>NW_024870896.1:2940000-3480000 GCF_019054845.1 Dipodomys spectabilis | reverse complement strand
ATTTGTACTCTGGAAGTGTAGAATCAGGGGCGTGCTGGCAGAAGGTTAGTGGGCACGGCGTTCTTACAGCTCTGGGAAGCCAGCAGAGGCTTCCAAATAGAACCAGACTGAAACAGAAGGGAAGGAAGAGGGTGCGTTCATGGTACAAATCAGAACAAAAACCCTGAGGACTCCAAGGACACGTATTTCACACACAGCCAGGGGGTGGGGAGTTGAAGGAAAGAAATATTGACATCTTTGGTGTAGAAATGATACTGACAAAAATAAAGAAATCCTTTAATGCAGAGAAGGAAAAAAATGTCCTCAAAGCTAGGAGACTTGAAAAAAAAAAATCAGGGGACGTGTTTAATGACCTTGAAGAAAGCACAAAGAAAAATAAAACAAAACAATTTACAAACCAAGAGTGTCAGACCAGGTGAGAAGACAAAAAAAAAAATCAAAGAAACCTTCAGCCCAGAGCTCAGAGTACAGCCAAAGAAAAATGAGATTTTTCAGCTATTACGTAAGAATTGTCACCATTTTAACTCTGCCATTATTCACAAGAAAAAAAGCAGAAATGAACAGCACCCTCCCCCTTCCGTGATGAATGGCAAGGACCCAGGCTAAATGAGCAATCACTTCGGTGGTTTGGGCAAGTGGTCCTCACTTCTCTGTGCCTCAGTTTCCTAAAACACCAGATAGAAAGCTCCCGTACTTTGCTTGTGCCTGGGAAGCATAATAATGATTTAAGAAGGTGCCAGGGTTACATTATACACAAAAGAGGAATAAATCCAGAACCCAGCTTTAGCCAAAGATGACCTAGAAAGTATTAATTAAAACCACTGTCTTAGATGGTTTGAAATATTCATGAGAAATGTAAAGAAACAGCTTAAACAATATAAGGTGTAGCCATGTAAAGGCTGTGAACATTCTAACTTCGTTTTTTTCTACCTTGTAAAATGGAATTCATGTCATCTTAAATCCTGAAACTATCAAGACAGAGCGCTGTCTTGAATATTGTATAAAGTGTCTTTTAGGTTTTAGTGACCATAGGATTTCAGGTCCTGCAATGAAGGCATGAAACCTTTCTGCTACTTTCTTGCAGCTTATTGAAATCACCAATTTTTGATGAGCTGTCCTCGCACCTACAGAGGTTCTTTTTTTCTTTTTTCTTTATTTTTGTTTGTCAGTCATGGGGCTTGAACTCTGGGCCTGGGTGCTGTCCCTCAGCTCTTCAGCTCAAGGCTAGCGCTCTACCACTTGAGCCACAGCAGTACTTCCGGCTTTTTCTGCTTATGTGGGGCTGAGGAGTCAAACCCAGGGCCTCATGCATGCGAGGCAAGCACTGTACCACTGAGCTGCCTTCCCAGCCCCCTTTTTAAATACGTATTATCATTATTATTATTATTATTTTGTACTTGTACTGGTGCTTGAACCCAGGAGAGTGTGCTCTCATGCTCAAGGCTAGGGCTCTACTACCTGAATCACATCTCCCCTTCTGGCTTTCTGCTGATTAACTGAAGAGGAAATTCTCACAGATGTCCTTGCCTGAGCTGTCTTCAAACCTTGATGCTCAGCTCTCAGCCTCCCTGAGCAGCTAGGATGACAGGCATGAGCCACCTACACCCAGCTCTCTCTGAGCACTTTGATGTATACTTGTTTCACATTAGAGAAAGAACTATGTAAGATGTCCTTGTTGCTACAAGTCAGCCGGAGAGTGGCCAGACGAGAGGCTTGAAGGGGCTAACATGCATTCGGAAATGTGCTCATCCTCCCTCCTCAATAATCCGGGCGATAGAGTTTGATACTGCAATGTAGTTTTCCCTGCATCTGAGTTACAATGGTAGAAAGAGTGATCTAGCCAGATGCTGTCAAACTGGAGAATAGGATGACTGCCCTTCGTTTCCTTTACCTAGTAGCAAATGTACCACATACAGATCCCAGTCAGTCTTTGATGGGTCACGCCTGTAATCTTGGCTACTCAGGAGGCTGCCATCTGAGGATCATAGTTTGAAGCCAACCGGTGCAGGAAAGTCCATAAGACTCTTGTCTCTAATTAACCACACAAAAGCCAGAAGTAGAGCTGTAACATAAGTGGAGTATGCTATCATTGATTAAAAAAAAAAAAAAGCTCAGGGACAGTGCTTCGGAGTTCAAGCCCTAGGACCAGCGTGCGCATGTGCGTGCACGCACACACACACACACACACACACACACACACACACACACACACACACACACACACACACAGACGTACCGATCCTTCCGATGATTATGATGCTAATTCTTTTTTTGCCTACAGAACTATTCTCTCCTTGACATGAGGCCACCGCCACCTGCGATGATCACTTTAAATAATTCCGTGTACTGGCAGGAATTCGAAGACACCTGTGTCTACGAGTGTCTGGATGGCAAAGACTGCCAGAGTTTCTTCTGCTGCTATGAAGAATGTAAATCGGGATCTTGGAGGAAAGGGCGGATTCACATAGACATCTCGGAGCTGGACTCCTACTCTCGCGTCTTTTTCCCCACGTCCTTTCTGCTCTTTAACCTGGTCTATTGGGTTGGGTACCTGTATCTTTAAGGCTTTCCCTTCGTGATGAGTGAGGAGCACTTGATCCGTATTTTCCCCTGCTGTCACCCGCTCCCTGCCCCCAGACTAGTAGTCACCAATTAATTGGGAGCAGCTCAACCCTATCTGAAGTTACGTTACCATTTAATAGCACTGGAAGTGTGTGGCCAATATTTTCAATATGCATTTCTCTCTCACACACACAGACACGCACACACACATACATTCACCCATGGCAACTGAATTTTCAAGTGTTATTCTATTCTTGCTTAATCCCTTAATGAATCTGTGGTTTGGTGCTGCTGTTCATGTGTGGTTTAGGATATTGGAAGCAGCTGGTAATTATGGTCACAAAAAAATATGTGAATCGTGCAAGCGTATACCTGAGAGGCTTTTTCAGGCCTGCCCCATTAACACCGTGCACCCCTCCCCCGCCCCACACACACACCTGGCACCAAGCCTCTGTGTGAATAGCTCCCTGGGGAGAGCCAGAATCATGGTGGCCTGAGCTCTGTATTCACACAGGTTCAGGTGGGAGCAGCTGGGCATTGTCACTGTGAGGCCTCCTGTCCTCTGTCACCATTGTTGTTAGTCCTGGGAGGAGGGGTGTCTGTGTGTTGTTAGTCCTGGGCGGAGGTGTGTATGTGTGTTGTTGGAACACATAGGAAATATATGATTTCCAAAATTGTCTGTAGCAGAAGTAAAAGGTGTTGATGATCTCCAAAGATTCAGAGGAAATCACTGTATTCCGAACTCCTGAAACTCAATAGAATTTGGACATTGGGTTTTTAGGCTAGTTGAATTTGAGTTGTAACAACATGTCCCCTTTATAGATGGCTGTTAGGGGTTCAATAATTGTCTTCATCTTGCAAAGAAGGACATGCCAGAATACTGAAAATACCTTCTAGAATGTGAAAGAAATGTAAATAGACTTTCAGATTTTTCTTAGTGAATATTCATTTTCCACTAAGCCAATGTAGATGCAAAAAAAGGGGGGTAACAGTTATCACCAGTTGTATATTTTGATGAGCAAAATTATTTTATACTTTGAAATATGAGCCGATAGCAAACTTCCAAAGAAAACAATCTACCACCATCCCAAATCAATTACTCTTTTGATATTTTTATAATACAAAGCCGATCTGCTTCTTGAAACTAGTTCTTTGTTACAACTGGACGCCAGTAAACATATCATGTGACTTTTTGCAAGCTTGTTTCCATTGGTAGGAAAAAGTCCTAGGTAGTTAAATGCTTTGACATTACTAAATTTTAGTACCAAATTGCTGTGTTTCTCATTTTCCTTACACGGGAAGCTGAATTCACTTTATTGGAAACCATGCATTTTGCTACTTTTGTGAATAACTATCATCACTCAGAACAACAAAAACAAAAAGCAAAACATTATTCAGATACTTATATAAAGGAAATGATTTCACATTCTTTATTCGATGCATACCAGAAAAAAGGGATAGGGCGTGGAAGAGACCAGGAAAAACAAAAGCAAACTGAAATTAAGTATGTCTGTCTATCATATTTTTTGATACTGTGTTACACCAAGTGAATGTGAAACTATAGATATGTGACCACCCCATTTTCAATGGCCACTTAAGTCTGTGTAGCGTGAGATATTTAATTCATTTCCCCTTTGTCTTTTGGTTTGGTAGTTTTCAATGTAAGCCACAAGTCAATTAGCTACTTCTTAGCAAATTTCAATTTAAAAAAAATAATAAATGCTTCTGGGGAAATGAGTTGAAAATGCTGGCTTGGATTGCATTTCTCCTCTATTGGGGAAGTCTTCCTGTTCCTCTCAAGCATAAAGAACCCCTTCTATCTTTGGCAGGCTTACCTAGGAGGGGCTCTGTCTGACCAAAGACCTCCACAGAACTGAGTGAAATAGCAAACAGTATGAACACAATTGCCCATGTCATGAAATTACAATTTTTTTAGCAGTATGAAGAATATTAATCTGTTAGATTTTTTTTAAAGAAGTTCTAGAGAGAACTAAGATTTTTAAGTGAACCTTTATGAGAGGAAACCTTCAAACTTTTTAAAAAAATATACTCTAGATTTCGTCCCATGTTGACCTTAATACAATGCTACTCAGTAACCCTTAAGGAATCTTACAATGTAGGACATACATCTTAATAGCCTCTGTTTTCCTGAATCCAGGTTGGAAATCTTCCCAACCTCAGCCATCTTCCTGATCATGGCTTCCATTCCATGAAGAGGAATCTTCAAATCAAGAGTCTTAAGAGATGATCATTTAATAAAACATGAACTAGACTACATGTTGAGTCATCTTCCCACTATGAAAGTCTGTCTAAAAAAGAACCAACACATCTCCCTGGAGCATATCATTCATATCCTCCCTGTCAATCTCAGTTTCTGAGATGAAATTTTTCAGCCCACAAATACAGGAGAGATGTGTGTGCCTCACTCAGTGCCAGTTCTGTCCACCTGACATTGTGATGATGAGAAAAGATGACTCAACATATATTCATATAGCTAAAAAAGATGAGAAAGGGTTGGGAAGGTGGCTCAGTGGTAGAGTGCTTGCCTTGCATGCATGAGGCCCTGGATTCAATTCCTCAGCACCACATAAGCAGCAAAAGCTGGAAGTAGAGCTGTGGCTCAAGTGGTAGGGCGCTAGCCTTGAACTGAAGAGCTGAGGGGCAGCACCCAGGCCCAGAGTTTAAGTCCCACGACTGAAAAAAAAGAAAAGAAAAGATGAGGAAGAGTTTATGGAAAGACCCCCCCCCCATACACACACACAAAACACTCTACAGTTTTGTCTGTCCTCTAGTTTTAATGGGTTAGAGAGTAGATATTAGCTGGGGACAGTCTCAGTGTACAGATCAAAGGGTACATTCCAAGAGGTAGATAACAGGATGTCCAGAAAAAATTAAAGATTAAGGATGTACAGGCACTAATTCTGTCTTTGGAAAGGATCTCTGTGTAATGTCAAGCACTCAAAATCTTATGTCTTTACTCAAACACAAGATCAAGCACACACACACACACACACACACACACACACACACACACACACACACACACACACACACACACACACACACAGAGTTTTCTGCTAGCATCAGGCTTTTATAGAACACACCATCCAATCATAATTCCTGCACCGTCATAGCTCCCATGGGCCTCTAGGGTCTCCATGCCTCAGGTGCAGAGCTCAAGGGCTTTTAAAGGATGACTGAGTTAGCCAGGTGCTGGTGGCTCACATCTGTAAGCCTAGCTACTCTGGAGGCTGAGATCTGAGGATCATGGTTCAAAACCAGCCTGGGAAGGAAAGTCTATGAAGCTCTTATCTTCAATGAATCACCAGAAACATGAAAGTGGAACTGTGGCCCAAAGTGGTAGAGCACTAGCCTTAAGCAAAAGAGCTCAGGGACAGCACCCAGGCCCTGAGTTCAAGCCCCCCAACCAACAACAACAAAAAAGGGATGACTGAGTTTAGTTTGACAGGAAGGAAGTAGAGTAGAGCGAAAGTGAGGGAAAGCAACTCTCCTTTGCCAAGATGCTGGATTAAGAGGCATTGGGACCGGTCCACCGGACTCTGCCCTCGCTTGTTCTGGGGGTGCAGCTGAGGAATATGTGGGTGGAAGTCATCTGACTTACCACCATTTCAAAGGTGCTCGTGACCCTCTCCAAAGTGTACCCTGAGCCACACTGATGAGAGACCTGTGTTTTGACAGAGTCCAAATTCTCAAACACTGTGGTTTATATTAAAAAAATTGTGACTCTCTTACACTGCATCCTGGGTGAAGGACAACAGAAATAAAATAGAAAAGCGTTTCACATATTTTTATAAATAGAGTAAAATGCCCTCTTCAGAGTCTGGGAAGTCTCAACACTACCATCTAGCACAGAGCCCCAGATGCCAGACAGAGAAAGATCATGTTAATATAGTTTACTCCAAACGCAGCCAATACTGCCCCTGATCTATCCAAAGTATGCCTTAAATTCAAACAGAAAGCTCTTATAATCCATATCTTGCAAAGAGTTTTTTCCATTCCCTGCAGTCAGCTCCATTTCATTGTTTATGTGTGAATTAAAATAGGATTTCATT
The DNA here is from genome assembly GCF_019054845.1 of Dipodomys spectabilis. Lineage (NCBI taxonomy): Eukaryota > Metazoa > Chordata > Mammalia > Rodentia > Heteromyidae > Dipodomys > Dipodomys spectabilis. The sequence continues at coordinate 3,473,365 of NW_024870896.1, read as the reverse complement.
TCTTTATTTGACAAAGCCTTCTTAATTTTGCCTCGGGTCAGTCGAGTTGTTTTTGTGGATTTTTCAATCGGGGAAGTATTTGTCCTCCATTGCAAACCATGTTCATACCACCTGTGGGAAATTAAGAGCAGGGTGAAAGTCCACAACTCTGCCCTCGTGATGCAGCATTGGTGTCCATAGAGAATCTTCTCGCCAATGGCAATAGCTTGCTGCATAAAGCTAAATATTTAAGCATGCTCTGTGGTTCCACAAAATGCTACACCCAGCAGATGATGGAAGTGGGAGGCTGGGGATAAGCAGTCCTATATTTACATGGACCAGTGCCTGCCACACTTCAATAGCAATGGACCACTCTTACCAAAAAGGGCTAGAACACTAAACAGAACAAACCTCTGCTTTCTTGGTTATTGTTTTTTTTTTTAAATCTCAGCTGCCAAATGGAGAACTTGATGTGATTTCCTTTGAGACTTGGAAAAAAAATTTTCACTGGTCTCTTACCATTCTATTTATTAGTCTATCAGTCCAAAGCATCAAGGACTTAGAACCTTCCTTCGGGATCTTGTACTTTACGTTTGAGTGATTTTTCTGAGAGTCTATAAACTATAGACATATGAGTTCTCACCTTCAGTTTCTGTTAACCAGTCATGAGTGATGTGAGATAAACATAATCTGATGTAAATAAGCATACAGTGAAATGTCCAACTCCTTCTGTATTGATTAACTATCCATTTGGGGAATCAAAGAACAAACTAAAAAAACATAAAGGTGTCAGGAAGTTGGGGAAAACTAGCTTGTGAATACACTGCAAGACATACAATTTATAATTTTCCCTCTGTGCCCCTTTCAAATAGCCCTATGTCAAGTATACACTCAGTATGTATTTCTTTTTCTCGGTTTGGCCTGTAGGATAAAATCAAGGTTAAGAGATGAGCAGTACGAAGATGGACACTGGTGGTTCATACCTCTAATCTTAGCAACTTAGTAGAATGAGACCTAAAGATCAAAAACAGCTTGGGCAGATAAGTCTGAGCAACTCTTACCTCCAGTTAACCTGCAAAATGCTGGAAGTGGAGGTGAGGCTCAAGTGGTAGAACACTAGCCTGGAGCAACAATTACCAAGTGAAAGTTCAATAGCTTGAGTTCAAGCCCCAATACCAGCACATTAGTGCTTTCAATATAATCACAGCCAATGAACTAAAAATTAACAAATAGTTCACAATAAATAGCAAGCTCATCTTTGATTCCCTACCAATTTACATTTTATTATGAAAATAGGTTTGTATTATTACATGACTGGGAAAAAAACAACTATGTCCCAAACTGGGCTCCAGTGGCTCCTATCTATAAACCTAACTAATCAGGAGGCTGAGATTTGAGGATCAAGGTTAGAAGCTAGCCACGGAAGAAAAGTCTGTGAGAATCATCTCCAATTAACCACCAAAAAAACCTGGAAGTTAGAGATGTGGTTCAAATGGTAGAGCACCAGCCTTGAGCAGAAAAAGCCAAGGAGAATGGAAGAGTTCAAGCCACCATACCAGGACGTGTGTGTGTGCGTGCATGCATGCACGCACACACACACACACACACACACACACACACACACCCCTAATCTATGATCTGAGATGACAGGAATGCAACTCAGATGCTCATTATTTATGGACAACCACAATCTTTTTAAGGATCTGATAGTTTTGAAGACAGGACATCAAGTCATTTCCACATCAGCTTTTCTTCTGATGACGAGCTACCAAATCCAGAATAAAAGATTGGTCTAGTTCTATTAAAGTCACTGGAGAGAATGTTTCTACTTAGTCAGCTAATTTGCTATTTTCCAAACATCCTGCAGTTTAATGATGCTTTGATTTGGGGGGGGGGGGTTGTTTATTTTTTAATGCTATCTATAAGTCCTCTTTCAGTTTTAATATTCTGCTTACAAGAAATGGGTAGTTTTCATCCAAATTCAATAAACCTTTAGCCCCTAACAAGTTTTCCAAGTTTTGAGTTCATCAAATGGATTTTTTTCAGATTATACTATATAGATATATGGCCTAAAAAATAACCATGTGCACACATAGACACACACCACCACCACCACCCTAAATAGGCACTATTTGAATGTAATAATTCAGATAATCTGTTCAGCTAAGCACCAAGTTTTACCATTTCGTTTTTGGCATTTGCAAACACAATACAAGGTTCTCCTCCTGCTAGGAGACCAAGCGACACAGAGTGAAGGAATGACAGCTCCTGGGGGAGGGGGAGACTATCCTCTCTGGGGAAAGGCCGGTCCTCTGGATCCATATTGCTGTTTAATTGAGCAGTAATAATTCTCAATAATGAAATCCTGAGATGGAGCAGATTGCTGCTATTCTAGATACTCATCAGCTCTTCCTTTGTTTTTTGCCCAACAACAACAATGAAAAAAGTTCAGTCTATCCTCCATAACCATGGGTTCTGAGTCTGTGGTTTTTTTAACCAGACCCAAATGTAAAATATTTTTAAACATACCTGAATTTAACACATAACAGACTTTTTTCCTTAACCAAAACAGGATAACAGCTCTTGTACAGAGCATTTACCTTGTGTTAGGTATTTTTAAGTCATCTGGGGATGATGTAAGAATACAGAAATGTGTGCAAATATTTTGTGCAAATAGTGTATCATGTTATTTAAGCATCAGCAGGTCTTGTTGTCTTGGGGGTTCTGGGTCCCAATCCCAATCCCCTACAGATGCTGAGGGATGACAGCAATGTTTACATTTCCTCTAACAGCCTTAGACCCAGATTGCTCCTCCTGACCCACCCACTCAAGTGCCATGGGAAGAGGACAGAACAGCCAACTCGCACCGTGTAGAATCCATATTCCTTAAATCCCAGCCAGCAAGCAAGGCGATTTCTGTTCCTCTAGATAATCAGACTTCATAAAACGAGGACATTTCCACCTGCCCCTTTTCACAGAAGGATTCAAATTCTTATTTTTCCATCCCACTTTTTTTTTCCTAATACAAAGCACTTTGTAAAGTGTACGCTCTTCCCATCCTCAGTGGTCATTTGGTGAATGTTTTGAGAATCAGGATGGTGGCAGTAAGAGTTGTATGGAAGCAAGCTAGGCGCAGTGGAGGGTTCGCCAGCATCTTCCTTCCATCCATGACAGGCTGCCTTCTCAATCTGGAAGCTTGAGGCCTCTCACAGGGCCCCGTCTTCCTGGAAATGGAGTGGCTACATTGGGTGAAGTTTCTTGGGATGGGTGGAATGCCTTGTCTAGAGTTTCAGTCTGGATTAATTACGCACAGCCATTAAACACAGGCTCAGTCTGTATTCCTTGGTCTAAGGAGATCAATGGGAAGGAACAGTGTTTGATTTTGGATTTATCAACGATTTCCTGGTAACATCTTCAGTAAAAGTCTTCACCCACTCTCAAGATTTTCATTCTTTTAGGAACAAATCTTAGATGCTTCAATTTTCATTAGTATTTATTACAGCGGTATTCATCATGTATTGTTCATGTTTATAAAAACAAGATGGATTGTTTTTCTATTCCATTTTACCAATGAGTAAAACCCCCAAATACACAGAAAACCTTGATGGGGAACTTTCATCACCCAGGCTTCTGAACAGAATTGGAGGTTCCAGTCCTTGTCAGCTAGCCTGCCTGCCCCAGCTAGCTTCTTGTACTTCGAGGAAAGATACTAAAAAGTTCAAAAAAATGTGTATTTAAGTGTCTTTCAATACAATTAAAAGACATGTGATATGGTAGAATATCCACATACTTTGCTGATTGAAATTTTAGATAGTCAGATACAGTGCTAGATGTTGAGAGGAAATAAACTACTGGACATTACCACCACTACCACCACTGTCATTAGTCACTTCAACCTTCCTCTGTGAGCCCTTATATTCCAAACTGTACCTGATGAAAGGCGGGAAATGAGAAAATGTTATTTCAGTTTAAATGATTTATTAGATCACAGACTCAAGTTTTCCAGCCTAAAACAGTTCAGGACTGCTTTTTTCTTTCAGGAGTTCTGTTGTCTGCCCTGCCTCAAGCAGGATTTGAAATCGTTGCCGAGAACATTTCACCCCATTTCCCTTTTGGGGACTTACTTTCTTTATTCTCACTTTTATCTCTTTTTCCCTTTTGGAAATTCCTTTCCCTTAAGATAATATTTGAAGTGGCCAAGAACTCTTTTCTAATGTGGAGGTGTCTGAAAACTGCAACTTTTGTTTCTCAAAGAGACAATCTATTTCTCTTCATATTATTTCTGTCTGTTTTCCTTCCAAGAATATAGCTTTAGCAATTATTTTTACTTTGGATAGAAATAGACACTGGGAAAATATATATTAGTGAGGTTTTGAGGTGTTCACTGTTATCTCCCTTTAGAATAAACTATTTCATTGCCACATCCTAAGTGACATGTTCAATTGTCCTTTCCAAAAGGCTGATTTTGTGCTTGTGAACAATGTTTACATGCTAATGTTCGTATAGATGTATCTTATTCTTGCTCCTGGACTGAGCAAAAGGTTCATTTTTTTCAGAAGTGTGTTTTCTAAGACAGATTCTTAAGACAGCAGCAGTGGTCAAGGATTGGACTTGTATCTAGTTTAGAGCAAGGGGCCATCTTGCGTTTACATGCAGTGACGTATTTGTGTTTGTATGTACAGCGGTAAAACTGGACAACTTACTCATGTGTGTATAACTCTACTCATCACCCCAAATCTAGTTGAAACAAGTAGACAGGAGCACCGTTTCCTAGTAATAGCTTGTATTAGCTTACTCAGCCTCTGGTTAAGGCAAAACATAAAAATAAAAAAAAGACAGCCAAGAGGAAAGGGAGAGGGAGAGAGGGGAAGAAGAAAGAAGCAGAGCTGGAGGAAATGGCAATATACAAGTGTTTTTTCTTGAATGCGGGACCATGTTCTTTCTCTAAGCAGGCGTGTTTACTCCGGATGACAAACAGGTGTGGAATCGGAAGGAGCCAGTTTCATTCTGAGAGCACTCGTTTCCTCTTTCCCCCTTGGGTGCACATCTGAACGACTCGCTGATCATTTAGGCATTGTGGCCAAGTGTGTGTGATGAGCTCAAAAGAGTGCTCGAGATGGAGATGTCAACGGAACCTTCGCCACAGCTTGCTTAGGAAGCCATGTTCCCAGATAGGCCTAGGGAAGAAGCATCGGTGTGGCTGAACGCTGGTGTAGAAACTTGATCCCGAGAGATGCTCGGGGAAGAAAGGGATGGCAGCAGAGAGGCCCAGGAGGGGCCCCTTTTTCTGTGCAGCCATGGGTTCAAGGGGGGAGAAAGGTGACCGAAAGCCTAGAATCTTGGGGTCAGTTCCTCAATCCAGGGTAGACAAGCTCGGCCTGGACGTGGAAGGAGGGACGCGCCCTGCGAACCCCGGCCATTCCTAGTGGGCTTGGTGGGGGGTGGGGTCCTGGCTTCTTAGGCGGGATCTTCTCCCCTCCCACCGAGGCCGTGGCTCCCTCCCGCTATCCGTGCAGCTCGTGGTGTCCTAGTGAAAGGAGACGTGCCTTGGCGACCAGGGCGGGGTCGCGCCCTGCTTCGCGCGTCCCGTCCCACCGCGCCCCGGGCCGCCCTGCCCCAGCCAGCTGGGCCCCGTGGCTGCGCCGCCCTCTGTATTTGTATTTGGATTCCTACCTTTGTACTTCTACTACAAATAAATGCACATGTTGTCAAAAGAGACGGAAAGGATGTGCCTTTCTGCTTTGGGGGCAGGGGTGGGGGGCTGACCAGGAGGGTGCCCCGCTGGGACCAGGGGTGTGGGGGGGGTCTCTACGGAGCCCTGCCTACTTGGAGATGCTGCCAGCAGGCCCCTCCCCTTGGCTCACACCCCAGGCGCCCACCCAAGCTCAGATCCTACAGTGAGGAGGGGCCGGTGTGGGTTTTGTTTGTTTTTATCTCTAGCAGAAAGATTTCAAGGGAGAACTCAAAACAGAACAATTCCTTAGAAAGGCCAACTCGTAGCTCCAGAAAATAAACACTTGGAAGCCGTGGGTATGGTCAGCAGGAGAGGGGGAGACAGAGGAAGAGAAGAAGGGGAGAAGGATACGCTCCAATTCAGTGGGCATCCTACAAAATGAAGCCAAGTGAGGGAAGGAGTTGGTTGGGAGGGAGGGGAGATGGTGGTAAGGGGTGCCCTTGGGTGGGGGGAGGGGAAATGGTGGGAAGGGGGTACCTTGGTTGGGAGGGGGATGGGGAAAGGGGTGCTCTTGGTTGGGAGGGGGGATGGGGAAAGGGGTGCCTTGGTTGGGAGGGGGGATGGGGAAAGGGGTGCCCTTGGTTGGGAGGGGGGATGGTGGGAAGGGGTGCCCTTGGTTGGGAGGGGGGATGGTGGGAAGGGGTGCCCTTGGTTCAGATGCATTATTTCTGCCAACTGCTCTGTTGTGTGGCAACTCTTTTGTACAACTACTTAAAGATGCCTTTGAAGAATAGGACCAAAAATAGAAAAGAAAGAAAGATTAGGAGGGGTCAGTTTCCAAGGGAAGCTCACTCTCCACTCCTGGTAAGCACTGGAATGTAGAACACTCGGTCCACCCGCGAAACGACACCTCCCACTCATGGAAAGGGGCCTCCACCCCCTCACCTCCCAGGCACTGTGGCTGGTGCCAGCATCCGGGTCTCACAGAGGCTTATCAAACAGGGAACTATTCAAGTCCTACCTCCGCATCATCAGCACCTCCAAACCCAGAGCCATCATCCCTTAAGGCCTGAGCAAAGTATCCTTGGGGCCGGTGCTGCAGCCCCTAATTAAAGAGAGGACACAGCCAGGCCTGTAATCCCAAAATTCTGAAGATTTAAGGCAGGAAGACCACCAGTTCAAGGCCAGCCTGGACCACAGGAATTAAAGCAAGAGAAAAAGAAAGGATATACTTTGACATACACAAAGGAAGAAGGAAGGAAGGAAGAAAGGAAGAAGGGAGGGAAGGAGAGAAGGAGGGAGGAAGGGAGAGAAGGCAAGCAGGCAGGCAGGCAAGCAGGCAAGCAGGCAGGGAGGGAGGGAAAAGAGGAGAAAGAAGGTAAGATAAACAAAAAGAAAATAAAGCAAACAGAAAAGAGAAAGGATTGGCCTTTTAAAGATGCAAAAATAGACACTGATCACCTGATGAGAGTGAAATTTCAAAAGAAATTTAAAATAATTTAAAACTCTAACACATCTTCCCCAAGAGAGGAAAAATAATTGAATAAACCAAACAAGTGAGAAAATGCAAGCCTGGGGGGAATCGTTTTCCTGAAAAGAAAGGCTTGTTTAAAAATGGAAAGTGGGCCTGTCACCAGTGCCTCAAGCCTTTAATAGGAGGCTGAGATCTGAGGATGGAGATTTGAAGCCAGATCAGAAAGGAAAGTTCTTGAGTCTCTTATCTCCATCCAGTTAACCAACAGGGGAAAATAAGCCAGCAGAAGTCAGGCACTGGTGGCTCATACCTGTAATCCTCGCTTCTCAGGAGGCTGAGAAGTGACAATCATGGTTCAAAGCCAGCCTGGGCAAAAATGCCTATGAGACATTTATCTCCAATAAAATACCAAAGTAACTGGAAATCAAACTGTGGCTCAAGTAAGTAGTGGAGCACAAACCTTGAAGAACAACAACAAAAAAGCTCAGGGACAGTGCCTCAGTCCCCAGTTCAAAGCCCAGGACTGGCACGCACACACACACACACACACACACACACACACAGAGGAAATTGGAGCTGGGCACCTGTGGCAAATGCTTGTAATCCTAGCCACTCCAGAGGCTGTGTTCTGAGAATCGAGACTGGAAGACAGCCCAGGTAGGAAAGTTCTGAGACTCTTACCTCCAATTACCAACAGAAAGGTAAAAGTAGAGCTGTGGCTTGAGTGGTAGAGTGCTAGCCTTAATAAGGTACAGCACCTAGGCTCTGAGTTCAAGTCCCAATACATACCATACACACACACACACATACACATACACAGACACACACGCACACACACACACACACACACACACACACACACACACTACAAATGAAAAATTAATTGAGGTTGGTCTTTTTATTTAGGCAGTATAAACTTTGTCTTCCTTTGTTTGGTTTTCATTAGTTTAACAATGATATCCTTGTGTGCTTTCTTTGTATAGCTGGTTTTTAAACAAATTCTGGGGTTTGATACTATTCATTAGTTAGGAAGACTCTCAGCCAAGATTTCTTCAATTACTTTTGCTTCTTCACTATTTGTTTTACTCCTGCACTGCTGAGCACATATTTTAGATTTTTTTCATGTGTTCACTTGTACAGCTTTTGCATTTTCCCTGATTCCCCATAAATTGAAATTGTAGTCTTGTTTCACTAAGATCATTTTCTCCTGGATCCATCATTCATTTCTCTGATTGCCTCCTCTGATGTTCCTAATCTTCTGTTGCAAACCCATTCTTAATTCCAGGTCTAGAAACAACACTTTCATTCCTTTAAAAAAAAAAACAGAGTATAGCTCTCCAGGAAAATAATTCTGTTTTATCACCTACCTTTTCTGGTATTTGCTGTAGCTTGAGTGTACTCACTCCACTCCCCCAGTGCACCTGTGTTGGAATTTGTGCCCTCACTGATTTTTTCACTCAAGGCTGACACTCTACTACCTGGACCACACCCTTCCACTAATGTCTTCTTGCTTGCTTTGAGCCTCAACCCTTATATCACAGCCCCCAGAGTAGACAGGATTACAGGCATGAGCCACCAATACTCAGCACAGTTCAGCTTTTTAAGATAAGATGCATGTGTCATTGAGAATGGAGAGAAAAGGGAGAGAGAGGCAGAAGAGTAGGGAGAAGAAAGGTAGGTAAATACACACAAAATATTCAATGTGTATATGGGGAAATGGAACTAGGTAACTTTAGGGGACAGGCAGGGTTGAGAGAGAATGGGAGGAATGATGGGAGAGGTGACATGGATCCAGATGCACTGTACTCATACATTATTAGTCTGTTGACTTGAAACCCCTTAGTACAACTACTTGAAGATAAAAGCAATCTTAAAAAAAAAAAAAAAGACAGAGACATATGTGCTAACAGACTCCTCGTGTCTGATCCATCTTTATATATGAAAAATTACCTGTCTTAATGTTTTGGATGTTTAATAGAGATGTAAAACTGGATCCTGTGTCCACTCAGAGTACAAGGAAATGCCACAATTATGGATCTCTGCTGAGGTGTGCTTGAAAGCCATGACAGGTAGAACATGACACCAAACGGACTGCATGCTGCTGACTGTGTCTGCAGTATATCATCACTTCTACAGCTGCTTTTTCATTTCACTTTGCATACTTTCCCCTAAGCTGGGGACCATTCTCTACTGCTCAGTCAGGCTTCCAGACTTTTTCTGAACCTTGCTCTCAAGGTGATACCGTTGAGCTGTAATTGCATCGGCCGAGATGAGGAGCGACTTATTGCTATTTCATTTTAAGTAGCCAGTAGAATGCTGAGGTTCAAAACCCCAGGTAGTTGCATTCTGAGTCTTTTCCCACTCCTCCCTTCCTCTCGTTAAAAAGTTTTGAGAGCAGAAGAGGGGAGAAAATGAAAAGAATCTCACTCAAGGAGACTGTCTGGGAATCATAATAAAGACTCATTTTGTGCCTCCGCTTTCCCATTATTTGTTAAAAAAATCTTTTTATTTCCAGCATAGTCTTCATATTTTCTGTTAATTTCTCATGGGAAGACCAGACTGGCAGTTCAGGGTTAGAGATAGAATTGAGAATTCCTGTGGTAAATTTCTCACTTATCAAACCAATTTTTTTATTAGTATCTAAAAATATACAGGCGATGTCGAGACCTGACTCATTCTGAGTATAGCCAAGAGACCTGTGTTAAAGGACCCCACCACCTGGGCAGGTGAACAAGAAGCATATGAGACTGGAAAAGACACCTGCCTATCAGCCTACTGTTCGCAGAGAGGTAATTTTAGACAGTGGCTGAAGCTCCTTTGAGTTTAGTTTCCTCATATGTAAAATACAGATTGGCCCAAGAACTGGTGGTGGCTCATATCTGTAATCCTAACTAGTCAGGAGGCTGAGATCTGAGGATCATGGTTCGAAAACAGCCTGGGCAGGAAAGTCCATGAGAGTCTTATGTCGAATAAACTACTAAAAAGCCACATGTGGAAGTGGAGCTCAAGTAGTAGAGTGCACAAAAGCTCAGGGACAACACCCAGGCCCTGAGTTCAAGTCCCAGGACCAGCAAACTAATAATAGTGATGATGATGATGATGATAGTAATAATAGAGATTGGATGCAGTGTGATTTAAGGATGCGATGAGATTGAGTGATGGGTATAGCCCCCAGTCTCCTCTGCCTTTATCAAGTATGTTCTCTATCTTTTTGTTTCAAAGATGCCTTTCTAATCCCCCCAAATACAGGATAAGGAATCAGGAACACAGTGAGGAAATAACCTTCCAACCTGTTCCATAGGGCTACAATCCAGTTACTATGGCTGGTCAAGTTGACCTGGGGCGGGGGTTTGGAGGAGGGCACCAGTGCTGGGACAGAAGAACCCGTTGTGTCTCCTTAGGAGTCTAAAGAGAAGTAGAGAGCCTTAAGCAGTGTTTCCGTGGGTGCCAATTAGTCCAACTTGAGTTTTAAATTGGAGAACAAAGAGCTGATCCAAATCTCCCCAGAACCAAGTCTACTCTCTTATTTGTATTATGTCAAGTAGACCTTCCTCCTCAACTCCTGCCCCTGCTGTTTCTAAGTTAGACAGGAGAACATCAAGTTGGGCACCAGTGGCTCATTTCTCTAGTTCCACCCAGGAGAGGTTGAGAGCTGAGGATCAAGATTCTAAGCCAGCACAGGAGAACAAATCTAGGAAACTTTTATCTCCAATTAGCCAACAAAATGCCAGAAATGGAGGTGTGGTAGAGCTGGTAGAGCACCAGCCATGAGCAAAAAAAAAAACCCGAATGAAAGTGAGAGGTTCTGGATTCAAGTTCCAGTACTGGCACATGTACACAAAAGGAGGCTCTGTGAAGAATCCAAGAGAAATCTTAGATCAGAATTTAAATTCTAAAATCCTAAAACTTATTGGAGAAGGTATAAATGAACAATCCCTGCAACTTTGATGTGCACAAATATTTCTTTAAAACAGCCTGGAAACAGATGATTCATAAAGACCAAAAAGTAAAGGTAAGTTTGTCGTTCTGTTCTCTTGGGTCTTTTTGTTCTCTTCTTTTCATTGAGAGAATGAAAGTCCACACTGGTTTTTGGGCTCATGTAAATAGCAAGCATCTTGACATCTGAAAGACACTCAAGAAAAAGGGCTCCACTAACTCTGATAACTCCAGCGGCCTCAGCATTGCTGACCAGATGAGCCCTCAGGAGCAGAATATGGCTTTTGAGGCTTCAAGAGAGGAAGCCTAGAGTTCAAGTTCAGAGTAGCTTCTTTACTATCTGAGCTTGCCAATGATCTGAACACTCACTGGCATCTGGTTGGGTATGCAACCTTTGTCTAACACAGCCAGGCAACACACTGCCTTTTTAAAAGGATGGACAATTTTGTTTAAATGAAACTTCAATTTCTTATACTGAAACAAACAAATTCATTTCAAACAAATTTACGGATGGAGTTTTGCTACATTTGCCAAAATGAGCTGATTACATTCTTATAAAGCAAAAAAGAAATGACATTATAGAAGTAGAGTAGAGCAAAAGTCACTTGAGGTTTTGAACAAGTACCTGGGGTCGGGGGAGAGAAGATGGATAGAGATTCTGCCATAGGTACCAAAATGTATTCACATGAGAAAACTTGATTCTGTTGTTCTATAACACAGAGATGTATTACACATTGCAAAAGAAAGCAGAAAGTTTGAAGGTCGTATCTACTGTTAACAGCAGTGTAGAGAAAAAAAATTGTCCAAAATCCAAGGCCTGGGTGCTGTCCCTTAGCTTTTTCACTCAAGGCTGACACTTTATCACTTGAGCTACACCTCTGCTGCTAGCTTTTTCTAGTTAATTTAAGATAAGAGTCTCACGGCCTTTTCTGCTTGAGCTGGCTTTGAACCTTGGTCCTCAGATCTCAGCCTCCTGAGAAGCCGGGGCTTTAGGCACAAGCCGCTGGCACCTGGCTTCCCTGCTCCTTGACCAGCCACTCCTTCCGTCATTCCTTCTCATCTCACCTGACTCATTTCCCATTTCCCACTTCCTTTATCAGATGTACTCTGAGTATTCTGTCGTGGTCGCCCGTTTCTTTTTTCATTCACCTGCCTCCTTCCCACTACCCTCCCCACTTCCACCCTCATTTCAGCTTCCTGGTGTTGACTTTTTTAGCTTATTAATCATTTACTTCATGGAGTTTCACTCGTATATATACTATACTTCAGTCAACTACACTGTGCATATAAGCATATGCCTCCATGCACGTTTATATAAGAATTAAAAGAATTAAAAACTACATTGGTAGCTGGACAAGGGAGCCAAACAGATACTTCTCAGAACAAGAAATACAAATGGCCAATAAACAAATAGAGAAATGTTCAACATCCCTGGCTATAAAGGAAATTCAAGTCACTACAGCTTTAAGATTCTATCTTACACCGGGCGCGCTGGTGGCTCACACCTGTAATCCTAGCTACTCAGGAGGCTGAGATCTGAGGATCGAGGTTCAAAGCCAGCCCGGGCAGGAGAGACCGTGAGACTCCTATCTCCAATAAACCACCAGAAAACTGGAAGTGGCGCTGTAGCTCAAGTGGTAGAGCGCTCGCCTTGAGCTGAAGAGCTGAGGGACAGCGCCCAGGCCCAGAGTTCAAGCCCCACGGCCGACAAAAAAAAAAAAAAGATTCTATCTTACTCCAGTAAGATTGGCCATAGTGGAGATAACGAGCAGCAACAAATTCTAGTGATGATGAAGGGGAAAAGTCATTCAAATACACTGTTGGATGGGAATGCCAACTAGTGTGACCACTATGGAAATCAGTGTGGAGATTCCTCAAAAAGCTGAACATAGAGTTACATTATGAACCAGCAATGCCACACTTGAGCATTTATCCAAAAGACTGCACATCCATGTTCATTACAGCATAGTTCACAATAGCCAAGTTATAAAACTATCCTAAATGTACTACAACAGATGAATGGATCAAAGGTAGAAAAACGTGATTACATTCCTCATGGAATTTTATGCATGAATCAGGAAGGATAAAACTATGTCATTTGCAGGGAAAAGGATGCATCTGGAAAACATCATGCCAGTTAGCATTTTTAATGCTATAAATTTCCCTCTAAACACTGCATTAGCTGAATTTTATGTTCATTTTGTTTACAGTATTGTCTTTTGAGGAAATATTTTTTCAATTATAAAAGTGTTAAAGAAAACTTTTCCAGATGTCATTCCATTATTCATTTCTATTTAGCTCCATTTCAATCAGGTCTCATACTCTGACTGATTTCAGTTGTATTTGTTTGTTTTATGCCCCAGGATCTATAATATCTTGGAGTTTTCTATAAACTTGTAAAATGAAGATGTGTACTGTTATTGTGGAGTAGAATTTTCTATAACTGTTAATGAGATCTTGTTGATTGATGGTATCATTTGGCTTTTCTATAAACTATTCACTTCCAAATTTCTCTTTGGATTACTCAGTGAGAAGTATTGAAGTCTCTAAATTATAAAGGCAGATCTGTCTGTTTTTTTTTTCTTGCTGTTGTAGTTTTATATCTTTTGAACTTCTGTTGAATACACATTTAGAATTGTTATGTCTTCCTGGTGAATTTATCATTTTACCATTATGCAATGAGCACCTTTCTCCCTGGTAATTTTCTTTGCTCTGAAATTTACTTTATCTGACATTGTTGAAGAGATTATCATAGGGATAAAAAGTCATTTACTCTGTATTTTATTCTGCAAATAGAATTTGCCTTGATTTTATGCTGATCTACAAATCAATATGATGAAAGAATGCGAGTATCTTTCAGAAGCAACCAAGCAACACTAACATGGTATTTATAGTCTAGTCACCTCAGTTAAAATTCTTTTGGTTTAACATATCCAACCCTTAGATGTTTCGGTATCCTAAAAACATAATGTAGTGTGTAAAGACATAAATTTAAATTTCTCAGGAAGTCAAATAAAAAGCAATCAAAACACTAGAAAGAATAACTCCAGTTTTCCATTTAGACTTGAGTTTTGTAAGCCTGTTCTTGTAATTACTGTTCAGTAGACACTAAGAAATCCTTTAGTTATGCATTTTATTCAAATGTGACATAAATTTTTGTCACCTTATTGAACCTATTATATGCTTAGAATGGAAACTAAAAAGCCCTGTGATATGCTCTCTGTAATTTGGGGAATGCAGAAAGCTGGTAATAGCTCAGTGTAAGTCAGAAGTCCTGAAAATCCAGAGAATCAATGTCCAAAAACAAGAGATTACTCAAAAAGAAAAAAACCAATTTACCCTTCCTCTGTCTTTTTGTTCTATTTGAGCCCTCAGTGGATTGGATGGTTTTATTTATTCTTTATTTCTAATCATCTCTAATGCAAATTTCTTCCATAAACATCCATCTAAACACACCAGAAATTCTGTTTCACCAGCTATCTGGGCTGCCAATAGTCTAATTAAGTTGATACAAAAAAATTATCACATCCCTATGGACTTTTTCTTTTATCATGAGCTTGAACTCAGGACCGGGTACCTGTCCCTGAGCTCTTTTCCTCAAGACTAGGGCTCTACCACTTTGAACCACGGTGCCACTTCTGGTTTTCTGGTGGTTAACTGGAGGTAAGAGTCTCACAGACTTTTCCTTCCCAGGCTATCTTTGAACCACCATGCTCAGATTTCAGCATCCTAAGTGGCTAGGATTGTAGACATGAGCCACCAATGCCCACCTAGACTCTTTTGAAAAACAACACAACAACAACAACTAACTCCTCCCTTTTGTAAGGTGATTATTTTGTCATTACTACAAAGGTAAATTATACTATATGTACAAATATGCGTATAAATTTTAGTTAACTTTTGCTTTCACTCAACTCATGGACCTTCAGCTTAAACTCCAAAAGTCTTTCTACCCTGATTCTTGGGGCTAATGACTTCCTGATTGGAACTTAAGCAAAGACTAGCCATTGGTTATAGGACAAGAAATGACTAATTAGTGTCTCAAACTGTGAAGATCCATATGCTTATTATTGGCCCCCAACTACTATTCTGACTGAGAGTTTCACGTATTTCAGCAACTCCCTTTTGCTGACTACATGGGAAAATTGACATTCTACGGTTATTTTCAGCTAGAGAAAAAAAATTTTCTCCCATCTTCTCAGTCCCTCTTTTCCTTATCTGTATAGGCAAAAATCACAACAAAAATGCTGGCTCAGATTTCTCACTATTCAAGAAGGAAAAACAATATGTTACTTTGAGCAAAGAGAAAGAGAGAAAGAAGTGTCAGGAACAGATGTACAAAGGGTTATTTTGAGTATAATAAGGAAGCACAGTTACTGCTTTGACTTTGATATAAAAAGTCACCAGTCATGCCTCTGGCAGGCCTAATCCTCATGTGTGGGGAGACCCAGGCTCAGCAGTCTGAGGAGAAGACAAAGACACTCAGAGCTAGACCCCAGCAGGCCTGGGGCCTGTGCACCCATGAACAAAAGCCCTATACCACCATCAAGTAGATCTCTCAGTATCTCCTGGCATTTTATTCAGCAGAGACTGAAATGAGCCCCAAGAAATAGCTGGCCCAAAAAGAAGAAAAGACAAGCATATTTGTTTAAAAAAATAGCAGGGTGCTGGTGGCTTATATGATCCTAGCTATTCAGGAGGCTGAGATCTGAGGATCAGAGTTCAAAGTCAGCCCAGGCAGGAAAGTTCGTGAGACTCTTATCTCCAGTTAACCACCAGAAAATCAAAAATGGTGCTATGGCTCAAAGTGGTAGGGCACCAGCCTCGAAGAGAAGAACTCATGGACAGTGTCCAGGCCCTGAATTCAAGCATCATGACTGACCAAAATAATAGCAATAGTAATGATAATAAAGCATAGTTAAATCTTAACAGATGTTCTCATAAATAATCAGACCAGTTACATTAATTACAAATACTCACATGGCTCTCTAGATATAAAGATGTCACTTCAGAGGGATAGAACTTCCATGTGTAACATGATACATATATACACACACATGCACACATGCATACACAACAACATAAGCCTAAAGTGACTCATTCCTTACTGGCACCAGTGACTCATGCCTCTAAGGCTAGCTTCTCCGGAAGCTGAGATTTGAAGATCAAGGTTTGAAGCTAGCCCCAGTAGGAAAGTTATGAGACTCTTATCTCTAGTTAACCATTAAAAAGTTGGAAATAAAGATACAACTCAAGTGGTAGAGCACTAACCTTGAGCAAAAGAGCTCAAGGCCAGAATCTGGGTACTGAGTTCAACCCCCAGTAAACACACACACACACACACACACACACACAAATCAACAAGGCATAGAGTCTACTCAGTTCCTGAAACCTTCTTCCTTTTCTCTTTCTGTAATCCTCTGCTAACGGGTTACTTTACTTTTGAATAATTAATGCTATGCCTCTATCCTACAGTTTAAAAAATACAAATAGACCTGCAAACTCGAGTGGTAAGATTAATTCTTCTTCCATTTTGCTGATTTGCAGCAGTCTCATCATCATTTGAATTAGCCTCATGCCTTTCTTGTCTGTGAGACAAAAATTTCACTTTCTTACTTCAAAGAGAGTTAGTGAAGCATATAACAAATTACAAAACGTCAATACAAGCCAATCTTTAAAAGGCAGAGCTATAAACATGATGGTCGCTGAGGTTTTAAATCCCATCAGAGTACACAATTGATGATACATTTACTGTTTTAAATCTTTACACCTGAAGGTATGGGTTTGGATGTTAATTGGGAGAATGAAAGAGTCTCCTATTTTTGATGGTATCCTCCAGAAAATATTGGAGGTGACATAGCTCATTCTATTTTTTGGAATAACTCTTTCACCTGGCAGCAGTGGCTCATGCTTTTAATCCTACCTACTTAGGAAGCTGAGGCCTAAGGATAGAGATTCAAAGCCATCTCAAACAAAAAATCGCCCATGAGACTCCAATTAACTACCCAAGAGCCAAAAGTAGATAGAGTGCCACCCTTGAACAACAAAAAGCTATGTGACAGAGCTCAGGCCCTGAGTTCAAGCTGCAGTACCAGCACACAAACATAAACAAAACCAGAAGAAAATAAATGTATAACTTTTTCATTTTATTCATTGAAATTCATCAGGATTCAGTCTCAAATTTATTGCTGACATTATTTACATTTAGTTAGGAATACATCAACTTTCACTTGCTCCATATAGAACCAGTATGTCATCCATAGCTACTCCCTATAAAGCAAAGCCAGCCAATCTGAAAAAGATTTTAAATATTTATAAACATAGTGAAAATGTAAGACCACAGAAAACCTATCATATATGTAGTACATATATGATGTATTACAATCTTACACAGTATATAAACTTACATGGTAAATAAACTTGTTTCCAGCTAGGACAAGACATATGTGTTATTGAATTCCTGTGTGATCATTGCTTGCTGGAGTCTGGACTATTTCTTTTTCCCTAAGGAGCAATGTTGTTTTATTGCTGTTACCTCCAGAGCAGAGGCTTAAGATGAAAGAAAAAGTAAAACAAAGACAAGATTTTGTAAAGTCAAGAGAAAAAAAGAAGTGCAGATACTTTAACTTCTATAAATTAAGCACACACAGAATTTCCATGTTCAAAAGAAAGCTTTCATTCTTCACATGAGGAAGTGTGTTCAAAAACAAAACAAAACAACAATAACAAAAAAAACAGCCAGGTGCTAGTGGCTCACGCCTGTAATCCTAGCTATTCTATAGGCTGACATCTGAGGATTACAGTTCAAAGCCAACCAAAGCAGGAAAGTCTGTGAGACTCTTCTCTCCAACAAAACTGTCAAACAAGCTGAAAGCGGAGGTGTGGCTCAAGTGGTAGAGAGCTAGCCTTAAGAAGCTCAGGGATGGCGCCCAGGCCCAGAGTTCAAGCACCAGGACAGACACAAAAAAAACAAACAAAAATTCTACTTTTCTAGAAGGTCAAGACAAGAGATTATTGACAGACATCGTGCTCCAGTGTAGCCACAAGCCAGAAGTTTAACTGAAGAGTGAGACATGCAAATCACCTCATGAACACAATATCAGCAAGGAATTCTGGGTACAAGTTAGCAAGTCTTGTCTGAATTCTAATCAGCTTCTGAGTTCCACAGCCTGGAGAAAATACTTCTTTCCCTAAGTAAGATAATGGGCCAAAACACTTTCATCTTTGAGAGCTGTTGCACAGGCCTGCCCAGCATGGAGAAGCAAGTATGTGTAGTCTAACCAATCTTTCAGCTAAACAGGAGGATTCAAGACCTCTACACCCAGCCCTAGCCCAGCAAATTCAGGTAGTTAACTGTTCCCCTTGAGGGCTGCCTAGGGCAAGACACAAACCACGCGATTTCACAGAAAACTTTTCAATGAGTGGCCACATACCTGAGGGTCAGTGAAACCACTCTGGGACACCTGTATCCCTAAGTGCTACCAAAGGAGGCAGGAAGGAAGCTTCTGGCTACAGTGGAGACTCTTGGGATCTAGATTTCTATCCCTTCCCCCAAATCAAGAAGCCTCCCAGAATCTGCTACCCATCTGTCCTATATGCACTAAGGGAAAAATTAAACTGGTGGCCTTGCCAGGCATCGATGGCTCACGCCTGTCATCCTAGCTACTCAGGAGGCTGAGATCTGAGGATCACTGTTTGAAGCCATCCCTGGCGGGAAAGTTGCTGAGACTCGTATTTCCAAGATAAGTATGCAAACAAGTCAGAAGTGGAGCTATGGCTCAAGTGGTAGAGAACTAACCTTGAGCAAAACAAAAGCTCAGAGAAAACGCCTAGGCCCTGAGTTCAAGTCCCAGAATTGGCACCCAAACAAACAAACAAACAAAAAACAACTGCTAGCTTTGATGGAAAAGGGAATAACTCATTACAGAAAAGCCAGAGCAAGCACTGAACCTTCTGAGCAGGGCATCCAGAAGTAGCAGAGTACTCTGACTCAGTGGCTGTGTTCACAAACCCTGCACACTGCCATAACTACTAAACATACCTGGAACTCCTCTCTTACCACAACACCCCTACCACCGAAGCCTGGCAGAGTAAACCAGCTCCAGATAAGCTCTCCTACTCCACAGGCCCTACTACCATCACCCCGCTAAAGCCCTTGCACCCCGACAATGGAAAATCGCACCCAGGCTGCCTGTGATTAAGCCAGGACTTAGGGACTACCCTGAGCGTTTTTTTTTTTTTTTTCTCAAGACTAACACTCTACCACAGCAGCCACAGTTCTGCTTCTGGCTTTGTTTTTGGCTGTTGAGATAAGAATCTCACAGACTGTCAGATCTCAGCCTCCTGAATAGCTAGGATTACCAGAGTGAGCCACCAGCTCCTGGCCCTTTATTTTTCTTTAGTCTTTCCATAACATTCAGATTCATCTATATTCTTGGCTCCTTACTTTCTGTACTACCTATTAGCAATACAAGGCCCAGTGGCAAGGGCAATGGGAGTCACACAGAGAACACGGATTTCTTCTGTGTACTTTCAGAAGCAAAATAACTTTAATAATGTCTATAAAGATATTGCAACCTCACTTGCAAAATATTACTGCTAAAATAATTATAAGAACCTGAATAAAGTTCATTCTCAAAACCCATGGAGCTAGGTTTGCTGTTTCATGATATTCTTTCTAGCCTGTACCCTTAAGTACAAACACACACACATGCACACACAATTACAACAGCTACCATATGCCCCTTTAGCTGCCCCAGCTCACCCCCCTCCAGTGGGTCCTATTGCACATTGGATTGCTAGTTCCACCTTTTCATCAGCAAAGAGACAGGTGATCACTTAACTCTGAAGTCTCCTTTAATGGTCTGTTCCTAGGCCTACTCAGGATTCCAAATTAGTGTACCAGTCAAAATCTTGGCAAGAACCAGATGGCACTCACAAAGTACCCAGGCACAAACAGCGGAGTGGATGAGCAGTTGGTACAGCAACAAGCCGAGTTAATGTAACAACAAGAATGATAATGTTGAGAAGAGGTTCAAAGAGAGCAGCAGTTGGAGATATGAGCAATCTGTGGCTTGAAGAGCCAAGAGGAAAGATTATTGCTACCCTGGGCTGGTGAAAGATGCAGCCATAGAGGAGAATATTCCAGTAGCAGCCATGTCTACAGAGGAGTGCAGTCATTGCTAGACCAAATGTCAGGCAAGAGCAAATGAGATCTTTCTAATATTCCTGTCTGGCAACCCCATTTCCTGCTGGTATCCACAGTGGCTGAGCTATTACACAAAGAAGCCTGGTAATGCAATCTAATGGTCAGCCACCTGGCACACAGAACAGCAAGTAGAAGAGCAGAGGAGGGACCTAAGGAGCAAATAAAGAATAGAGAACAATCTACCTCTATATTAGGAGACGGAATGTAAAATCCTGGGGAGGTCTCACAGGGTGTTCTTTCTGGTTTTAATGCACATCCTTTGACCTACATCCCATGAGCCACATTTTCTCAATGGAAGATCTGCTGTGTGCCTAGCTACAGAGACTCTAGAGACCAGACATTAAGTCTTTGCTACAGATATACAATATCCTGAAAACTGTTATCCATCAAGTGAGAGAGAAAGAAGGAGGAAGACAGAGAAAAAGGGGAACTGTTGGGCAGAGAGTGATTAAAAAGCAGTGGACATAACATGTAGAAGATAACACATTGTTCCTATAGTGCCTCCACCCCCAAATGCTTCTTCTTCCCATAATGCTATATTTCTGCTCAAACACTTACTCTTCCCATAATGCCCTGGGAACCTGCTCAACAATAAAAAAAAGTTGAGGAGAGTGTATGTACAAGCCACCAAGCAATCAGCACAATGCCCAAGGGTGGAGATATGGGAAGAGTCCCATACTATAAAACTACCCTGTGAGACGATTCTCCTGGACTCCTCTTTGGGCCCCTCTCGATGGATGGAGAGTCTCTTATGGTTTTCCTTTCATTTTACAATAAATTCATTCTATTTAAACACTTCCCTGCCTTTTAATTATTTAATGGCTGGAGAAATCCAATCCATACCCATAGAAGGCATCCGAGATAGGGGTGGAAAAGGAAAAAGGGAACTCTCTTGTGATATTCTTTGTGCTTACTGCTCATCTCAAGGCAGGCAAAAGTCTGGCAGCATAACCCTTCTTCCTTCTTAGCACGGCACAGGCATGCCCGGCTGACAAAATGACACCAACATGCAATCAAGCCTTGTGAATTGCCACAGTGGAAAAAACATGGGCCTACCCCCACACAAAGTCAAATGTGCATTCAACAAGAGAGCCCTTAAGCTTGAGAATAAAGAGCAGAGCTAAATCCTTAGAGTATACATGAATCCACAACAACAAAAAAAAGACAAATCCCTTGAGAAGCTTGTAAAGCAATTGTTGATGTCTGAGAGTGCAGGAGAGAAGTTGTGTGGGCTGACATCAGCTCCCAACTCCACCATTATCTCCCAGAAGAACAGGACCAGACAACTTGGACAGCTCCATCTCACTAGGCATGGCCTTTGCTTCCCCGCCCCCCCCCCCCACCTTCTCCTCCCCGTCTCCTTCTTTCTGTGATGTCAGAGTTAGAATGTTAAGTGCATGTCAAAATGGAAGTGACTCAATGCCAGACTTTTGAATGTCAAGCAGAATCACAGACATCATCCACCCTCTCACATATGTCTAGTGAAGTACCCAAAGAAAATCAAACCATATCAGTGGCTATGCTGACTACGACAAGAAAATGTAATCACTTCAGGCCATTTTAAGATTAAGAGATTTGTGCCAGGGATGGTGGCTCAAGCCTATAATCTTAGCTACTCAAGATGCTGAGATCTGAGGATAGTGGTTCAAAGCCAGCCTGGACAGGAAAGCCCCTAAGATTCTTACCTCCAACTAACCACCTGAAAACCAGAAGTGGTACTGTGGCTCAAAGTGGTAGAATGCTAGGTTTGAGCAAAAGGCTCAGGGACAATTCCAGGGCCTGAGTTCAAGCCCTGTCACCATCAGGAAGAACAAAAAGAAAAGAAACTTATGACATCAGTGAGGTGGTTTGAACCCTGAAGAACCAAGGCATGCTGGGAAATCCCCAAAGTCCCAAACAATTGATGGCATGGTCCCGTGATTCTCTCTGAGGGCTCTCTCAGTCCACAGCAGTAGGATGGACACTTCCAAAAATGGCACAAATGCTCCTCTAACCTTAGAGGGCACTCAGCCTGATCCTCAGGTTGCTGCAGCTTTGGGTATTAAACTATGGTATAATGGTAAGCTCCATGAGAGGAGGAGTGAAAGCAAACTTAACCTAAGACTGGGGGTGGGGAACTGCATTTCAGAGTCACTTTCTGTAGTTGTTTCTGTAGTCATTGCTTTAGGAAAAAATGACCAGAAATAGTCTTAGTTAGGCCAGGTGAGGCTGACTGAAGAACTCTAAGATTCATATCTGGTTCCACAGAAGATGAGTAGTGAGGGCCAAGGGTCACAGGAAGAGGAAGAAAGAGAACAGAGTCAAAGGGGGAGCCCAAAAGGAAGAAATCATGAAGCAGAGAGAGAGGTGAGAGCCAAGAGGAAGGATGAAATGAGCAAGACAACACAAGTAAAAGGGAGGGAAGAGAAGTCTTTCTAAAAATAAGGGTGGACAAGAATCCTCTATCTCCAGGTGTGCTGTGACTCGTGAATGCCACTGAGGAAAAGGTGGCATCAGCACACGCCAGGCATTCAGGAGCAGCCGGCTCACAGCAGGTAAAGCCAGCCTCTTGCTCCACCTTCTGTATCCTCAACACTTAGAACGTCACTTGGCAACAATATGGGTCGGAATTTCCCACATGGAGCTCTAGGGGGCATCAGCTGACTTTCCTTGCAGTCTAAGTCAATTTCTCATCCTATCTACCTGGCCTATGAATCTACAGATTATAGAGTTCAGCCCAACTAAACGGCTGCCACTTCAGATGTCAATTGCAAGCAGGACCCACAATTTCTGTCTTTCTTGGCAACACATTGAAATCCTCTCACAATAATGTGCTATGATGGCTCATTTGAAGCCAAGGAAGCACAACTTCCTTCTGTTATGAAGGCTATTATTACAATGCCTATAAATGATACATGAAAGGTTCCAAGTGATCTCCAGGCTAGACATCTCTGTCCTCATGGAGTTGGGACATAATACCCTCTTGGAGAATTTCAGCATCCCAGAAGTGGCCACTATGCTGTAGTTCAGGAATCTTTTTATGTTTGTGCTAGTCCTGGGTCTTGAACTCAGAGCCTGATCACTGTCCCTGAACTTCTTTTGCTCAGGGATAGCATTCTAACCACTTGAACCACAGCTCCACTTCTGTTTTTCTGGTGTTTAGTTGGGAGTTAAGAAACTCATAGGCTTTCCTGCATTGGCTGGCTTTGAACTGAGTAGCTAGGATTATAGCTGTGAGGCATGAGTTCCCAGGCTTTTTGTAATGGAGGAAAATTTAACCACTTTACTAGTTTGGTTTCTTTCTAGTTCCAACTTGAGTCTGGCTTTTTTGAGGGACAGGGTGCCAATCCTTGGGCTTGAACTCTGGACCTAGGTCTTGGCCCTGACCCTTTTGACTCAAGGCTAATTCTTTACCACTTGAGCCAAAGCTCTATTTGTGTGTGTGTGTGGGCGGGGGGGTGGTTGGTGCTTAACTGGAAAGAAGAGTTTCACGGACTTTCCTTCCTGAGTTGGCTTGGAACCACAATCCTCAGATCTCAGCCTTCTGAGGAGCTAGGATTTACAAATGTGGGCCACGGCACCTGGGCTTAGTCCTTTTATATTTATTAAAAAACAATATAATTTCCCTGTCTCCTCACCTGTCTCTCCTACTCCATTACTAAACACCAAACTCATGCATCCAAATTAGAACAAAACACTATGTGGGTCCTAATGGCAATTTCCTAACTTTGCTTTTCATGAACTAGACAGGTGTGGCCTTGACAAGTAACTGTAGACATGAGTCAAGCACCACAGTTTGAATGAGAGAGAAAGGGGAACTGTTAGGTATATAGAGATAAAAGCAACAAGTGGCCATATAACCATCATGATGCTCCTTGTTCTCATGGTGCCTAGGACTCCTGCTCAAATGCATCTTCTTCCCCTAATCCCCTGGGTACACAGATTGACCAATGAAAAGAGCCAGGACAACTTACGAACAAGTCATGAGGGAATCAGTGCAAACCCCAGGGTAGGAGATATGGGAGGAACACAGCCCCCAAAAGCACTCCATTGGGACTCCTCTTTGCTCCCAGCTGGAGATTTTCTGCTCCTTTCTTTCACTGCTTGCCTTTCACTTTCAAATAAATTCATTGTGTTTACCTTAAACACTTCTTGCTCTTCAATTCAATTCTTTGGTGGGTAGAGAAAACAAATCTGTTCTCCTAGACGTTCTCCTTAGATGGTGTCGTGTTTTCCTTTTCAAAGGCCATCTCCAAAAAGCAGCATTGTTCCTCCCCCCTTTACAGATTCCCATTCAATGGGTACCTATTGAAATCCTGGAGAATATTCCAGGAAGTCTGGAATAGGTGCAATAAAACCCTTCTCCAAGGATTCACTGAAGGTGATGGACTGAATTCAACATTGTAGACAACTTTTCTCTAGAGACTTTGTGGGTCTGGAACAACTTTTGTAGCTCACCACAGTTTTGTTTTTTTTTGTTTTTTCAACTTCTTTCCACCCTGAGGGACTAGGAGTTTTCACTGGATTCACTCAGGAAACTCAAAATAAGCCCTGCTGGGACTCGCATGTGCTGGCATGCTTCTAATACCTAACACTGAATTAGCAAGCAGCTTCCCAGGGGAGGGTGGGTCTGGCCGACCACCTCCAAATTGAGTCAGAGGAATTCACAGAACAGGCAGTCTTATAAATAAAATCAATGACTCCAACAATAAACATCACATCCACCATTTGAAGCTTGAAGTTGTCTGACTTGCTCGGGAAAGTGATTTTCAGATGAGGAAAACCAGATTAGGCTGTAGTCAGGTAAACTAAGGGCCACTGCATTTGAATTTGTCATTGGTGCTGGTTACATCAGCAAACCAGTTAAAAAGTTCAAAGGAACAAGGCAACCTTTGTGTGTGTGTATGCGCACACACACGCGTGTGTGCACACAGCTATATTGGAGCTTGACCTCCGGGTTTCATGTTCTTGCTTGGCTTTTTCACTTAAGGCTGGCCCTCTACCACTTGAGGCATACCTTCATTTCCAGCTTTTTGCTAGTTCTTTGGAGAGATGAGCCTCACATAATCTTCTACTTCAAATCTACATCCTCAGATCTCAGCCTTCTGAGGAACTAGGATTACAGGCATGAGCCCCCAGCACCTGGCTTCTATTTTTTTTTGGGGGGGGGTCCAGTCGTGGGGTCTGAACTCTGGGCTTGGGCGCTGTCCCTCAGCTCTTCAGCTCAAGGCTAGCACTCTACCACTTGAGCCACTTCCAGCTTTTTTTTTTTTTTTTTGCTTATGTGTTGCTGAGGAATCGAACCCAGGGCCTCAGGCATGCAAGGCAAGCGCTCTACCACTGAGCCAACTTCCCAGCCCAGCACCTGGCTTCTAAATAAGACAAGTGAAGGCACTAGCTAGTGTGTACAATTTTCCACTTTAGGAGTCTGTTGGGAAATGAGCCTGAAAAACTGACCTGTGTTTTGAGATTCCAACTGTATTCAATCATCAGAAAGTCTTTTACTTACTTTCATTATCAAAGGACAAAGTGCTTCTCTTACTTGTTGTACGTTCTGTCTCAATGAGTGGGCAGTCAGATCTAATTCCTTATCACCTCTGGAACCTACTTTGGCATCTCTAACTCCTAAGGCAACAGAATGAACAACAGGGTTTGGGAGAGGCAGGTTCGCTTGAGGTGAGTTTCTAGGGAAGAAGGGGATTAGCTTATTAACTCCAAGGGCTGGCAGAGCAATGGTGGCCACTGTGCTGCAATGAGTAAGACTCTGGCTAGTTTAGCAGGAAGAGGTGTTTGGCCATAGGACCATATTGGTGGGAGCAGGGATAGCAGGAAAGCTTGAGGCCATCCAAGCCCCCTTCCACTTTACCAGATGGCAAAGCAGCACATAATGCTCATTTTACACCTTAGGCTGCATGTTTGTGCTTCAGGCTTTAACTATAGATTTAGCTGTGTGTACAAAGGAGTGTATTTGAAATAGGTAATATAAAATTCAAGTTGAGGCCCTCTAGATTTGAGAAGAAAACCAACTATCTTTGTTGTTAACATGTATTTAAACCAATATCCTGGCAAAATGTCCACATTTCATGAACACTGTGTTGGCCTGCGGAAGAAAATGTGCCTCTTGTTCTTTGTAAGGCTGAACATGAGGAATCAATGAGATAATCACTAACTGGACATTCCCACACATTTGGTCACCTGAGCCTGGATAAGCAGAGGGTCTGTGCATCCAGACTCACCTGACTGAGATAGGCCTTAAAGAGGCTCAGACCCAGAACACCAATCCATTATACAGACTACCTCTAAACATCACCTACCTCTGATAGAGTACAGAAGCTGAGAGCACAGAAGGTATGGCTACAGATTGATTGTCCTTAGATCTCAAAATGGCAGGGGATAATGTTCATATGAACAGCATTATTTTAGAGACAATCTTACTGTTTTAGAATGGGGAATTAAGTTCTAGTTTTACATCAGAACATTAAACATTTACCTTATAAAACCATTTAGATGACTTTTTAATTATAGTCAACTTAATCACATACATACACTGTTTTTTGTTGGTGGTGGTCATGGGGCTTGTACTCTGGGCCTGGATGCTATGCTGTCCCTCAGCTCTTCAACTCAAGGCTAGTGCTCTACCACTTGAGCCACATTGCTGCTTCTGGTTTTCTGAGATAAGTCTCATGGCCCTTCCTGCTCAGGCTGGCTTTGAACCACAATCCTCAGATCTCTGCCTTCTAAATAGCTAGGATTACAGGTGTGAGCCACTGGCACCTGGCTACATACATACACTTTTTTTTTTTTTTTTTTTTTTTTGCCGGTCGTGGACCTGAACTCTGGGCCTGGGCACTGTCCCTCAGCTCTTCAGCTCAAGGCGAGCGCTCTACCACTTGAGCCACAGCGCCACTTCTGGCTTTTTCTGTTTATGTGGTGCTGAGGAATTGAACCCAGGGCCTCATGCATGCAAGGCAAGCACTCTACCACTGAGCCACCTTCCCAGCCCTACATACATACACTTTTAAAAAGCACTTTCCAATATACATTTTTGTATGTATGTGTTGGTCCTGGGGCTTCAACTCAAGGCCTGAATGCTGTCCCTAAGCTTTTGTGCTCAAGACTAGCTCTCTACCAGTTGGTGGTTAAATGACAATAAGAGTCTCATGGACTTTCAAAGCACTTTCAAATCATGTGTACAAATACACATGTATACACATATACACATATATATTGTATGTATATGTATATATAGCATATGTGTATGTGTATATACATGTATACACATATACACATATATATTGTGTGTATATGTATATATACATACACTATATATACATATACATTATATATAGATATATATGTAAGGTCTGAGACCAGGACTCAAGTTCATACTTGATGCTTTTGCTCATTTTCACTCATTGGCTAGCACTCTACCAACTGAATCCCCCCTCCAACCCCTCCCTCCTTTTTCTTGTGCTGAAACCCAGGGCTTGGACACTGTCCTAGAGCTTATTAAGACTAGATCGCTACCACTTCCAGGAGCATTTTGGTGCTTCACTGGAGATAAGAGTCTCAGAGATCTTCTTGCCTGGGCTGGCTTTGAACCAAGATCTTTAGATCTTCACCTCCTGAGTAGCTAGAATTACAGGCATGAGCCATAAACACCTGGTTAGCAATAATTGTTAAGATTAAAACGGATACTTTTGAAACTTCCATATTTCATGTTCATTTCTCCCTATCCTTCTTTTTCCACTTTGGAATAATCCTTTAAGGCAAAAGCTTACTTTACTTTCCTCACTCCAAAACATTTTCTTTCCCCTTTAGCCTTTTCTGGTTAATTGTTTCTATGTCTTCTAATATCTTTCTTCTGGGTGTGTTCTTTCCTATGTCCTTTTTTCCTATTTTGCCTTTTGAAACAACTTTTTATGAAATATTTTAATTTCAACAAAATTATTTCTTTTACAAATAAAATACATTTATTCCATAGTTTCCACATCTAAATACAGCTCAAATTCATTATGTATTTTCTGTGTATAGAATTGTACACAATAGTTACGATCTTAAGTCTTGGTAATTCTATATCTTAATAAAGGCCCAAGAATAAAGCAATCCTAAGACTGTTTGACTATAGTTTAACAATTCAGGAAAGCATATTCATTAATAGACCCAAGTGTAAATTATAAAAGTTACTCGATATATATTTGTGAAAGAATGAAACAGATTAAGATCACTTGTCCATCTGGCTAGGTTTTAAGATCTTTTTGCTAGCTTTTAATCAGGCAGTCTTCCACAGCATTAGCCTGCTTTAAAATTTTTCTTTGATTTCTTCAGCTTTGAGCTTGAAGATTAACTCTTGAACTCTACATTTTAGGAATGACTGAAAAATGAACCTGGAATAAAGGGTTTGCTTACACAAGGTAGCAGACCTGCTTCTCAAGCATGAGGCACTAAGTTCAAATCTCACTACCACCACTCTCTGAGAGAGACAGAGGGAGAGATTGAGGGTGAGGGACAAGGAGAGGAAGAGAGAAAGGGAGAGGGAGAGGGAGGAAATACTGGAAGTAGAGATGTGGCTTAAGTGGCAGAGTGTCAACCTTGAGCAAAAAAGCTATGCAGAGCCCAAAGCCCTGAGTTCAAGCCCCAGTACACACACACACACACACACACACACACACACACACACACACACACACACACACACACACACACACACACACACACACACACACACACCACACTCCATCAAAGAGGGAATCAGATAAAAGGGGGAAAGAGAAAATAAACAGATCCTCTACATTAACTCTACAACCTAAAACCATCCTAAAGATGTTTACACACACACACACACATACACACACACACACACACACACACATACACACACACATACACATTTTAAATTCAGCATGCCAAGAATGCCGATATAAGTATAAATAAGATGAGTTCAATAAAATGCACAATGAAGTGGCTTCAATTGTTTTCAGGAATTCCAGATGAAGATTAAGCACTATGGGGATTCTGCTTTATGATATATTTTGTTAGAGATTCATCTTGATGGTTGAAGCAAGAGTCCATTCTACAGAAGTATTTCTGAATAGGTAAGGTAGGCTGGTTAATAATGGGCACTTATTTCCAGGAGCCACCAATGGGCCAGAGATACCCTTTTATGTGTCTTGGAAATCAAGGGATTTGAGATAGCTCAGGGTACATGGTACATGATGACCTTATGTGTACCTCCTAGATGACCTACCAGAGTTCCTGTCAACTCAGGAATGAGCAATAGTGTGTGTGTGTGTGTGTGTGTGTGTGTGTGTGTGTGTGTGTGTGTGTGTGTGTGTGTGTGTGTGTGTGTGTGTGTGTGTGTTTGGTAGGTTTTTGTCATCTATGTTCAATGAGTTTCCTAGTCCTATCTTCTCTGGGATCCAGTCTGGGATATAAGAAGTAAAAAAGGAAACCCAATCAATTTATCCACATTGTTCTTTGATTCCACAGCTAGTCTATCTTTCTCTTTTTAATGGTCAGGATTTTCCTTTATTTACTATATTTAGCAGAACAAACAGAGAAATGGATGTCTGCTCCTTTTTCTGGAAGTGGAACTAAAATACTTTAAAAATATTCAGATCCCCTATTATAACATTACAAATATCTTTTTTGCCTTCTCCAATTCCTTTTGAGTGCTGTTGCCTTCTACCAAGAACTCCTTATGGTTTTAGAGTTTGTGTGTGTGTGTGTATGTGTGTGTGTGTGTGAGAGAGAGAGAGAGAGAGAGAGAGAGAGAAGGGGAGGGAGAGAGGGAGAGAAAGAGGAAGAGGGAGAGGGAGAGAGGGAAAGAAAAAGGGAGAGAGGGAGAGAGAGAAAAAAGAGAGAGGGGTTGGGGGGGAGAGAGGGAGGGAGAGAGAATATCCTGGGGCTTGACCTTGGGCCTGGACACTGTCCTTGAGCTTTTTTGCTCAAGGCTAGTGCTCTACCATGTAGCCATAGCTCTATTTCTGGCAATTTTTGGTAGATTAATTGGAGATATATAGTCTCAGAGACTTTCCTGCCTGAGCTGGCTTTGAACCATGATTGTCAGATCTCAGCCTCTTAAGTAGCTAGAATTATAGGCCTGAGGAACTCACTAGTGCCCAGCTGGTTTTAGTTTTGTGTCAGAAAAGCAGTAGATCTTTTACTTTCTGCTGAACCCAAATACATCTTAATATAATTGATGGTGAGTTTCACATGCTGTACACATTCCTGGAAATACCTATATGTCTTTGGAAGTATCGGGCAGATATACTTCTTTTCCACCCTTAAAAAACCTCATTTTAAAGGTTTCTGCTCCTTTCAATATTCAAGTCTGTATTAATTTGAATGAGCATGAATCATCTTTATCTTGCTGACCCCTAAGCAGAGAATATAAATTCAAGAAGAGATCATTCTTGGGCTGCAAATGTCAAGTCAGAGAAGAGACGGTGTAATATCATTTCTTTAGTATTTAAGCAAATGCATACTTTCAGGGTGACTCTTGTTTAATAATAATTCCTATCTCTTAAGTCTGACTCTATGGTTTAAAGAGTTTCACATCTAAGGTGACCTCATCCTGGCACCCAGCTCAGTCAGATAAGCATTACTGTCACGTCATGGGAACCTGTGTCTACCTGCTCCCTCCAACCACTGGCTGTTGGAAGGCTTTCCAACTACAATTAGCTCCCTCTGATGTGGAGAGAGATCCAAATTGAAAATTGGACCAGCTTCCTTCCCAGATGTCCAGGTGCATCAGTGGTTTCAACTGAGAACAATTTGGGATGTCTAGAGACATTTTTTTCATTGTCAAGGTTGGAGCACGCTATTAGCATCTGGGATAAAGATCCAAGATGCAGCCGAACATCCTAGACTGTATTCCACAACACTCACCGCAAGATATCCCTGCTCCAAAATGGCATCTGATGTCAAGTCTGAGACCTAAGACACTGACCTGGATCCATCTTCAGCAACCTGTTTACAAAGTTGGCTCTGAGATACTTAATACACATCATTCAGTAATATTTCCCAAGGGGTTTTTCTAGAACAGGGAAGACAAAACTTCAATGGTTTCTAAAACCTGAGGAGGGCCTGGGTGACCAAGTTTGGGAAACACTCCTAAATATGTTCCCTCTTGGACATTTGCAGTGATGGTGACCATTAAACACACACAATCCCTCGAAATCACTGGAGGCTCTTAATTTGTTTCATGCATCATTTCTCCAAGTCACATGACTGCTGAATTCCCTACTCACACTGCATTTTGGCCTATGGAGCACAATCAGCCCCCAAATAACCTTCAAGAAATGCTTTAACTGAAGATCTCTGAAAAGATCTTTAGTTATTTTAAGCAGCTTTCATTTTAGCACTTTGAGGAGCAAGAGGAATACTGATGTAAATGATAAAAATCATAAAATATAGAAAGTTTATTAACCTTAATTCCAGAATTCTATTAAGGTGCCATGAGAAATAAGAAAATAACCTTCAATACCTCTTACGATATTTTTTCCATGGTCAAAAAGCAGCCTCAAAGAATTCACAGTTCTATCCTCAAGAAAGTTATTCTTTGCTTCTGTCACTGTTTAAGAACCAAAAGAATAGAGACACATGATCTTTCTTGGTCCCATTATGATCACTATGGCACTTAATAAATCAACAGTATTAAAACTTGAAAGTGAAATCCACTTATGCATTCTGATGGAGCCCCTGGCCTCCCCTGCCCCAGGATGGCTGAGGCTGTAGACTCTCTCTGTCTCTCCATGTATTTCCTCTGTCTTGTCCTTCCTTCATGGTACCCAATGCTCTTGCTTTCTCTTCTGAATCTAGCCGCACCTTTATTATTTTGGCTCTTCTCAATCACAGAGTTAAACAGAAAAACCTTCTACTCTGCTTTTTTAAATCAGTTATAAATCAGAACCAGGGGACTAGGGATGTGGCTTCGTGGTAGAGTGCTTGCTTTGCATGCATGAAGCCCTGGGTTCAATTCCTCAGTACCACATAAACAGAAAAAACCAGTAATGGCACTGTGACTAAAGTGGTAGAGTGCTAGCCTTAAACAAAAAAAGCTCAGGGACAGTGCCCAAACCCTGAGTTCAAGCTCCAGGACTAGCAAAACAAAACTCCAGAACCAGGCTGCCTTGAAGCACTTGTACTCTCCTGAACGGGGAAAATGTCAGAGTTGACATTTCAACTCCCAAATACTACCACAAAGCCCCGTGGGGCCTTCTCCCAGTCCCTATGTTACTTCTTCAAATGCCACAAAGCCCTCTCACTTGTTTTTGAACTTGATGTAAATGCATTCCTACAGAGTGTACAAATGATATTCTTTCATAGTTTG
Source organism: Dipodomys spectabilis (assembly GCF_019054845.1). NCBI lineage: Eukaryota > Metazoa > Chordata > Mammalia > Rodentia > Heteromyidae > Dipodomys > Dipodomys spectabilis. The sequence continues at coordinate 3,440,781 of NW_024870896.1, read as the reverse complement.
TTTGCTTTGTTTTCTTATATCAAGACAAATAGAGTTTTGCTATGTTGTATGTGACCTACTTGTCATAATATGGATGCTTGTGGTAACCAACTGAATAATACTTACTTTATATACTGTTATTAAGTTCTTCCTTTATCTTATTTATTTAGTTTTGCTGGTCCTGGGGCTTGAACTCAGCCTGGATGCTGTCCCTGAAATTCTTTTTCCCTACCTACACTGGCTTCCAACCATGATCCTCCTATCTCTGTCTCCTGAGTAGGTAGGAGTGTAAGTGTGAGCCACTAGTGCCTGATTGCATTTAGTATTCTTAAACTGGAATCCCCTCGGCTTTTGTGGAAGGAAAAATTGTTTTTGTGCATGACACAATGCACTGCAGGCTAGTTTGCATTTCTGGCTCTACTTAGTAAATGCCAATAATGAAATTCCTTTTTGTGATGATCAAAACATCTCATTATGTGATCAGATGTCCTTTAAGCAGGCAGGACTCTTCTTGGTTGAGAAATACTCCTTTAGAAAGACTTCTGATTGAAGTTATAACATTAAAAAAAACTCAAGGAGGGGCAGGGAAGGTGGCTCAGTGGTAGAGCGCTTGCCTTGCATGCATGAGGCCCTGGGTTCAATTCCTCAGCACCACATAAGCAAAAAGAAAAAAGCCGGAAGTGGTGCTGTGGCTCAAATGGTAGAGTGTTAGCCTTGAGCTGAAGAGCTGAGGGACAGCGCCCAGGCCCAGAGTTCAGGCCCCATGACTGGAACTCCCCCCCACCCAAAAAAAAACTCAAGGAGATAATGGAAATACTTCATGGGTTTCTCTACTCTCTTCTAATGATGCCATGGAGACTGAGGGTGTGTGTGGGAGGGGTGTAAACGTGTGTACACATGCACGTGCTTGGGTTCACCTCAACTCCTGGACTCAAGCAATCCTCCTGCTCAGCTTCCCTTTTACCTGGGACTACAGGCATGAGCTACTGCACCCAGACCGGGATCGTCATTTTTGAAGTCTAGTAGACCTAATTGTATCATTGCTGAAGTAGACTTATCTAGATTATCAATTTTCCTGAACAAAGTATCCCTTTTTGTTTATAGATTTCGATTGTATTTCCTATTGGTTCTGCCTCATAGTTTCTTCTAGGGTAGGACTATAAATATATTTAACATTAAATCTGTCTTTGACTTGTAAAGTCATTCACTTACTTTCCATTGATGTGCTTTTCTCATCTTTTTTTCTACAAGATTTGTAATCTTTTCTCTAAGTACATCAAATATCTTAAGCTTTGTGCATACATATATTATCTAACTTTTCATTACTGTAACCAGTATCCAAGACAATGAATTTATACAGAGTAAAAGATTATTTGGGCTCATGGCTTTTTTAGGATTCAGTCAACGACCAAGAAGACATTGTTTTCAGACCACTGATGAGGCTATATTTTACAGCAAAGACACATGGCAGAGGACAGACTCATTTTACCCCTACTTTATGAGTTAAAGCCAAAGAAACAAGGAGAAAGGGAGCAGAATCCACTTGAAAAAAATGTGTTTCCTTGCAACTTCATGGTGATTCATTCATCCTGCTTTTACAATGTACAGTTCATTTCCTTTGTATAAATTGCTAATCTTACGTTTTACAGAAAGCTAATACATGCATTCATAAAGCCATCATGCTCTCAGTTGTGTGAAAGGTTTTCCCAATGAAATATTTCAATTAACATTTTTGTTAAAAAACATTTTTATTCTTGTTAAGTAGTTGTACAAAGGAGTTGCTATTCAACTAAGCAGTTTATAGAGAGTTTGGGTCAATGTCACCCCTTTCAACATTCTTACCCATCCCTCTAACCCATCCCTTCCCTCACTTTTCTAAATTTTTAGGATATGTACTGAATTACGTTTCTGCCATTTAACAAAGCAGTTTATGTATATGATGCATGCTTATCTGTGTCATCCTTCCACATTTTTGCATTTATGAGCCCAGGTTGTCTCCTTTGAACTCCTCCACACTCGTCTATTGTAGAATGTCAGTGGAGATTATTTTATCGGTTCTCTTTGCTTGCCTATGTTTCAGGAAAGACCATGTTTGTAGATCTGGATACTCCAGAAAAAAACTATGTGCCTGGGGAAATCAGACTGTAAGACAGTGTTCTAGTCTGGCAAGGATTGTTATTTCTCTCCTTCCTTTTACTTTTCTTCCTCCTTTTACTGTGTGTATGTGTGTGTGTGTGTGTGTGTGTGTGTGTGAGTGTGTGTGTTGCAAGTGCTTGGGCTTGAACTCAGGGCCTCGCACCCTTGCTTAGCTTTTTGTCTTGAGACTGGTGCTCTACCACTTGAGCAACACTTCCACTTCCAGCTTTTTGGTGGTTAAATAGAGATAAGAGTCTCTCAGTTTTTCTTGTTCTAGCTAGCTTTGAACCACAAACTTCAGATCTCAGCCTTCTGAATAGCTGGGATTATAAGCATGAGTTGCTTGTGCCTGGCTTATTGCTTTTACAGAATTTCCAGAAAATGAAAGAAAAAAAATGAAAACTGCTTTATTCTGTTGTCTTTGATCTGAAATATTCAACTATTTTATGCTAACTCATTGACTATTTTCTGTGTATTATTCTTCCTTCTATTTCCTGGGGGTTAATTCTTCTGTCATCTTCCTTGAGAGGTCTAAGGCTGCCTTGTTTGAGGTAAGGAAGGAGTCATTTTTTTTTCCAGAATTGTGGATAATTTCCTATTGAGTGGTTTAGATTTGATTTTGTTAGAATTCTCAATGAGCAACTGGTTAAACCCCAGATCTTAGGCCGATTTCTTGACTTGCAGTTCTTGTGCTCTGTAAGTATCACCAATCTGAGCTCAGTATCCCTCACAGGTTTAGAATTAAATTTACTGCTGCTGATCGTTATCTGAAGCCAGAAGGAAAGGAAAAGTTCCATTGGTATTTTATTCTTTTGGCAGATGGAATTTCTAGTTTCTGTTCTTATGAAAAAGTCCGATTATGGGCTGTGCTGCTTGCACAGGGAGGGGCAGAGAAGAGGAAACAATTGGTTTTTTTGACTGAACTCAAAACAGTTTCCTAAACAGAACTGCAATTAAATGGATTCTGAAACACATCTGCAATTAAATTTTTTTCCTGCTGATTCCTCTCTTCTTCTCCCTCCGGTAAGGACAAGTCTTCCTAACTTCACTGCTCATGGATCTTGATAAGCTATTTTCCAGGTTTGGTTTTGCTACATTTAAGAAAAAAATTACAACTATATTTTGCTTCATTTCAGAAACCAGAAGACTACTGTTTCTGTAAATTGAGGCTGTCTGTGTACACGTAATTCTATCTACATCAAAGCGGAAACATCTATTTCTATTCTTATTTCAATTTGTGCAAAAGGGATTCTGCATAGACATTGGAAAAAGAAGAGGATTTTCTTCATGGATTTGCAAGAAGCAAATAAAGGCATAGGAAGGAAGACAAACAGGATAACATGTTTATGGACCTCAGGTAAAACTCCATGCTTGTCTCAGTGATGAGTTCAATAATTCACCACTTGGAGCTAGACTGAAGTCTATTTTTATCACCTTCATGATGAATTCAGCATACTTCTTTCCACAATTTTCTAATGCACCAGTGAATTGTGCCATGACGAAGGCTCTTCCGTAGCGTTTATAAAAGATGGCCATGTGTTTTTATTTCAATCTTTTGAGTCATTCAATAGCAATTTAGTGCTCACTACCATCAAGATCCTGAGGGTGGTTTGTTTATAAATCTGACTATTGGGTTTTTTCCCCCTTTTGCCTCACTTTGGCTGGTATAAAAATTGCTGGGCTTTTGCTTCTGAAGGAATAGGTAAAAAGAAAGAGTGCCTCTGTTGAAAAATTTTCAAAGAGAGAATGAGGAATCACTGATTCCAGTGATTCTTTATCATAGCCAAATGCATGAGCCAAGTGCATGGTGGGACACATGTCAGCTTGGTCAAAGCAGACGCAGTCCGTGGCGAAGGCAGTGGAGATACTGAGGTTTTCACAGTGTTGTGTGAAATATGGCCGCTCTGTCTCCTCATGGCTCCTCACATCCCACCAGAAGGAGGAGGCATCGTGGAAAGGAGAGATTCCTGAGCTGTATTTTGAAAATATCAGGTAATGCCCATGGGCTCATTTTACCTGGCCACCAAAGCAACAGAGTAGACAGGAGAGAGGGAATACAATGAAAGAATCCAAGATGATGATTTGAGGAATGTGTCAGCTAGCTTTCCATGACTACATCAAAGACCTGAAACAATTACCTTAGAAAGCAAGAAAGGTTTATCTGAGCTCCAAATTCAAATTTTGGAGCTTTTCAGCCTGGCTGTTCTGTTGTTTTAAGACTACGGTGAAACAACTTCTCCATGGTGAAGTGGGAGGAGGAGTTCCTCCCCTCCTGGCGCGTTGGACGCAGGCAGAGGAGTGGAAGGGAACTAGGATCTCAGTATTCCTTCAAGCCCATGGCCTTTCAAAACTTCCCACTAGAACCTGCTTTGTGTGTCTGTCAGTCTTAAAGCCTGATCTAAGGGTCTGAGCACTGTCCCTGAGCTTTTTTGCTCAAGGTTGGCACTCTACCACTTGAGTCATAGCTCCAATTCTGGCTCTTGGGTGATTAATTGGAGATAAGAGTCTCAGAGACTTTCCTGCCTGGGCTGGCTTTGAACTGTGAGCCTCAGAGTTCAGCCTCCTGAGTCGCTAGGTTACAGGTGTGCGCCACTGGTGCCCACCTGAACCTACTTTTTTCCCTGTTGTTTGTTCTGGCACTAGGACTTGAACTCAGAACTCCCAGTCTCACTTGGCTTTACCTCTGAAGGCTGGCAGTCTACCACTTGAGCCATACCTACACCTCTGGCTTTTTGCTGGTTAAAGGTAAGAGTCTCGTGGACTTTTCGGCCTGGGGTTAGCTTCACACCTTGATCCTCAGTTCTCAGCCTCCTGGGTAGCTAGAATTACAAGTGTGAGCCACCACTACCTCCCCAAAGTGCTAAGCTGGGGGCCAAGCTGTTAGCATGTGGATCTTTGGGGCACAACCAGATTCAATCTATAGCAAGTTCAAAATCATAAATTGGGTCACTTTGTCTGTTGACACTTTTCAGTGCTGAGATTCAAATCTAGGGCCTTGCATATTCTGGGTAAGCACAACACTCCAGCCTTAAAGGAGTCATTATGAAACAATAATTATCATGTATAATTGCTGGCTGAATTTTTTAGCTTTTAATTTGATTATTTAGAACTCAATTACTATCCTATTAATGGAAACAGAAAGCAAGATTAGCTACTAATCAGTTATTTTTTTTTCCTTGAGGTAGTTTGCTCTGGGTGCAACTGTTATTTAACAAAAAGGAGGTTTCCTGAATTGTCAATCTTACACTTTTTTCTTTGGGAGGAGAGGATGGTTGTGAGGCTTAAACTCAGTGCCTGGGACCTGTCCCTGAGCATTTTTGCTCAACACTAGCACTCTACTACTTAGCCACAGTTGCACTTATGGCTTTTTGAGTAGTTAATTGGAGATAAGTGTCTCATGGACATTCCTGCTTGGGATGGCTTTAAACCATGATCCTCAGATCTCAGCTTCCTGAGCAGCTAGGATTATAGGTATAAGCCACTAGCATCTAGCCCGATCTTACTCTCTGAACATACCTTGAATCATCTGCGAAGTTTTCAGAGACTTACAATTTTTGTTGAAAGAAATAAATTTTAATTAGGACTTATGAAAGAAGCAATAGTAGGCAGGTCATATTAGGTTTTATGTCAGCCTTCTCTGTCTGTGTCTTTCTTCCATTCAGTGCTATGAATTATTGAAGGCAAGAAACTATGTTGTAATTATTTTTCCATATACTCAATAGTGTGTAGCATAAAGGGAAAAGCATTGTGCCATTACTGGGACTTGAGCTTAGGACCTTAAGCTCTTGCTTGGCTTTTACGCTCAAGGTCTGTACTCTACTACTTAAGCCACACTTGAGTAAAGTTTGTAATAAATGTATTTTTAATGAAATGATGAATGAGTGGATGTGAAAGTGTTTTGCTTAAATTAAATAACAGCCATCTCTTTTGTCATAACAGGATAATGATGTAACTTTTCTAGTAATACCAGACATTGTAGCTTCTTTTCAACAGTGCAGAGAGAGTAATGAGTCCCGATCCTTGTGCTAATGAAGACTGTACAGTCTTTATGTACTGCTATTGTGTGTGTGGTGTTTATTTCCTAGTCTCTCTGCTGTTTCCAGGGATGGGGCTGGTTTGCAGCATTCCAGGGGCAGCATCTGGTTTATTAGGAGCCACATCTAACTCTAAGCCAAAATTGGGTGTGCTCAATAGGAATCGAAAAGTTTGCAATTGCAGAATAAGTTCATTTTACCCTGAAAATGCAAACTAAAGATTACAATAGAAAACAAAGCTCTTCATCTTAATTTATAAAATTAAATGAAGGGAAGAAAGAGAAGAGAGGAGAGAGGAGGGGGAAGAGAGAACAATTATTTTAGTAATTGGCACCTTCAAATTAATTTAACCGGTGCTAATAAATGTGGCACACACTCATTCACAATATAAACTATTCTATAAAATAAAAATGCATACTTCCAATATTTAAGAAGTATAGAGGGAAGGTTGGTCCAAAATACAAGTTTAATCTTTTGTGCATCCCTACTTGGATAATTCAAGTAAACCAAATTGGCCACAGGCTTTGAAGTTAAGGCTACAAAGACTATTGTGTTTTTTTAAAATCACCATTTTGTCCACTGTATATGCATGCCACACACACACACACACACACACACACACACACTTTTTTCCTTCCTTTTTCTTTTCTTCCCTCCATTCCCCCCTTCCCTTCCTTCCTTCCTCCCTTCCTTTCCTTCTTGTGCAGCTTACACTCAGGGCCTGGACACAGTCCATGAGCATTTTTGCTCAAGGCTACACTCAGTTCCACTTCTAGCTTTGGGAAATGATCATAATCTAATTGGAGACAGTCCCCCAGACTTTCCTGAACTGGCCCTGAACCACAATCTTCAAATCTCAGCCTCCTGAGTAGCTAGGATTACATGCATGAGCCACCAATGCTGGGCTCACATACAAATTTCCATGTATATGTACTATACCATTTTTCAACTGTGAAACATTTTGGTTAAATTTCATATTTGAGTACTGTACCACTAATGGCTAAAAATATTAGTGCAGACATTACTATATGAAATGAAGTTTTATCCTGGTATTATGGTTTGAAATGAAATATTGTGTTGAAACCTGGGTCCCCAGCTACTGGTCCTGTTCTGGGAAGGTGTAGAAACTATGGCTGGAGGAAGTAGGTCACTGTGGGTGGAGCTTTGAAAGTGCTACCTAGCCTCTAGTCCCTCCCACACTCATTGCTTCTTGCCAATCATGATGTGAGCAGCCTTCTTCTCCACACACTCCCTCTTTCATGTTCTGCCCCACCAAGAGCCCAGAATGAATGGAGTCAGGGACCCTAAACTGAAGGCTTTGAAGTTGTGCACCAAAATGAATCTTTCCTGCTTTAAGTTGTTTTTGTCAAGCATCCTGTCACAGTGATGAGCAAAGTAACTGATACAGAAAATTGGAACCAGAGAAGTGAGGGTCATTACTACAATTAAAGGTGACCATGTGGGCCTAAAGCTGTTGGAACTAGTTAGTGGGAACAACTTGGAAACATTTGGAGGCTCAAGCTAGAAAAGCCTGGGATGCTGCAAGCAAAGCTCAGAAGGCAGTTCTGGATGTAACTCAGAAGACTGGAATGCTAACAGACCCACCTCACATGTAAGATGTCATGTGGAAATGAGGACTTTATTGTGAATTGGACTGGAGTCCATTCATGTTGATTACTGGCAAAGAATGTGTCTAGATTTCTACCCATGTGCTGAGACTTTGAAGTGTAGCAGAATTCTAAAGTAATTAGTCCTAATTAATTCTAATTAATTTGGTGGAGGAGTTTTTCAAGACATCACATTTAGGCTTTGAGCAATTGTGTGCGAGAGAAAGAGAGAGAGAGACAGAGACAGAGAGAGACAGAGAGACAGACAGAGAGACAGAGAGACAGAGAATTGGGGGCAAAAAGCACAGTGGAAACATTTGAAAAAAATATGTGCAATCTGGCCAGAAAAGAAGCACATTTAAAGCTGTGGGCAAGGAGGATACAGCTGTTAAAGAGCTTAGTGCCACTAAATAGAAATCAATTACTTTGTACTAAGATAATAGAAAACATACCTTGAAGGCATGTTAGAAATTGGATGGATCTCATCCATCATAGGATCAATGGTGTAAATGTTTGAACTCAATAAAAAGAGTACTTTGTGCCAGGCAAGAGTGGCTTACGCCTATAATCTAGCTACCCAGGAAGCTGAGATCTGACAATTATGATTCCAAGTTAGTGCCATCAGGAAAGTCCAGGAGACTCTTATCTCCAATTAACCACCCAAAAGCCAGAAGTGGAGCTGTGGCTTGGGTGGTAGAGCATCGACCTTGAGTGAAAAAGCTTTGGAATAGCATTCAGGCCCTGAGTTCAAGCCCCAGTCAAGGCATAAACAAACAAATAACATAACCATGAGCACAGAGCTATATTACTTTCAATTATTGGACAGCCTAGGGCCATATTAGTCACCACCTCCAATCAGAGGCTCTACAAAGCCTGCATGCGCCCTTTAGCCCATTTGACTGGATGTCCCATCCAGGGCACGCTTCTGTGTTCCAATCAGCCCATTGTTCACATGTGAGTCTTTCAGGGCCAATGAACCATGACATGATGTCCAGAGACCTGAATGCAAGACTTTTTAAGTCCCTGGTGATGTGATGTTTAGGGGTTTGCACACAAGACTTCAAGGCCGTGGTGAGGGATGCTGAACCTCTCTCTAAAAGTGGATCATTGTCCTAATTACTTGGTCAAGCCCTTTTTTTTGTTCTCAATGGTGACATTTTGGGGCTTCTGGGAACTAAGGGAGGCAGAGCCTAGACTGAATAATTAAGGATTTGCCTTCGAAGTTTACTCTTGTCTCCTGGCTCACTCCTTTCTTGCTCACTGTCCACCATGAGGGGAGTCATCTGCTCTGCCATGATGCTCTGCCTCACAGAGACCAGAATCAATGGACTAAAATCTCTGGAACTTAATTTGTTTCTGTCAGACATTCTGTCAGCAAGAAGGAATGGATACATTTAGTAAGAAACCATCGAGGTACTTCAGAAGAGACTGTGGTCCCACCAGTAATGAATGAGCCATCACGAATCAGCCCTATTGTGCTTATGTATGTCAGCCTTTTAATGGTGTAGCTATTATTAAGGATATGTAGGTGGGACCCACTGTACTATTGTTATTAAGTAGTTGTACAAAAGGGTTACAACTCCCTATGTCAGATTATGAGGCTAGTGAATCGTCAATGTCGCTACTTCCATTATTCTCCTTCATTTTCCCACTCTAATCCCTAGCCTCAAATTATGTAGTTCATTTTCACATCATGCACATTGAGTATAATGACTTCATTTGCTTATGCTTTCTCCTTCCTTTTATGTGACTCCCTATTTGGCCTCCCCCCAAAAACATGTCTGTACTTCCTGGTATTCACTTTGATAATCAGTACTTTAGTTGTTAGAGGAATTATGCCTTCAGATTCCTTCCCTAGGAAGACTCTCCATTAGTCAGTCTGTGTATATATGCATACAGTCCTGTGTATGTTACCATGCATGTTCCCATTTAGGTGTCACTCCCACCTAGGAGAGAACATATGTGTTGTCTCTCTGAGCCTGACTGATTTTACTTCAGGATTTTTTTCTACTACCACCCACTGTGTTTTTAATTTGCAATTCTCCAATGAGAAGTGATCTTGAGTGGCTTTCATCTCCTTGTTCACCATGTGTGTATCTGCTTTGATGAAAGGTTCATACAGATGTCTTTGATCAGATTTCTTTTTTTATCTGTTGTGGGGCTTGAACTCAGGGCCTGGGTGATGTCTCTGAGCTCTTCTCCTCTACTACTTTGAGCCACAGCTCCACTTCTACCCAGGAGTGCCTTTTAAATTCTAGCTGCAGTTGTAAAAACAATCATTTGAATATCCTGTTTTATAATGATGCATGAAAAGAATAATGCTAATTGGCAGTATTTGCTTGTAAGGAATCAATAAAGCGATTGTGTTTCATTAGAAAAGGCCACAGTTAGACAGAAGGAATAAGTTCTGCTTGTCCGCTGCACAGGAAGGTGACTGTAGTTAATGACAAGGATTGTATGGTTCTAACTGGCTAGAAGGGAAAATTGAAAAACTTCACCCTCAATGAAATGATTTATGTCCAAGATGATAGATATACTAATTATCCTTATTTGTTCATTACATAATTTACACATGTATCATTTTACCATGCCCCATAAATTTTTACAGTGATTATCAATTAAAAATGAAATGAAGTAAATTGACCACAATAAACAGATTACAATTAACAATACCGAACAGAATTACCTTGCTGATAGTTAAATAATCAAAATAGACACATTTTCTTGCTTTAATTAGAGGCCAGATTAACATTTTGAAAGAAACATTAAAATACAAGTTTTTCTGACTTTCTATTCAGCACTCAATTCCACAACTAACTAGTGAAGCCAATTGAGAAGTGTTTTCAGGAATCTATCCTAGAAGATACATTTCTCAGTTTACTCCTTGGTCATCTGTATACTATGATGCAGCATATATTAATATATTTACTTGGATGTTTTAAGGTTGATTCAACCTTAAAATAAGCTGACATAAAGAAAAACCTTTCCTCTCTACTTCAAAATTCCCGTATTTTTCTGTGACAAGAGGTTACTTTATTTTATTGTGCCAGAACTGAAGCCTAGGCACTGTCAATCAGCTTTTTCATTCAAGGCTGGCACTCTATCATTTGAGCCACAGTTCCACTTCTGGGTTTTTGCTGGATAATTGGAGATGAGAGGATCATGCACTTTTCTGCAGGGTTGGCTTCAAACCATGATCCTTACATCTGGGCTCTTGAGGAGCTAGGACTGCAGGTGTGAGCCATTAGTGCCAGCTCTGAGGTCACCTTCTACTCTTCTAACACTGTCTTCCAGCGCAACTCCTTAATTCCCTCTGTCTTGAGTGTCTGGCTTTATCTTATCTTCAAGTTTTAAAAATGTCCATTTTAGCTAAATGCCAGTGGCTCACCCCTGTATTTCCTAGCTACACAAGAGGATAGTGGTTCAAAGGCAACCAGGACAGGAAACTCTTATCTCTGATTAAATGCCCAAAAAGGAAAAAGCTGGGAGTGGAGTCATGGCTCAATGGTAGGACACTTGCTTTGAGCAAAAGAGTTCAAGAACAGCACCAAGGCCTTGAGTTCAAGCTCCAGGACCACCAACAAAAAATAAACAAGCAAATCCATTTGGGGGAGGGGATAGAAAGGGGAGTGATTTCGTGTAAACCAGGACCTAGATTAAATGACTTCTCCATCTTTGGTTCCAGCTAACACTTTGTGTTTTCAGTAGCAAATCTGTTTTAGTTTGCTTATCTGAGAATCTAATAATTTCAACTGTTACCCCTCACATTCAAGTGTATTAAAATCCTTAGAATTTGCAGAATTTTTCAGCATTGTCCTATAACTTGAAAGGAAAACATACTGGAGACAACTGCAAAGTTTGTGGAGATGGGACTGTGTGTGTGTGGAGCCAAAAGCAAGGTGGAATTTTAAGTCTCAAGAATTAGATGGATGAACAAGAGATAAGTGTGAGTGTAATGGGGGTTCCTTTGTGCCAAGAACATGACAAATATGCTGTTTGAAACTTACTATTGTGTGTAACTTGTTCCAAATACGATAAAATTCTTACTGTCATTTAAGGTATTTGTCTTTAAAGTATTTGAGGTCTGTATAATTATCTTTGAAAGCTACAGACACAAATGGATTTTTGGAGGCATATAAATTTAATTGGCTTTGCTTTTGCAGTGAGACTTCTGCTTTAACAAGAGATCTCTTATTTTTACTTCATTCTCCTCTTTTCCATTTTTTAAAGTTATCTTTAAGTAGCTGTATTAAGAGGTTTCAATTCAACATGTCAGTTTATGAGTACAACGCATCTCGGTCAGTGACACTCATCCATTGTCTTCCCCCACCCCACCCCATCTCTCCCAATCTCATCCATCCCCTCAAATCACGTGGTTCCATTTTCGTGTAAGTAAATGGAATATGATGGCTGTATTCTAGGCCAAGGCCACAATAAGAATTTGCATGGCAAGCCTAGGCAGTGTGAACTTGTACCTGAAGATGTGAGCTACCTGTGTGGAATGGCTTTTAAGATGAGGACTCTTTAAAAAAAAAAGTTCCCACACCGGTAATCCTAGCTCAGGAGGCTGAGATCTGAGGATCCTGGTTCAAAGCCAGCTTGAGAAAAGTCTATGAGATTCTAATCTCCAACAAACTATTTAGAAAAAGCCAGAAGTAGTGCTGTGGTTCAAGTGGTAGAGCGCAACCTTAAGCACAAAGAGACTCAGGGACAACACACAAGCCCTGAGTTCAAGCCCCAGAACAGGCAAAAAAAAAGGTGCCTAATAGAAACACTGACCATGGGATATTTTAGGTATTGAAAAATGCACTTTTGATTAACCAAAACAAAAGTATACCTTTTTTTTTTTTTACCTTCCCCTACCTTTTGTCTTATTGTACTGGAGCTTTAACTCAGTCTTGAGGTCCTGCTCAGTTGACTTAATTACTCACAGCTGGCACTCTACCACTTAATTCATGCCTCCAGTTTAACACCAAACAAGTTGAAAGTGCAGCTGCAGCTCAAGTGGTAGGGTGCTAGCCTTAAGCAAAAACAAGCTCAGGGACAGCACCCAGGTTCTGAGTTCAAACCCCAGAATAGACACCAAAATATAAAAACTTCTAAAAATTTAACTTGAGAGTAGGGATGGGATGTAGGAAAGATGGGGGAGAAAGATGGAAGGGGTAAGATTAATCAAGCTGTATTATACCTTATCTGACTTGTGGAAATGAAACCCTTTTGAATACTGTAAAAAAAAAAAAGTAATATATTTTCTCTCTCTCTCTCATACTCTCTCTCTCTCTCTCTCTCTCTCACACACACACACACACACACACACACACACACACACACACACATACACACACACACACACAATAGAACATGTAGTAAGAAAGATGTCTGACCCCTGTGGCTGTGCAGCTCAGTGTGCAAGAATTGTCCTGTGGGGAACAAGACACAAAATTCACTCCCTGGGGAATGAGAAAGGTAGAATGGGACCTCCCCACCCACAGCAGTTACTGTCTTCTGGAAATCAGCAGGACATTTCTGATAGTCATTTCAAGAACACAGAGTGTGTCAGCCATGGCATTTCTGTTTATTTTTGGTGCTTTTCTTTTGCAAATCATAAACCAGCACTAGCCCATAGAATAAGACACATATCTTTGATTTGCTTCTTTTGTGATTTTTCAGCCTTTGTGTTTGATAATTCACTGACTGGGAATATAATAACCCATCCAGCTCAAGTAATTATTGCCAAACATTTAAAAACTACTCAGGAATTTATGACTATCTCTTTAAAAAGCCTCGGATGGAAAAATAGACAAGAAAGAAACTTTCACAAATCTGAAATGTAGGACTTTTCAGAATTTCATTAGCCATATTTTGAGCTGACTTAAAAAAAAAAAAACAAATCTATCTGCTCTATTATTGATGCTATGATTGCAGGACCAGGAGCTATCTCTGCTCTCAGCACGCAAGTCCACATAAAACCTGTGAATTCCCAAGCCCATTCAGATTGGTTTTAAAAGAGAATGCAGTAAAAGAGCAGTGTGTGACCGGCTTTTGCCGTGTAGAGATAAACAGAAGAGACAGATCTAAAGTCCTTGAAGCAGCCACTGCCCAGCCTTCCACAATGCCTCTGGGTAAAGTAAGACTCTGCTTTAGCCCACCTTTGCAGCAGTCAGCTTTCCCTCACTATGACAAACACCTGAGATAAACAAAATTACAAAGACGTAAGGTTTACTTTGCCTCTGGTTTCAGAGGCTTTGTCTCATGGTGAAGTGGCCCACTGCTTTGGCACATTGCCAAACTAACAAGTTATAGCAGGTGATATATGGTAAAGCTGCACCTCATTTCATGGCCAGGAATGGAAAGAGAGGGATAGAAAAGGGCTAGAGTCCTACTGTCCCTCTTGAGAGTGTAGACTTCAACAGAAGTCTTGCTACAATGCCACCTCTTAAAGCTTCCATTACCACTCAATGGAAGAAAGTGGGAGGCAATCCTTAAACTTGGATGGAAACCATGCCACTGACCCTCTGCCAAACTGATGCCCAATGCTGTTTGAATCATTGTGCTAAGAATCTATGTGCGTGCAGCTGATGCCTGTAATCCTGGTTAGATTCCATTTGAAGGGGAATACCTGCAGCTAAGACAGGCTCGACATCACTTGAGAAGTTCTCTTAGGAACATGTAAATACATAAATGACTCACTTCAGTAATCAACAACAAAGAATCTTTCAAGAAATATATACTCAGGGCTGGGAAGGTGGCTCAGTGGTAGAGTGCCTGCCTTGCATGCATGAGGCCCTGGGTTTGATTCCTCAGAACCACATAAGCAGAAAAAGCCAAAAATGGTGCTGTGGCTCAAGTGGTAGAGCACCAGCCTTGAGCTGAAGAGCTGAGGGACAGCGCCTAGGCCCAGAGTTCAGACACCATGACCAACCAAAAAAGAAAGAAAGAAAGAAAGAAAGAAAGAAAGAAAGAAAGAAAGAAAGAAAGAAAGAAAGAAAGAAAGAAAGAAAGAATGGTATACTAAGTAATTGCATAAATTACATTTGCTTATCTGCATTGCATAATTTTTACAAGGTTTACTGGCCACCAATTGTTATGTATTACTGGTATGACACCTATACCCAAAATACTTTCTACCTCAGGTAAACATTGTATAGTCACTTCTACTGGGTCACTATTAGAGCACAAAACTTTTGCTCTGGTTGGGCTAGTTTCAGTTATTTGGCATCCAATCTTTCTACTTTTTTTCTGGGATGGTTTCTTTGATTATTCAGCTTCTGTAATAAAAATTATTTGGAAACCTGCATCTATTTAAAAAAAAAGGAATGTACACAAAGGCAGGCACCAATGATACACCTATAATCCTAGCTACTTGGAGAACGGAGATCTGAGGGTTGTAGTTCAAGGCTAGCCCAGGCAAGAAAGTCCATGAGATTCTTATCTTTAATTAAACATCAATAAAAGCTGAAAGTGTAGCTGTGGCTGAAGTGTTAGCCTTGAGCAAAACTACAAAGCTCAGAGACAGCATCTAGGCTAAAACATTGTTTCCTTAAATTATCAAAGCTAAAGAGATAGAAATGTTTAGCTGTAGCAAGGCCCATGGCTAATGCCTAGGAAATGCTAGCTGCTCACGAGGCTGAGAGCTGAGGATTGTCGTGCAAGGCCAGCCTAGGCAGTAAAGTCCATGTGACTCTTACTTCCAGTAAAACTACTCAGAGAAATCCAGAAGTACTGCTGTGGTAGAGTGCCCAGGCCCTGGGTTCAAGACCCAGGAGTGGCACAAAAAAAAATTAGTTGGGCTGGGAAGTTGGCTCAGTGGTAGAGTGCTTGCCTTGCATGCATGAGGCCCTGGATTCAATTCCTCAGCACCACATTAGCAGAAAAAATCCAGAAGTGGCTCTGTGGCTCATGTGGTAGGACACTAGCCTTGAGCTGAAGAGTTGAGGGACAGTGCCCAGGCCCAGAGTTCAGCTTCCACGACTGACAAAAAAAAAAAAAAAAACTTATATAGAAATCTTTTTTTCTGGGGCTGGGAAGGTGGCTCAGTGGTAGAGTGCTTGCCTTGCATGTCTGAGGCCCTGGGTTCGATTCCTCAGCACCACATAAGCAAAAGAAAAAAGCCAGAAATGGCGCTGTGGCTCAAGTGGTAGAGCGCTAGCCTTGAGCTGAAGAGCTGAGGGACAGCGCCCAGGCCCAGAGTTCAGGCCTCCCGACCGGACCCCCCCCACAAAGAAATCTTTTCTTCCGTGAAAATAGACTTGGGTGCTTTATTCTTGAAGCTAAAGCCTATTAAAAGTCTAAGAGATATCTTCTAAGGGTGCCTGTAATTTCAAAGACCAAATAAACACTCTGTTACATAAATTAGCAGATTATTGGTGATTTCAGCATGGTCATTAAATTGCAAAACTTCCCTCTCTGAGTAATCATATGCCTGCTTTGTGCAAGAGGTGCATTCTGGGAAATTTACATGTGAATAGACCTTTGAATTCTTTTCCAGTTGATCTATTCTCTAATGTATTTTCCTTTGAAGAGGGGACGGGGATCCCATGATAACACAAAATAAAATATTATTTTAAAAAGTTTAGATAAAAAAGTTGTATTCTTTCATATGAAAAACATATCTTTGTCAGATTTTCTTTCTTTTTTCTTTGCCGGTCATAGGGCCTGAACTCTGGGCCTGAGCACTGTCCCTCAGCTCTTCAGCTCAAGGCCAGTGCTCTACCACTTGAGCCACAGCACCACTTCCAGCTTTTTCTGCTTATGTGGTGCTGAGGAATGGAACCCAGGGCCTCATGCAGGTGAGGCAAGCACTCTAGTACTGAGCCACCATCCCAGCCCCTAAAAACGTATCTTATTAATGACTGAAGTATTTCTTTTTTGCTCCCAAAAGGTTTATAAATTATGTTAAGAATTTCACGGGGGAAAATGGTAAGATTTTACTAAAATATATCCAGGAATAACTGAGTAAATAGTACATGTGACTGTATCGTATCCATGGACAGGAGGAAGCAATAACGGAGAAGATCCTTTCCTAAAGTAGTTTGCAAACTCAATGCAATGCTATTAAAATCCCTATAGATTCTTTAGTGGAAATTGATAAACCAGTTCTAAAACATGTCTAGAAAGGAGATGGGCTTGAAGAGCTAAAGAAAATTAAAAATTAAAATGAGGGAGGACTTAACTTCCTGACATGAAAATCAAGAGCCTTTGGAATTAAACAGTACAGTATCGATATAGACTGTGGAGATCCATGTAATAGGACAGCCCCAAATTGAATAAAGATTCATTTAGGAATTTGATAGAAAGTATGATAAAGATGTCATTTGAAATTCTGAAGAAGAGAGAGATGCAGCCGAGTTGGCTAAACTGCCTATCCCCTGAAAAGGAAATGTGTTGAAATTCTAGCTCATCCTTTAAAAGAGCAAACCCCACATTCTAGACTCCACACTAAAATCACAATGATTTGGAAAAAAAATCTAGGAGACTGTCAGACATTTGGGAAGGCAAAACCTTTCTATTCAAGTCCAATAAGTTTTAGAGAAAATCAATCTGGTTCCTTCAAAATTGAAAACTTACATTTGAATAAATGTGCCATGAATACCAGCAATCTCAAGTCCAATAAGTTTTAGAGAAAATCTATCTGGTTCCTTCAAAATTGAAAACTTACATATGAATAAATGTGCCATGAATACTAGCAATCAGATTACTCAGAGTGTCTGACTATAAATATAAACAATAAAAGCATGCCGGAAAGTGAATCTGGCAGAGGAGAGCCATAAAACACAAAATGCAAATGGATAAACATATGTTGTGGCTGTAAGTTCATTTGATTTTTTTTTTGTTGTTGTTGCCAGTCCTAGGCTTGAACTCAGGGCCTGAGCACTATCTCTGAGCTAAATCTCATAGACTTTCGTGCCCAGGCTGGCTTTGATGAGCAATCCTCAGATCTCAGTCTACTCGGTGCTAAGATTACAGGCCTGACTTTTCCATTGATTTTTGCTATAGAGTCCAGATAAGAATTGATCTTGCAATCCTCTAGTGCTGGGATTTCAGGCCATAAGTTCCAGTGTGAACTCTTGCTGGGAAACAATAAAAAAAAAAAAACTCGTCTCCAGTACAACTCCAAGGTCAAAACCATGGGTTCACAGGGAAAGCCATGGAACCATGGGGCACCACTGGCTCTGCTGCTGGCAACACTTCACAGTCATAACTACTCAGTCCTCTTACTGCTTTGACAAAACATGGCTAATGTAAATGACCCACTTCCACCCAGTCTCCATGCATCAGACAGAACTCCAATCTGTCTCTGTGCATTATACCTGCTAGGGAAGCTCTAGGCATTTGTATTGCTTGCACTGGGTTCAGTCATCTCTCACACCAAGCACAAAGAAATCTTCTGAGGGCAAGAATTCAGATAATGTCATTTATTAGCTTATAACCCAGCAATTTTCTAAAATCAGTGACATTATGATCACATAAATCTGACTCACTAATAAAAATATGCATGCCAAAGGCCAACCAGAATGTTAACGGATTCACAATGGAGTAGGTGTGAGGAAGGCCACTAAAAGTGATTTTTCATGGGGGCTCAGGGGTCTCAAAGGATTTATGAAGCACACCTCAACTCCTCTCAATAGATTCTACTAGTGTGGGAGCATTTGGTTAGCTAATCCAAGACAAGCATTACAGGTGCATTATTTTTCTACTATCAATTTAAAAAGTCCTACTTCGGATATTAAAGGAAACTGCACTTATATCTTACAAACCATGGTTGTGACTGATGATCATTAATGATGATTGTCACAATCCGCCATGACTGGGCCAATACAATAATGGGAGATATGGCCAAAGAACTGAGATCTGGGGGTAGCAGGGGAGTGGATGTGATTCCTACCGTGGGATCCTGAGATCCCATTAACATGCATTTTTACTGAGTTTAGTACAGAGGGGAGTGTAGATACAAGCAAAGGTTAGGGTTACAATCATTAACAGGAGATATAGTTTGCATACAAGTGATAATTGATTTTTTTATCTTAGGAAGCAGCGGGAAGCAATAAACATTCCAACCTTAGCAGAGACTGTGTTCCAGAGGCCCTCACAATGATCATTAGCTAGCCTTTTCTTTATTAGACATCCACCTAAGGGGAAGAGGGGTTTAACTGACATTTTACTCATCAGATTCATCCTATCGAGACAGGCATGCACAGAAAGAAGATCCTTTATTTCCAAGCACACAGGACCCTTCCAGATCAGCCAGGGCAAGGAACTAAAGATGTCATTTTTTGTTGTTTTGTTTTGATTTATTTTGTGTCACTATTAGGGCTTGAACTCTAAGCCTAGAGACTGTCCCTTATTATTTTGCTCAAGCCTGGTGTTCTACCACTTGAGCCACAGTGCTACTTCCTTTTTTTGCTACTTATTTGGATATAAGAATCGAATAGAAGTTCCTGTCCAGGCCAGCATTGAACCACAATCCTCAGATCTCAGCCTCCTGAGTAGCTACTATTACAGGCTTGAGCAACAGGCCTGGCTAAACATTAAGTTAGAGTAGGCTCTAAAACAACTTACAGCTCCAAATAAAATTTAACAAGCTCACCAAGAATCTCTGGCAGTGGTACCAATAACAACTCTTCCCTGATGGGTAACTGAGACTGGAGTGCACTTGGGCCTCCACTTTTACAAGGGTCCTTAAAGCTGAGCTGCCAGCTTCAGCTCCAGATACTGCTCATCCTTTCCACCAAATCACCAAGCAACAGTGGTTCCTGGCAGGATGTATGCCTAATGAATGCCTTCCTAGTTCCCTTTGCTGAGAAAATGCCTCTTCCAGTAGGCATTTGATGTCTTGAGTGTGACCTCCACTGTCTAACCACTAGGAAACCTTGTACACGAGTGAGGAGTTTGTCATCTACTTTCTCAATTCCTCATTTTCCCCCGTGTCCCCAGCTCAAGGCCTCCATGACCCTTGGCCATAAACTCCATCCACTGGGAAATCCAGTAATCCACCTAGCTGGAGGCAGGCAGAGAGAATGGAAATTCACATAAACTTAAAGCTTGCCACTGCCATTGCTTCACCACCCTGTCTGCTGAAGCTTGGACTTCATAGCCCAGCTGACACGTGCAGATTTGGATTGCAGGCCACCAGTCCAGCTCTGAGAGAACCAGATTTTCAACTAGAAATGTATTGCTGCTTTGCCAGGTCTAAAGAGGCATCCGGCCACAGATATGCTGTGCCCCAACTGGGACTCACCTGAAACCTTTAAGCTCTCTGAGTGTTCCTCCTAGCTGCTGAGACCACATTATCAATCTCTCCTGACAAGATTTCCTCCAGGTCCTGAACTACTTCTCTGCCAGCAAAATCTGGTCAGAAACACTTGGGTCCTCTCTCCTGGGGTACCCTAACTTCTGGTTCTTGTCTAGGATAACTGGAATTTTCTATACAAGCCTTCTTCCCCAGGTTCCTTTTCATCAGCTCTTACCACCCACCATTCCATCATACCCCAGGTCAACGAGACTGGAAACCCGCTACATCTGGAGCAGGTCCCTTGTCTCTACAGTGTGAGGAAGGAGTCCATGGATGCACAGGGAGAAGTAAAATGACAAAGCTTTATTGAGAAAAAAGCAGAACTCCCATTAGATGGAAGGAGTTCCAAAGGAGGGCATCACCAGGGGTGTGTTGTGTAGGAGTTAATAAGGTATCTCTAGGAGACAGCTGTGTGAATCTCAAGATCATTGCATAGCCTTCAGGTGATATCACTCCTCACACCCAATCAGAGGCCCCATACAGACAGCAGGAGCTCTCTAGGCATCACTTAGCTCTCTGATTGGGTATTCCATCCATCACACACAGCTGGGGTCCAATCATCTCATTGTTAACATGTAAGTCTTCCAGGGGTAACAGGCCATGACATGATCTCTAGGGTCCTACACAAAGCACTTGCTCAAGGCCATGGTGATGTGATGTCTAGAGCTGGCATACAGGACTGCTCAAGATCGTAGTGAGAGCTGCAGAACCTCTGAGAGGGGAGCCTTTGCCCTGATTACCCTGATTACCTTTTCGGCTCTTTTTCTGCTCCTTCTCTCTCTCACACACAAAGGCAGCTCTTTATAAATACATGTTCAGTGTAAATGCTCAAATGCATACATATGTGGTAGGGCCCTTCCTCTATCTTTCTAACTGAGAGATGTTGGCTGGATCTTGTGAAATCAATACTGAATCCTGAAGTGGACTGTCTTACAAAAGAAGACGAGCAAAAGGTTGTTATAATACAGTTAGCTAGTCTGATCATTTCCTATTTTCTTACTTCCCTTCCTACTGGCTCTGCTTTTCACTATCTTTCTCTCTCTTCTCTCTCTGACTCTCTTTTATCTCTTTTACATGGTTGCACCATTATACTCTTGTAATTCCATCTACAGAGAAAGTCTGAGATAGTTGCTGTTGCAAAGCTTTTCCAAACTAAATTTCTTTACTTTATAAAGTACCTGGCCTCAGCTATTCTGAAAAATAATAGAAACTAAGACAGAGGTCTTAAAGAGTCCTACATCTTTTCAATAAAGGAGAAAACGTAGGTACCTGAATGCCATCATTTTAGTCATCCTTCTTAATTCCTTCCTTTTGTTCCTATTTTGTGTCAAAGGCCTACCTTCTTGCCTCCCCAAATCCACCCCACCACTCTGCCAAAGCTGAGACTGACTACAATAGGTATGAGGAGTTCAAATGTTAGAGGTCGTCATAAACAGGAACTTACAGAGTGATGAAAAGCTAAATTATAGGGCAATACATGACCAAAGGAATATTTTAAACAAATTATTTAGGTTTAAACCTGGTTCTTTTATAGGAAATACAACAAAGGCTTTAGCAAAGCCTTCACCAATTACAGGTTACTAAATAGTGCAACAATGTGGAGACCAGATGTTAGGTCATCCATTTTGTTAATGAGGCTGTTTATTCAGAAGAATGAATAAATTCCTTTTTGTAAAAAGTGAAAAATGTAAGCACAAATGAGTCACTGGTTGCACACACCTGCTCTTTATTTGTGGATGGCATGTTTTTGCTCTGAGCTGTAGCAGGTTTGTTCAGTGTCATTTTTTGCAGGAAGCATGAGGAAAAATAATGTCTTGTGTGCCTTCCCATCCCACCCTCATGCTATGAGGCATTATTACTTAGTCCCAGGAGCCACATTATTTATCATATAAAGACATACTTGGCAGGTGCCAGTGCCCCAGTCCTGTAACACTAGCTACCCAGGAGGTTGAAATCTGAGAAGTGAGGTTCAAAAGCCAGTCCAGGCAAGACAGTCTGTTAGACTTATCTCCAATTAACCAGCAAAAAGTTGGAAGCTGAGCTGTGGCTCCAGTGGTAGAGGCCCAGACTTGAGCAAAAAAGTTCAAGGATATCACCTAGGCCCTAAGTTCAAGCCCTAGTATTGTCACAAGTAATAGTAATAATGGCATGCTCTATTTTAACAAATAAGGTGACTTTAACCCAGCTTCCCTTTCATAGATCCCAAGATATTGCTGCCTAAATGCACATCAAGGTCAATATCAAATGACTTCATCAAATCATAGACTCACCTATTATAAGGTAGCAATATTTTAAACAAAGCAAATTCTTTATCTGTGCGTATGTGGGTGAAACAGTCATCTTCAATGACTATCACAAAATGCCTGAGGTAATCAACTGAAAAGGAAGAAAGATTTGGACACACAGTTCTCTAAAAGCTTTTCACTTTGCCCTGTTGCTTTAGATCTGTAACACACAGGGCATCATGTACTCTAGTGGGAAACGGTGATGGGAGGAGTCCTGTTCTCATGGTGACTAGGAAGCGGGGGGGGGGGGGGGGCCGCGGAAGGGGGAAGCTGGTCTCACAATCTCTTGCAAGGGCATGACCCCAGTGTCCTAACTTTCTCTAATCAGACTTCACCCTCTAAGAATTCCACCATCTCCAAGACATTCCAAACCCAAACTATAGCAGTAAGCATATAATTTCTTCCTATCTAGAGGTTCTCTATATTCCAGACACTAAAGAGATGGCTAATGAATTACATATTGTGATTAGTATTGCTATTGCCCTTACTTCTGCTTTCAAAGACTCCCAAAACACGGAGCTCCAGTGGTGCAATCGGTTAGCGCATGGTACTTATAAGACTCCCAAAACAGCACAACAGCACAGGAGTTCAGAAACTGCTTTTGCAACTTTTAAAAGTAAAATTTAAACCAAATTAAAAAAAAATAGTTTACCAAAGACATCTCTAGGACCAGCAGAATTCATGCTGAGTTGTACTCAAAATTCATAGGAAAAATCATACCAACATTACATAATTCATTTCCAGGAAGCAGGAAAGGAAGAATTTATTTCCAGACAATTTTTGGTGGCTATCACTACTTTAATACAAGAATACATACACAAAGACATCAGAGAGGGAAATAATAAAATTCAAATAACATCTGGAGCTTGATAATATTGTGCAAATGTGAATGTCTTAGTTTGGGTAAATGTGTGTGATTATGTAAGATGTTAATAGTAAAGCAAGCAGAAAAGAAGTATGCTAAAACTCTCACTACTCTTCGCAACTCTTCTCTGAGTCTAAAATTATTTCAATACAAGAAGGCTTTCAAAACACCATATGGTGTAGGTATATCTATCCCTGTTTTTTTTTGTTTTTGTTTTTAGACAAAAGTGTTAAATCCTTAATGAGGAAGCTATTTCCCAAAGGCAGACAGAACATTCAAATCCAACTGTGTGACTCCTTAACCTGTGGCATATAACTCTGAGATTTTTATTTCCCTGTAGCTTCTCAAAGCTCAAGATATTTTACAACGTCTAATGCAGCTGAGGGGTTATGATGTGGCACATTTAATGCTAAGTGCTGGAGTCATCTAGGGTTTGTCCACTATTGTCCCAATTATTATTATTTGTGTGTGTGTGTGTGCGTGCGCTCACACGCGCGCACGTATTGGGGCTTGAAGTCAGGGCCTTGAGGTCTTGCTTGGCTTTTTTTCAGCTCAAGGCTGGCAGTTTATCCCATGAGCCACACCTCCACCTTTGGCCCTTTGCTGGTTAATTGTCTCCTTTGCCAGTTTGTCCTATTCCACACATGTAGGTTTTTCATTCAGCCTTGCTGAAGTTTGGGGGTCATACAGGAGATGAGTTTGAGTTCCTGCTAATGAAAGGGCCCACTGGATGTATGGTCTTTCAGATATAGAACGCAGTCCTCTTTTGTATGTTGAAATTAGTCTGTGTTTATGCAGAGGAGATTCTGAGGAAGGCATCATCACTGGTTAAGGGGCTCAGCTCAGTAGTCCTTCTGGGCACAGTGTCAGGGTCAAGGAGGTGCTGCTGGCCAGGGATGCTGGCTGTGCAATGGTGGAGGATGGTGGTGCTGAGCCCTCCAGGAAGAGGTCCTCAACATAACTGAAGAACAGGCATGGCTTGTCCACTGCCCTATGGTTGAGCACTAGAGCATCCATGGGCTTAGCAATGAGCCACATAGCCCTCGCCCTACTCCGTCCCCAGAACCCAGCCCTGCAGGCTCAGCCCCAGTATGGTGGAGGCTGAGGCCATTAGCATTATCCCCACCTCTGGTCCTCAGCTCCACCCAGACCTGAGCTCCTTAGAGCCTTAGAGTTCCAGCCGTATAGCTGGCCACTCTCTCCCCCGTCCTGCACATGCCTCTAGTCCAGACCTACCCGCCACTTAAATAGGGGCAGATGCCATATGCTCCCTCTCCCAGGGGAGATATGGCACTTCTAGTAAGCCTTATCACAATCGTTCTGTGCCTGCTTGCTTCCACCTGTCCCCTGGGATGGTTGTGAAGAGGCCATGGAGGGCAGCAGAGCCACCTGGGAGTGCATGGGGGAAGGGCACTGGGAGGAAATGGGGACAGGGAGGGGAAGGAGGGAGCAAGTGGGACAGGTACTGCCCCATCGCTCTCCACCACCATGGCGGCCATGCTGCCTGTGATCCCCATCACTTGGTGCCCTCTCACTGTCCCTTATAATTTGCTCAACTTTATGACAAAAGATGTGCCCCTCATTGCAGTCTGTATTCTGTAAAAGTGAGTGCTGTGTACTTCCTTCTACATGGAGTCATCAAAGCTTCACACAGTGCCTGGGCCATCATATGAATAAATACACTACTCAGATTCATCAAGAATGCTTTGCAGATGTGTATGTGTGTGTGTGTGTGTGTGTGTGTGTGTATTTTTAATGCTTAAATAATTTCACATTGAGCTGAGCGCCAGTGGCTCACACCTGTAATCCTAGATGCTCAGGAGGCTGAGATCTAAGGATTGTGGTTCAAAGCCAACCCGGGAAGGAAAGTCCACGAGACTCTTACCTCCAATAAACCACTCAGAAAACCAGAAGTGGTGCTGTGGCTCAAGTGGTAGAGCGCTTGCCTTGAGCTGAAGAGCTGAGGGATAGCGCCCAGCCCCAGAGTTTAAGTCCCATGACTGACAAAATAATAATAATAATAATAATAATTTCACATTGAAATCCCATTAACTAAAGACCGATTTCATCATTATGCAAACATCACAAGGCGTAATTACATAAGCCTAAATGTTTTACATTGCTACACTGCAGGCTATATGGTCTACTGCTAGCCTATTAACCTAAACATCATGTTACTGTATTGAAAACAATGCCTGAACTGTGTCACACACAATGGGAGGACTTGTGTATCTAAACAGGTCTAAATAGAGAAAAAGTAAAAAAAAATAGAGTTCAAGGCCAAGATAGTGGATCATGCCTTAGGAGGCAGAGATCAAGAGGACTGCCATTCAAGAGCAGCGTGTGTGTCTGTGTGTGTGTCAATGACAACTCTCTCTATATAAATATACATATATACACATATATATTACACTCTAGAAAAAGTAAAACAAAAGTGACCATTGATCAATTAGTGCATCTTAGAGGATTGAGAAGAGAGGTGGTCAAATTCTTAAGTACAGGTTACTTCTTTGGGAAAGAGAATATATTATGTATAAAATGTACATTAGAAATTCTATACAACTTTAAAACAGAAAGTGTTTTAATAGAATAGATAAAAATTTGAAGCATCCTTAAGACATGGCTTACTCACACAAAGTACAGACAATAGAAATATAACAAATATATGAAATAAACTCAATGGAAAAATATTGTTGAAAAAATGATAAAAAAAAAAAAAACCACAAAGAAAAAACTCTTGTGTCCATATCTTGGGGTTCATTTTGTCTAGCATCATCTTTTTGTTGTTGTCGTTGTTGTAACTCTTCTTTTTAGTTTTATTTGACCATTTTACTAACAACTCAATCCGGGCATTAGGTTTTCTTTATTCAACTCACTCTGGCACCCAGCCCAGTCACCCCAGTATCAACCCTGAACCTCTGCGAAGCCATTATCAGCACACCAACCACCAAAGCCAGCTGTACATGTGATGCACCTACCTTACATGGCTCACCCCAGGTCCTGTTCTCAAACAGCGATGAACCGCCACTGAACGAACATCTTCCCACCAGCTCAATGGTGGCGTCTCCCTTCCTTCCAGTTCACTGATATCCACAACCGCACAGTCGGGCCAAAGAGCCGGCTTGGGCAGGAAGGTCTGTGAGGCTTCTAGCTCCAGAAAACCAACAGAAATCTGGAGGCAGAACTGCGATCCAAGTGGGAGAGTGGCAGCCCTGGGGAGGGAAAGGGGTGGGGAGGGGGGGGGAGTCAGGGCTGACACCAAGGCCTTGAGTTCAAGTCCCAGGACTGGCACACACACACATTACAGGGGTGATGAAGAGGAGGAAGCTAAGGCATTCCACTACCCTAATGGGCGGGTAGCCCACTATCACCCCGAAACGATCCCGATCCCGTACCCCAGGGAAGCCATTCCCCCAAACCACCGTTCTCCCCTGCAGACCCCGCCTGACACCTAACGAGCTCACCTCGGAGGAACCCGCCGGCCTCCTGTCCTGGCCTCTGCCGGCCTCCGGGCCGCGCCAGCCTCCGGGCCGCGCCGGCCTCCGGGCCCCCCCGGCCTCGGGGCCCCGCCGGGCCCAGGAGGATCACCGCGCGGCCTGATGGGAAACATGGCGGCGCCACGAGGCCGCCGAGGCCGCACGGGCCGACAGCCAGGCCTGAGCCCCAGAAAGGACGCCCCAGGCTCCCGCGGCACACAGGGACGGCCGGGGGTTCCCGGGAGGCCTCCCTTCCCCACGGCTGCCCCTCCGCATCGCTTCCCCGTGACGCCGCCTCAGCGCGGCCTTCGCTCCGCTCCGGACGCAGCTCTCCATCATGGGGCAATGGCGGTGCTGGACGGTCTGGATCTCCAGTCTGAGCATGCGCACCAGCCATGCAGCCACTGCGCATGTCCATTTTCTCCTCTCACAGTCTAAGGCTCTGGGGTTAAGGATACCTGAAACTCAGAACCCAGATTCCTAAGTAACAAAGACCTTTGCCTCAGGTGGAAGCTCAGAGACACCTTTTCACACACAGTGTGCTGAATTTCCTTCCGTTCACTTCACCCATAGATACACACAAATATGTATTAATCTATTTCTAATCAATATTCATATCATTATACGAATATAATTAAATGAATATAGTTTAATGATATGAATGCTCATATAATTATAATCGATAATGTTTTACTAAGCCGGTATTTTAGGACTTGAGCCCTGCCCTGGGCCCTTTGTTTAAAACTATTTTTCAGACCAGCTGTTGAGTTTTTGCCCTGGCTGGCATTCAATATCAAGTTCCTCAAGGTTGCCTTCCCAGTAGCTGTGATTGATTAGAAGTGTGAAGCTGTACCACCAGATTTACAAAATAACAATTACATAAATATAACAGTTGTTGAAACACCAGTAGAAATGTAGAAGTCATGTAAAGATTTCTGGGAGGTAGACATGATGGAGACCTAACATTTTACACAAACTTGAATCCCTGGACTCAGAGTATATAGGACAATTGTGTAGCACTTCGATAGTTTGTACAAGTCTGAGTACCAGTCCCAAACAACAATACACAACACTCCAGGATATTGAATTGTCTCAGGCTGACAAAATTCTTTTCTTGTCATGTTTAAGTCAGGGTTCAAACTTTTCCTGCGAACCATTTATTTGATTTCTTAGAAAATCAGTTTCCAAAACATTTCTTGACTGGATGTTTGTGGGTTATGCCTGTAATGCTAGCTAGTGAGGCAGCAAAATCTAAGCATCATGTTTCAACACCAGTTCAGCAGTAAAGTGCATGAGACACTTATCTCCAATTAGCCATCAGAAAACTAGAAAGGGAGCTGTGACTCAAACTGGAAGAGCACTACCCTCCTGCCAATAGAGCTCAGAGTCAGTGCCCACAACGTGAGTACAAGCTCCACAACCTACCAAAAACAAAGAGAGAAACCTACAGACAGAAATATCCCTGATAACTCCATTGAGAGAAATCTAAGATGTTTTTCCTGTTCTTCCACAATTCACTACATAGTACCACATCATGCTGATCCATACTTGGCTAGCTAGACTCTATTTGGTGTTTCATAATTCATTCCACATGCTCCCATAGAACCTGAACAGCCATACCCCACTCACCCATTGTTTATTCTACATTTAGGCCAATAATATCTCCATACCATCTACATGGCCAGCTGTATCATCTTTTCAGAACCATCACTGAATATGTTTTCAATAGTGAACACATGGAGCACCCACCACTAAACCGTTTGCATAAATAGAAAACCTTTTGATTCATTAAGAAAAATTCTGCCCCACTTTAGCAAATAGATTCTGAATGGTCCTTATCTGCAGAGCATTTTTGTAGAAAAAAAAAGGCAGAATGGAACCATCAAACCCTGAACTTAAAATGACTAAGAGGAATCTCTTTTAAGTAAAAAGGAATAAACCCTACCTTTAAACATACTCAAAATTCATTGAGCCATTGAGAAGTGTGTAAACTGCATAGCTTCTTTTGCATGTTGGCACTGGGTCTCAAACACAGTGCCTTAGCACTAGCGCTGATCTTTTATGCTCAAGGCTAGCACTCTACCCATTGAGCTTTGCAAACATCGCTGGTCCTTGGGATACATGGGATTAATATTTCAGGATGTTTCACAAAAGGGAGTTTCACAAAGTATCAACAGTGGCTCATTGTAGTATCCAGGATGAAGTAAGTAGAGATAGAAAAACAACAGTACAAAAACATGTCCTGATCCCCATAGAGAGAAGACTCAGATTTGGCATAGCAGCTGGCATCTGCAGGCCTCTTTGCTGTTCTCTTATGCAGGTAGTGGGCCATGAATTTCATGCTCTCACTTCAGTTGTTTCTACTGGTGGCTGGTGCTCTGCCACTTGAGCCAGGCCCCAGTTACTTCTTATTGAGAGTCAATTAGAGATATTCTGACTTTCTAGTATTAAGAGTAATGAATCACTCAAACCCAGCACTTTGCCTATTTGACTAAATTAATGGTCAGGAGCTAGTGTGTGAGGGGAAACTTATTTCTTTTCTCTATTTGATATACTCACCTAATGCATATGTCTCGCCTTTTTCCCATTTCTATATATCTCCTTTACCTTGGTTTAAAACTACCACTGCCCAAATTTTATGTCTTAGATGTCTTCATCCTTTGTGCCAGTAGTGGAATTTGAACTCACGGTCTTGAGCTCATTTTTGGCTCAATGCGTCAACATACAACTGGAACCATGCTATGAGTTCCTGACTTTTGCAGGCTCTTTGCATAAGTGTCTTTCAGATCTGTCTAGGAGGGCTAACTTGAACCTGCACCTTGAGGAATGATAGGGCACTCTTGAAGCTAGAATTATTGAGAAGGGTCATGACACCTGCCATGTCTCTGTCCATCTGGGTAAGTCCTATTACTGCTATAGGTGATGGCTTTTACTTTTCTGTGTACATATTTCCTATGTTTTTGTTCAAATACTTTTCCCTAAAAGTAGAGTTTTTATGGCAGTTTGAGGTGAAACTTTCTTACATATGTGCACAAAGCACAATGGGTGTGCATACAGACTTGAACTCACTGTTGGAACAAAGTTCCCTACACACTACATTTAGTCTGGCTTTTGTCTCAATAGACAGAAAAACTTTCAAGGGCATCTGGTTTGCTCTGTCCTAGAGCTTTAGTAGTGGCCCGATCACCCCATGCAGGCATGGGTTGGGTTCCTTGAACTCCCTGTGCATTGAACAGTTTCCTGTATATCCAGTGGGTTCTCTTGGACAGCTCCAGGTCACTCTGTGTTTTGCCCCCACTCAAGACCCATGTGTCTGGGGAATCAGATTGTAGGTTGAAAAAAACACAGTATTTAGGATTCATGAATGGTACAACATAAATAAACATAGACATTTTAATAAACTTAGAAGAATAAATAGAAATAACATTTTATGATTATCAGAACAAAAAGAAAAATAGAGATGTCCCCAGGGAGAGGGGAGGGAAGCTCTAAGTCTCGGTCGGCTTCGAAGTTGCCTTCAGGCCTAAATTCCACCTCAAAATCCTCAAAAGTTTCTACCTCCTCCCAAAAGACAGGATTTTCTCCTGGAGTACAGAGAGGGGCAGATTCTAGTTTCTCAGTTGGAGATTGGTTCTCCTGCAGCAGGACAGATTTGTCCACATATTCTGTGAGGACGGGTGCACTTTCCTGAGCTGCATCTAATATTTGGACCTCACCAATTGGTTCCCCTACACACAGGCTGGGGACATTTTCCATTAACCCTGCATGTGATACACTATCCAGCCCACCAGGAGGAGTGCTGATCTGACTGGTTTGGGGCTGATCTGGGCCGACTTCCTTTGGGGTCCCTACAGGTGCATCTGTGTCCCCTGTGGGGTTCAGACCCAGTGGCATATCCACAGGACTCACAACCCCTTTGGGCCTTGCTGCAAATGCATCCAACCCCTCCACATGCACATGCTTTGTGGAGTCCAGTGATGGCTTCAGAACTCCATCCATCACCGCCCCTGACATCACCGATGGCTTCTTTCTCTGGAGGTCAGGAGAAGCTGCTCTATGGCGGCCAAAACCTGAGAACAGAAATAGGTCAAGGATTTTGAGAGTGGACTCTGGCTGTTAAGGTGGAAGTAAACTTCCATGAGGATCTAATGGAGGAAGCTGCAGTTTACTTTGGACTGAACACTGATGAGAAGGTAGGGTGTTTCCCATGAGTGGCTAAGCCCAAGTATTTTCACAAGTATCACAAACACTGCCTGGCAGAGAATATCAGAAAAGGACATTGTGCCAACCTGAGTGGTGGTAAGCGCTTTCAGCCAGTTAGGACCACCCCTAGAGGCCAGGGCTCCATCCCTACTCACAAGCTCTGAGGTGACTACACAGGGACTTCTTCCTTTTGTTCTTGTTCTCATTCTTCATGGGCTTCTCCAGCTCATGAAGCAGAGTGTGTAGGCGGAGGGCCAGGTCCGAGGAGGGCATGTAGAGCATGGCATAATGGGTCAGATCTTTGACGGTGTCTCGGTTCTGACGCTCACGGAAATCAGCAGGGTAGCAGTCCATCCACATAGTGAAGATGGAACAAAGGGTGCTGTGGGCAGATTGGTGACAAGAAGAGTGAGAGCCCACCCTCCCCATCCTGAACCTCCATAGCCCCTTTCTGCAAAGACCCCTATATGCAGACTGGCATGTTGGGAAGAGGGAATCCTGAGAGCAGGTTGTTCTTCACAACCCACTTCTAGAAGAGTCTGAAAGATAACACTCCAAAATCCTCATTATGATAGGTAACAAGAAGGTTGTTTTCCAACAGAGTCCACAAACACACCACAGCTGTGTCCTCTGCCCTCCATTCAAGTCCCAAGCCTCTGCCCCTTTGTTCAAATCTGAATTCGTGTGCAAATGAGACAACTGCACTTGGAATTAGAAGCTTCAAAAGCTTCCATTTTGAAAGAAGGTGCCTTTTCACAGTGCCACAGGCCACTTACCTCTTTATTTTTTGATCTTCCTCATAGTTAAGGCCCAGGAATCTGTACCTATGAGAGGAGAGGAGGAAGTCAGCTCTTTGGTTCTATGCGACTGGCTCATCCCTAGATGGAAAGGAAGTCTGACACATCATTGAGACATGGCTATACAGTTCAGTGAAAATTCAGCTAGCAGGCTGATATGCATCTGTCCCAGGTAAATGTGCCACTGGCTCATGCTTCTAATCCTGGCTGATCAGAAGCATGAAATCTCACAATCACAGTGTGAAGACAGTACTCTACTGTAAAAGTCTAAACACACTAATTCTCAAAAGGCCAGAATTGACCCTGCAGTTCAAATGGTGGAGTGCTAGTCCTGAGCACCAATGGGACAGCATCAGGCCCTGAGTTCTGGTTGCAGGACTGGCACACACAAGAACATAAATGCTTCAGGGGTTATAGCCAACATAATCCCTCCATGAGGGATCAGAAGTGATCCAGGCTCCCGTCCACCGCCTCCTCCAGCCTTTCCTCTGTCTACATTACTTCACAGGCTTCCTAATGCTACTGAAACCTTATGTACTAATGGGAAATGTGATTTCCTAGAACCTCACCTAGGGGAGGGAAGAAGTTGGGTGCCACAGGCACCTGCCCATAGTCAGAGGCCTGATTACTGAGTCTCCAGTAGTTTCTGAGGGAAATGTCCTGGGCAGGCCACTACTAAGGAACTAGCCAGCGTGTGCACTTCTTTGTCTCATGCCAAGCTCCATTAGAAGACCCCCGTGAAATGAACAGGTTCAGAGAGGTGTCAAGTATTCCCCAACTCGGCCAGGAGGGGCTGAGAAACCCTGGGTTGGAAAGGGAACACTCACTTTTTAAACACAATATCCAGCACTTGCTCCATTGTCCCCCACTGTCTATAATTGTGGAGGAAGGTTCCAACATAGAAGAGGTCGCCTTTCTGGTAGGCAGGGACCAGGTTCATCACTAATGTGTCCAGAAGGCCTGCCTCCGGGCTCCATATATTGGATGGCACATTCAAGGTCAGGGCTGACTCAATGTCAAACTAAGGTGGTAAAAGGAATGAAAGAAAACCATGGAAATGAGAACATAGCCCAAAATGAATAATTGTGATCGAATGGATTGAAAACTATACAGAAAGCATCATCTCAGTATAGGCAAAAGCACATAAGAAGGTTCTAATGTGGGCCAGGTTGGGGTTAACAGGGTTTTCTATCATGTGTATACCTTGCCTGAGTTGCCTTGTGTTTTCCTTGATTTCCTGTCGGAAAAATCCTTGAGATGCTGGCTTCGTGGCTTGCCACTGATCCAGTGTCTACAGCTTTGGCTGAGGCTCCCATAGCTCTCTTGCCTGAGACCGGAGTCTCGCTTTCCGCGAATACAACACAAGAACATCTTTCTCGTTCCCGAGTCGCAGGCCAAGTGAGCTGGCTTCAGCCAACTGTCGGGCACAGTTGCCTGCTATCAGGGTTCCGTGTTCTATTCCATTGTGAAGGAGGCAGGGTCACCTCTCAGGGCCCAATATGAATTCTCCCCTCCACCCCCCCACTGATATAGCAATGTGTACATGTAGACATAGTTAACAGCACACTTTGTTGGTCCAATCCTAATCTGCTAGGCCCAGGCCCTGCTATGGCCTCAGCATCCAGGAGCCAGTCCTAGGTCAGATCCATGACCTATATCTGTCACTAGTCCTCTCCTTCTGCACAAATCATTTTGCTTCTCAGGGCCTTCTCTGCCTGCCATGGCCTTCTTGCACATATTTTGACATCTACATCCTAGGTCATTGTTAACTTTCTGTAGCCCAATCTCTTTGTCCTTGGAGCTCCCCTGAGCTGTCATCTGGAGCTGATGCAAATATTTAGAAATGGGAAAATCAAAGAAATATTGGAAAACTAACAGTACACATGTAATCAGACATTGTGACAGGTGTCCATTTTTGTGAGAGAGAAGACTATTTTTTTATACTTGAATGAAAGATTTCATGGAGGCAAGCAGAGAAAGGACGAGGTGCTGCATTGTCTTATTATGATGTCTGGGCTTTCTTTGTACTATAGCTTTGAAGGATTTAGTATTTACAGATAGAAAACCGGTCCTGTGCTTATTACAAGCTATTCGTTCATACAGTTATTTGCCTCTGAAATCTTGGCTTCTGTTTCCTATGATCTATCCTCCTCCTGAACACAAATGGGAAGGGGGCATTTCACAAATCCTGAGCTGTTGTCCAATCTCTGGATATGAACTTAAGATGCAACAGTGACTGTAATGTTGTGTGTGTGTGTGTGTGTGTGTGTGTGTGTGTGTGTGTGTGTGTGTTGTGTGTCCGTTTCTGTGTGTCCACTGCCTGGCCTACATAATTGAGGATCCAAGTAGGTGGCCCAAGCTCTGAAAGATAAATGATTTGGAGTAAAGCACTGGAACTTAGTGTATTTCCCTCCTAAGGGGATATATGAAGCACTTAGTATACCATTTATGTAGGTAATTTATACTCACTGACAAGTAAATGAAATCACCTTTTCCTTCCCAGGGACACATTCCACTTGGAAATGTGTCAATTGATGTGGTGGTTGATTAAGACTATGGTGTGCAGGAAAAGACGTTAGAAAAAACTCGAGTTTAACTTGGTACATATACATACAGACATGAAAATAGATTTCCATGTACTTGTGCATGTGTGGGCTAGGATACACACACACGTTTTCTTGCTGCTGCCTCACTAGCAGGAGCCCACTTTAGTTCTCACAGCTGCATTTATAACGACATTTTCCAATACAAGAAATTGTCAGTCTTGTTGAAGGCAGTGTTGTTATTACCTTTGGATGGAAAGCAATACAACGAGCATGTATCAGCATATCTACCACCAGATTTACAAAACAATAATTGTATGACTATAACAGTTGTTGAAACACCAGGAGAAATGTAGAAGTCATGTAAAATTTCTGGGAGGTAGACATGATGGAGAGCTAACATTTTATACAAACTTGAATCCCTGGACTCAGAGTGTATAGGACAATTGTGTAGTACTTCAATAGCTTGATACAAGAGTGAGTACTGGTCCCAAACAACAATAAGCAACCCTCGAGGACCTTCAATTGTTCAGGCTGACAAAATTCTTTGCTTATCACATTTAAGTTAGGCTTTAAACCTTTGCAATGAGCCATTCACATGACTTCTTAGAAAATCGGTTTCCAAACTATTCCCTAACTGGATGCTTGTGGGTTATGCGGGTAATGCTACCTAGCCAGGAGGCTAAATCTGAGCATCATGGTTCAATGCCATGTCAGGCAGCAAAGTGCATGAGACTCTTATCTCCAATTAGCCACCAGAAAACTAGAAGGGGAGCTGTGACTCAAAGTGGAAAGCATTACCCTCCTGCAAATAGAGCTCAAAGACAGAGCCCACAACGTGAGTACAAGCTCCACAGACTACCAAAAACAGAGAGAGAAACCTACAGACAGAAATATCCCTGATAACTCCATTGAGAAATTTAAGATGTTTTTCCTGTTCTTCCACAATACACTACATAGTACCACATGATCCTGATCCATACTTGGCTAGCTAGAATCCATTTGGTGTTTCAAAATTCATTTCACATGCTCCCATAGAACCTGAACAGCCATACCCCACTCACCCATTGTTTATTCTACATTTAGGCCAATAATATCTCCATACCATCTACATGGTCAGCTGTATCATCTTTTCAGAACCATCACTGAATATGTTTTCAATAATGAACACATGGAACACCCACAACTAAACCGTTTGCATAAATAGAAAACCTTTAGATTCATTAAGAAAAATTCTGCCCCGCTTTAGCAAATAGATTCTGAATGGTCCTTATCTGCAGAGCATTTTTGTAGAAAAAAAAAGGCAGAATGGAACCATCAAACCCTGAACTTAAAATGACTAAAAGGAATTTCTTTTAAGTAAAAAGGAATAAACCCTACCTTTAAACATACTCAAAAATCATTGAGCCATTGAGAAGTGTGTCAACTGCATAGCTTCTTTTGTATGTTGGCACTGGGTTTCAAACACAGTGCCTTAGCACTAGCACTGAGCTTTTGTGTTCAAGGCTAACACCCTACCTATTGAGCTTTGCAAACATCACTGCTCCTTGGGATACATGGGATTAACTTTCCAGTGTGTTTCACAAAAGGGAGTTTCACAAATTGTCAACAGTGGCTCTTTGTAGTATCCAGGGTGGCTCTTTGTAGTATCCAGGGTGAAGTATGTGGAGATAGAAAAACAATAATACAACAACATGTCCTGTTCCCCATAGAGAAAAGACTCAGACTTGGCATGCAGCTGGTGTCTGCAGGCTTCTTGGCTGTTTTCTTATGCAGGTAGTGGGTCATGAATTTCATGCTCTCACTTCAGTTGTTTCTACTGGTGGTTGGTGTTCTGCCACTTGAGCCAGGCCCCAGTTCCTGCTTCTTGAGGGTTAATTAGAGGTATTATGACTTTCTAGTATTAAGAGCAATGAATCACTCAAACCCAGCATTCTGCCTATTTGACTAAATTAATGGTCAGGAGCTAGTGTGTGAGAGGAAACTTCATTTCTTTTCTCTATTTGATATATGTACCTAAAGGAATAGTCTGGCTATTGCTAAACTAATATGTAATATTCCCATTTCTATATATATCATTTTTTTAATTGTGTAAGTACCGTACAGAGGGGATACAATTACATGGGCAAGGTAATGAGTACATTTCTTATCAAGCATTGTTGCCTCCTCCTTTGTTTCCCCTTCCTATCCCTTCCCATCTCCCCACCACTGCCCCAACCTCCAAGATGCCCCCTCTCCTGGCCAAAGTTGTAAAGTTCGTTTTTAAACAAAACAACTCTGAATAAAAAAAAATACTCATCAGGAAGAACAGTGCTGGAGCAATATCAATACCAAATTTCAACCTCTACTCCAAAGCCATAGTAATCAAAACAGCTTGGTACTGGCACAAGAACAGACCTCAGGACCAATGGAATAGAATTGAAAACATAGAAATGAACCTATAGACATATAGCCATCTAATCTTCCATAAGGGAGCTAAAAAAATCGAAGGGAAGAAAGACAGCCTCCTCAGTAAATGGTGCTAGCAAAAGTGGTTAATCACTTGTAGAAAACTAAAGCTAGATCCTTATATATCACCCTGCACCAGAATCAGCTCCAAATGGATCAAAGACCTCGGAGTCAAAGCAGACAACTGGAAAACATTACAGGATAGAATAGGAGAAACCCTAGGTCTCCTTGTCACAGGCCGAAATTTTCTTAATAGAGACCCAGAAACACAACAAATCAAAGGTTGGACAAATGGGATTGCATGAAATTGCAGAGCTTCTGCATGGCAAAGGACATAGCTAGCAACATCAGTAGAAAGCCCAGGAATTGGGAGAAGATCTTCACTTCCCATACAACGGACAAGGGTCTCATATCTAAAACATACCTGGAACTCAAAAAATTAAATTCCTCAATATCAAATCTTCAAAGAAACAACTGCCCAATAAATAAGTGGGCTAAAGACTTAAAGAGAAACTTCTCTGAAGAGGAAAGAAGGATGGCCAATAGACACATGAAGAAATGTTCAACCTAGCCATAAAAGAAATGCAAATCAAAACAATAAGCACATTTCTTATCGAGCATTGTTGCCTCCTCCTTTGTTTTCCCTTACCATACCTTCCCATCTTCCCCCCCAACCCGTCCTCCCCTAGCCCCCGACCCCCGCGCCAAAGTTGTAAAGTTCGTTCTTCGACATAATGTCTTGTACATCTCATTGTTGCAATGGGTCCACCTATATCCCTATTTCAACAATTTGTTTTTCCCTTCCCTTCCACAAATTATGCCAATATCAAATTCAGTGAAAACAGGGCTTGTATCGTGGGGAAGGGACTTACAAAACAACAAAGAAATATCTTATAAATATGTTAGAAACAATAGCAAGAAAGGAAAACATTTCAGTCCTTATCTTGGAGTTCTTTCACCTAATATCACTTTATGTGTTTCTTCATGCCTCAAACATTACTAGTTATTGAAAATAAGGGAAACCATGGCACCTATGTTTCTCTGGGACTGGGTTAGTTCACTTAATATAATTTTTTCTAAGTCGTTCCATTTCCTAACAAATGGGGCAATGTCATTCTTTCTGATGGAGGCATATACATTTTCTTAATCCGTTCATCTACTGAGGGCCATCTGGTTGGTTCCATATAATAGCTATGGTAAATAATGCTACAATAAACGTAGTTATGCTGGTAGCTTTAGTCTGGTCTTTTCCTTAGTTTAAAACTACGGGCTGGGAAGGTGGCTCAGTGGTAGAGCTCTTGCCTTGCATTCATGAGGCCCTGGGTTCGATTCCTCAGCACTACATAAGCAAAAAGAAAAAAAAAACTACCATTGCATGCCAGGTGGCAGTGGCTCATACCTGTAATCCTAGCTACTCAGGAGGCTGAGATCTAAGGATCTTGGTTCACAGCCAGCCCAGGAAGGACAGTCTGTGAGACTCATCTCGAATACACCATTAGCAAACCGGAAGAAGTGGCGCTATGCCTCCAATGGTCGAGTGCTTGCCTTGAGCTGAAGAGCTCAGGGACAGCATCCAATCCAAGAGTTCAAACCCCAGCAGTGACCAAAAACAAAAACAAAAAAACTACCATCGTCCAAATTTTAAGTCTTAGATGTCTTCATCTTTTGTGCCAGTAGTGGAATTTTAACTCAGAGCCTTGAGCTTATTTTTTGTTCAATGCTTAAACACACAACTGGAGCCATGAGTTCTTGACTTTTCCTGGCTCATTGGGTAAGTGT
This sequence comes from Dipodomys spectabilis, assembly GCF_019054845.1. Taxonomy (NCBI): domain Eukaryota; kingdom Metazoa; phylum Chordata; class Mammalia; order Rodentia; family Heteromyidae; genus Dipodomys; species Dipodomys spectabilis. The sequence goes on along the minus strand of NW_024870896.1, from coordinate 3,402,337 downwards.
CTTTCAGATTTGTCTATAAGGGCTGCTTTGAACCTCCACCTGAGGAATGATAGTGCACTCTAGAAGCTAGAATTATTGAGAAGGGCCATGACACCTGCCATGTCTCTATCCATCTGGGTAAGTCTTATTTCTTCTATGGATGATGGCTTTTACTTTTCAGTGTACATATTTCCTATGTATTTGTTCAAATACTTTTCCCTCAAAGTAGATTTTTTATGTCATTTTGAGGTGAAACTTTCTTACATATGTGCACAAAGCACAATGGGTGTGCATACAGACTTGAACTCATTGTTGGAACAAAGTCCCCCATACATTATATTTAGTCTGGCTTTTGTCTCAATAGAGAGAAAATCTTCCAAGGGCATTTAGTTTGCTCTGTCCTAGAGCTTTAGTAGTGGCCCGATCACGACATGCAGGCATGGGCTGGGTTCCTTGCACTCCCTGTGCATTGAACAGTTTCCTGTATATCCAGTGGGTTCTCTTGGACAGCTCCAGGTCACTCTGTGTTTTGCCCCCACTCAAGACCCATGTGTCTGGGGTATCAGATTGTAGGTTGAAAAAAACACGGTATTTAGGATTCATGAATGGTACAACATAAACACAGACATTTTAATAAACGTAGAAGAATAAATAGAAATAACATTTTATAACTATCAGAACAAAAAGAAAAATAGAGATGTCCCCAGGGAGAGGGGAGGGAAGCTCTAAGTCTCGGTCCGCCTCGAAGTTGCCTTCAGGCCTAAATTCCACCTCAAAATCCTCAAAAGGTTCTACCTCCTCCCAAAAGACAGGATTTTCTCCTGGAGTACAGGGAGGGGCAGATTCTAGTTTCTCAGTTGGAGATTGGTTCTCCTGCAGCAGGACAGATTTGTCCACATATTCTGTGAGGACGGATGCACTTTCGGGAGCTGCATCTAACATTTGGACCTCACCAATTGGTTCCCCTATACACAGGCTGGGGACATTTTCCATTAACCCTGCATGTGATACACTATCCAGCCCACCAGGAGGAGTGCTGATCTGACTGGTTTGGGGCTGATCTGGGCCGACTTCCTTTGGGGTCCCTACAGGTGCATCTGTGTCCCCTGTGGGGTTCAGACCCAGTGGCATATCCACAGGACTCACAACCCCTTTGGGCGTCGCTGCAAATGCATCCAACCCCTCTACATGCACATGCTTTGTGGAGTCCAGTGATGGCTTCAGGTCTCCATCCCTCACCGCCCCTGACATCACCGATGGCTTCTTTCTCTGGAGGTCAGGAGAAGCTGCTCTATGGCGGCCAAAACCTGAGAACAGAAATAGGTCAAGGATTTTGAGAGTGGACTCTGGCTGTTAAGGTGGAAGTAAACTTCCATGAGGATCTAATGGAGGAAGTTGCAGTTTACTTTGGACTGAACACTGATGAGAAGGTAGGGTGTTTCCCATGAGTGGCTAAGCCCAAGTATTTTCACAAGTATCACAAACACTGCCTGGCCGAGAATATCAGAAAAGGACATTGTGCCAACCTGGGTGGTGGTAAGCGCTCTCAGCCAGTTAGGACCACCCCTAGAGTCCAGGGCTCCATCCCTACTCACAAGCTCTGAGCTGACTACACAGGGACTTCTTCCTTTTGTTCTTGTTCTCATTTTTCATGGGCTTCTCCAGCTCATGAAGAAGAGTGTGCAGGCGGAGGGCCAGGTCCGAGGAGGGCATGTAGAGCATGGCATAATGGGTCAGATCTTTGACGGTGTCTCGGTTCTGACGCTCACGGAAATCAGCAGGGTAGCAGTCCATCCACATAGTGAAGATGGAACAAAGGGTGCTGTGGGCAGATTGGTGACAAGAAGAGTGAGAGCCCGCCCTCCCCATCCTGAACCTCCATAGCCCCTTTCTGCAAAGACCCCTCTATGCAGACTGGCATGTTGGGAAGAGGGAATCCTGAGAGCAGGTTGATCTTCACAACCCACTTCTAGAAGAGTCTGAAAGATAACACTCCAAAATCCTCATTATGATAGGTAACAAGAAGGTTGTTTTCCAACAGAATCCACAAACACACCACAGCTGTGTCCTCTGCCCTCCATTCAAGTCCCAAGCCTCTGCCCCTTTGCTCAAATCTGAATTCGTGTGCAAACGAGACAACTGCACTTGGAATCAGAAGCCTCAAAAATATCCATTTTGAAAGAAGGTGCCTTTTCACAGTGCCACAGGCCACTTACCTCTTTATTTGTTGTTCTTCCTCATAGTTAAGGCCCAGGAATCTGTACCTATGAGAGGAGAGGAGGAAGTCAGCTCTTTGGTTCTATGCGACTGGCTCATCCCTAGATGGAAAGGAAGTCTGACACATCATTGAGACATGGCTATACAATTCAGTGAAAATTCTGCTAGCAGGCTGATATGCGTCTGTCCAAGGTAAATGTGCCAGTGGCTCATGCTTCTAATCCTGGCTGATCAGGAGCATGAAATCTCACAATCACAGTGTGAAGACAGTACTCTACTGTAAAAGTCTAAACACACTAATTCTCAAAAGGCCAGAATTGACCCTGCAGTTCAAATGGTGGAGTGCTAGTCCTGAGCACCAATGGGACAGCATCAGGCCCTGAGTTCTGGTTGCAGGACTGGCACACACAAGAACATAAATGCTTCAGGGGTTATAGCCAACATAATCCCTCCATGAGGGATCAGAAGTGATCCAGGCTCCCGTCCACCGCCTCCTCCAGCCTTTCCTCTGTCTACATTACTTCACAGGCTTCCTAATGCTACTGAAACCTTATGTACTAATGGGAAATGTGATTTCCTAGAACCTCACCTAGGGGAGGGAAGAAGTTGGGTGCCACAGGCACCTGCCCATAGTCAGAGGCCTGATTTCTGAGTCTCCAGTAGTTTCTGAGGGAAATGTCCTGGGCAGGCCACTACTAAGAAACTAGCCAGGGTGTGCAATTCTTTGTCTCATGCCAAGCTCCATTAGAAGACCCCCGTGAAATGAACAGGTTCAGAGAGGTGTCAAGTATTCCCCAACTCGGCCAGGAGGGGCTGAGAAACCCTGGGTTGGAAAGGGAACACTCACTTTTTAAACACAATATCCAGCACTTGCTCCATTGTCCCCCACTGTCTATAATTGTGGAGGAAGGTTCCAACATAGAAGAGGTCGCCTTTCTGGTAGGCAGGGACCAGGTTCATCACTAACGTGTCCAGAAGGCCTGCCTCCGGGCTCCATATATTGGATGGCACATTCAGGGTCAGGGCTGACTCAATGTCAAACTAAGGTGGTAAAAAGAATGAAAGAAAACCATGGAAATGAGAACACAGTTCAAAATGAACAATTGTGATCGAATGGATTGAAAACTATACAGAAAGCATTATCTCAGTATAGGCAAAAGCACATAAGAATGTTCTAGTGTGGGCCAGGTTGGGGTTAAGTGGGTTTTCTATCATGAGTATACCTTGCCTGAGTTGCCTCGTGTATTCCTTGATTTCCTGTAGGAAAAATCCCTGAGATGTTGGCTTCGTGGCTTGCCACTGATCCAGTGTCTACAGCTTTGGCTGAGGCACCCATAGCTCTCTTGCCTGAGACCGGAGTCTCGCGTCCTGCGAATACAACACAAGTACATCTTTCTCGTTCCCAAGTCGCAGGCCAAGTGAGCTGGCTTGAGCCAACTGTCGGGTACAGTTGCCTGCTATCAGGGTTCCGTGTTCTATTCCATTGTGAAGGAGGCAGGGTCACCTCTCAGGGCCCAATGACCTTTTACTGCTTCCTCACACAAGAAAAATCCCACCCTATCCCATCCCTTCCGTAATCTCCATTTGTATATGTAGACACACTTAGCATCACACCTTGTTTGTCCAATCCTAATCTGCAAGGCCTGGCACTGGCATGGTCTCAGCTTCCAGGAGCCATTCTTACGTCAGGTCCATGCCTTCCCTGACACCGTTCCTCTCATCCTGCACAAATCATTTTGCCTTTCCGACTTTGCCATGTGCTTCCTACACACTTTGCTGACATCTTTATCCTAGGGCACTGTTAGGTGTTTATGACCTAAGATCACTTTGCCCTTGAAGCCCCTGTGTGGTGTCATCTGGAGCTAATGCACACACTTGCAGATGGGAGAATCAAGAAGTATTTGCAACAGTGTCCTGTGCATGTTCTGATAGGTATACAGGAATACATAAGATTAGAAACATTATACTTCCAGGCCTGAAAAGACAAAAATAGGTTGTGAGACCACATCTACAGCAGAAAATACTGAGCATAGTGGTGTGTGCATGTCAGCTATGCCAGGAATAGAAATAGGAGGATCACAGTCCGAAGTTTAGGCTGCACCGGACCAAGAATGGTGGAGGACTTGCTTAGCAAATGGGAAGCTCTAATTTATTTTTTGTATTTTTTTTGTATTTTTGTATGCTTTTGTATTTTGTATGTTTATTGCAAGAATACTATACAGAGGGGTTACAGTTACATGAGCAAAGTAATGAGTACATTTCCTATCCAGCATTCTTGCCTCCTCCTTTGTTTTTCCCCTATCATCCCATCCCTTCCCTCCCATCTCCATAACTACCACCCTCACCCACCTCCCCCAACCCCACCCAAGTTGGAAAGTTCGTTTTCAACATAGTGTTTTGTACATCTCATTGTTACAATACCACCAGTATGTCACACGAGGTGTGGGAGGGAGGGAGAAAGATAGGGAGAGGGAGAGAGAGGAGGGAAGAGGGGGTAGGGGGGAGGGAGGGAGAAAGGGAGGGAGAGAGAGAAAGAAAAAGAAATTGAGAGAGAGAGAGAGAGAGAGAGAGAGAGTGAAAGACAGCGAGAGCGAGCTGGGTACCAGTGGCTCATGCCTGTAATCCTAGTTACTCGGAGGCTAAGATTTGAGGATCAGGGTTCTGTGCCAGCCGGGGCAGAAAAGTCCATGCGACTCAACTCCAATTACCCACCAAAAGGTGAGAAAGTAGAACTGTTACTCAAGTGGTAGAGCAGTAACCTTGAAGGAAAAAAAAACAGTGTGCAACACACCATATACAACTAAACAGGGTATAAAAGTAAAATGTGGTCTGTATAAGGCATAACAATTAGAGCTCACAGTTCTGGAAGTTGCTGTATGTGAGTTAGCCTTCACTGTCCACTACTATGCTGATATGGACTTTAGAAACACTGTTCACTTGGGAGCTCAGTGTATTACAAATATTTTCAGGCGTGGCATATAATTCTAGAAGCAGAGGTAGGAGGATCATGAATCTGAGGTAGGCAGCACTACAGAGCAAGACCTAGCTCAAAAGAAAAAAACTAAAAGCAATAATCATCTTGATACTGTAAGCTTCACTTTACAAACTTTTAATTTTTTGTTTGAGCTCTGTTCTGATAGCTCTTAGGGCAAGATACAAAGGTATCGTATAACTGTGAATGCATTTCCTTTATATCTGTACTAAAGAATTTTTCTATTCTTTTATCTTTTTTTTTTTTTGGTTCGGTTGTGGGGCTTGAACTCTGGGCCTGGGCGCTGTCCCTGTGCTCTTCAGCTGAAGGCGAGCGCTCTACCACTTGAGCCACAGCGCCACTTCCGGTTTTCTAGGGGTTTATTGCAGATAAGAGTCTCACGGACTTTTCTGACCCGGCTGGCTTTGAACTGTGATCCTCAGATCTCAGCCTTCTGAGTAGCTAGGATTACAGGTGTGAGCCACTGGCACCCAGCTGCATTCTTTTATCTTTATATACCTGTTTTTCTGTTGAAGACAGAATGGAGCTGTCACTTCCCGTAATGATACCTTCTTCTGAAGTACTCTCTGAAGGGTCCTCTGAGGCTCTTCATCATTTAATGTTAAGATGATGATAATGAATGGAAGAATATAATCTAAGATAATGGTTAGGAAGTGTTGAGTGTTATGAACGTAACTGGACATGCTCTCATTTACTTGACTGGCGTCACTGTGGTTTGTTTACACGGCAGCACAATAGACATGGAAATAATGCATTGAGCTACAATGTTAAAGAAGACTACAGTGTCTCTAGGCCGTAGGGTTTTTCCAGGTCCATGGCAACCTTAGGGGACCATCATCGTATCTGGAGTTCCACACTGACCAGAACATGGCTCTCATGACTACTGGGGCCAGCACACGTCTGGGTGGAAGGCTTACAAGAGGTGCTTCAGCAGCCCTCATCAGAACCATGGTGTTAGTTCTGGTCACAATGTATAAATAGGTACCATGCAAAAAACTCCACGCTGGGCACTGGTGGCTTGTCTGTCATCCTAGCTACTCAGGAGACTGAGATCTGAGGATCCCATTTTGAAGCCAATCTCGACAGACAAACCTAAGAATCTCTCTCTCTCTTTCTTTCTCTCTCTCTCTCTCTCCCCTCTCTCTGTGACAGCATACAGACTTAAGTTGAGGGAATGGGTGCTGTCCCTGACCTTTTTTTTGCACAGAGCTAGCAATTCTGGCTTTTTTTGTTGGTTAATTGGAGAGAAAGTTTCACGAGCTTTCTAGCCCTGGCTGGCTTTGAACCTCGACCCACAGAGATCTCTGTCTTCTAAGTAGTTCGAATCACAGGTGTAAGCCAAATGAGTTCCTGGTTTCCAAGAGACTCTTATCTCCAATTAACCCCAAGAAGCCGGAAACAGGTCAATTGGTAGAACAGCAGGCTTGAGTAAAAAAAGCTAAGGTACAATACTCAGCCCTGAGTTCAAGCCCCAGTACCAGCACAAAATAAATAACTAAACAATATAGGATACAAACAAACCACCAACAGGATGTGCCCCCATGTTCTTGGTACCCTGTACTTGGTACATGGTACATGGTACACAGTAATCATTGTTACATGATCCCTTTCTTCACTGAACTACTGAATTCATCTCTGCCATACATCCCGACTCCACTTGAAGCAGAGAGCTCTAACAGAGATGGGATAGAAAAATGTCTCAAATGACTTTGCAAAGCTCACTTTACCAAGGATCCTGTGATCATCACTCAGGCCACTTCTTCCCACATTCTCATGGCTGTTGGTAAGGGTGGGGAGAGGCTGGTTTCTGAATGGACACTGTCCACAGACGCACAGAGAGGCCCCTCGACAGCTAGCAGAGGGGATGCGCCTGTTCCCAGCCTCAGTCACAATATGAAGGGTGGGACTCTTGCTGAGAAGCTTCCATTCTAACGCTGTGTGTACAACACACTCACCAAACAGGATGTGTAATGAAGCCAGAACCAACTTTCAGCATATATCACTGCATCCCAGGGGGAGGTGACCTGCAGAAACATCTGTGTGTGTGTGTGTGTGTGTGTGTGTGTGTGTGTGTGTGTGTGTGTGTGTGTGTGTGTGTCCATTTCTAGGATTTAAACTCAGCCTCACACTCTAACTTGGCTTTTTCACTCAAAGTTGATGTTCAATCACTTGAGCCACAGTTTCATTTCCAGTTTTTTTTTTCTAGTTAATTGGAGGTAAGAATCTCACAAACTTCCTGATTTTTCTGCAATCCTCAGATCGAAGCCTTCTGATTGGCTAGAATTATAGGTGTGAGGCACCAGTGCCCAGCTCCAACCATGTGTATTCCTAGCAGTCAGTATCCAAGAAGACACATGGCTTAATTGGTACAGACAGATGGCCTAAGATTGGTGGAGATTGGGGCTGGAATTCCAGCTTTTCCTAGGGCTCTGGGTTGCTAATTCTAGGCATCTTCTCACCTCTCTTGAGACAGAGTTGCTGAAGAGCCACCATGCCACAGAATTGAGAGGTAGCTGTCTATTCTCCTGGAATTCAGGGCCAATGCAAGGGGACATCTTTTGGCTCTGAGTAACCAGTGCTGCCCTCTCCCTGGCCTTTCAAGCCTCCAGATGTGCCTCTCTAAGCCACTGTGCGTCCTAAAGCTCAGTAATGCAGCACCTTTCAACCACAAGGCCTGGGACAGGCCCAGGGCTCATGTTTGTTTATAGGGTGAAGAATGCAGGCATAAAGATCAGTATACTCCTTCCACCCAGGGCAGGGGAAGCTGTTTACAGGCTGGCAGGATCTCAGCCTGACCTTCTGGGGGTGCCTCCCACTGCCTCTATCCTGGAGCATCCTCTTTGGAACCTTCACCAAGAGGAGCTGTAAGGGGCCTGCACTAAAACCCAGCAGTACCCCCACACACACATGCTCAGCTGCTCCTCCTGCACCTGCTCCTGCTGTGTATGAAATGAAAGGCACCTGAAAATCTACCAGTACACATCCCGCCATAGCAAGTGGAATCAAAGTTCATAGGGCATAGCAACATTTTCGTGGGTTCTCACACTTAGAAAAATGAGTTGCTTCTCTTTTTCATTTTGTTTTTCATTTCCTGGGTGCTCTATATGTCAACATGCGCTGGTTTCAATGTGCTCTTTGAATGATGTCTTAATCAACATACATCGCACAGTGAGTCAATCCAATAGCCCCATTGGTCAGAAGTCTCTCCTCCAACACCTTTGAGAATGTGTCACTGAGCACAGTTGATCCCCCTGCCTTCTGATGCTGAGCTTTCCTTATCCATGCTTGGATAAGGAAACCGTATCCAACCTCCTGAGGTTCAGACCAGAACCTAGGTATCTGCTAGTCAGCTTCACATTACTGCAGCGAAATGCCTAACGCAACCGACTTCTAAAGAGAAAAGGTTTCTTTAACTCCTAGTTTTAGAGAGTTAAAACTTTAGTAACTTCTTGTTTTAACTCTGATGAGGGTGACAGATGAGCATGGCAAGATCATGTGTCCAGAACAAATGGCCACATCTTGAGCCAGGAAGTAGAGAGAGAACAGAAGAAAACAGGTTCCCATAGACCCTTCACGAGTACAATCCAGACTGAAGTTTGAGGATTGTTGTTCAAAGCAGCCCGGGAAGAAACTTCTGCGAGAATTTCATCTTCACTTAACCACCAAAAAACTGAAGTAGAGCTGTGGCTCTAGTGGTAGAATGCTAGTCTTGAGCTAAAAAGCTTAGGATGGCACCCAGGCCCTGATTGCAAGACTCAAGACAGGCACCAACTGGACATAGATGAAAATGAACTAAACAACCCAAAGACAGCAATGGGAAGGGAGGAATGAGAGGGAAAGAAGGAACAGCTTACCCTAAGCAAAAGGAAAGAAATGTACATATCACCTGATGTGGAAGGAGTAATTGTATTGTCAAAGCTCATAGAATTCACAAACTTTATAGACCATGATAATGACAATTTGCCTTGTGAAGGTTAAAATGCGTTTGTGACTTTAACTAAGTATCACTATTCCACAATACTGTGAAATGTGTGAAATTTATGTAATCACCTAATCACAATTTAAAAAAAAGAAAAGCGAGAAGGGATGGGTTAGGAGCGATGAGTGACAATGCTGTCAGACACCTTGTACTCATAAACTTTTGTAGAATGGGAACTTCTTTGTACAACTACTTAAAGATAATAAAAAAGAAAAGAAGAAGGGGAAGAAGGCAGTCATAATCTCCAATGTATATTCTATGGAATGAAGAAAATTGAGGGGAGGGATGGGTCTGGGAGGGATGGGGGAGAATGATGAATGGGGAGACACTGATCAAGATTCATTGTACTTATAAACTCATTTGCTGAATGGTAACTTCTTTGTGCTGTACTTAAGACAATACAAATATAGTAACAAAAAAGACAGGCACCAAAAACAAAAACAAACCAACAAACCACATTCTGATGACCTACAAACCTCCCATCTCTTAAAGGTACCACCCGCAAATAATGCCGCTCTCACACGGACCCTTGGACAACACTCATCCAGACCATAGCAAGGATCCTCTACTTGTCTTCCTTGACTGGGACTTGTGCAGTGTCCCTCAGATGCACACACCATGCTTCTCTGCGTATTCAAGGCCATGAGACCAGAACTTTCCACATCATACACATCCATGGAGGAGAGGAGGTACCCAGCTCTCAAGAAGGGGGCTGAGCACGGATGCTGGTGGTTCAGATGCAAAGATCAGGCCCTGAGACCTTGCTTTACCTCATAGGCCACCGTCCACAGGAGCTCCAGCAACTACAAGGAACCGAGGATCCTCCTCACTAGGAAGATCTCCGTGTGTGTGACTCAGCCAGGGAGCTGGTAAAGATTTGGAGGTGTTATCATCACTCCCCTTGGCATGGTGGTGAATTCAGCCCTGGAAAGCAAAGGAAACGTGATTAAGTGAAACTCAATCCAAACTATGAGTTGTTTTTCCTTAATCTTATTTTTTTTAATTATGTGTATTTCAAAACTGAATGCAGACCCAGTCACGCACGCTCCAGTATTTGTGAAGCAGGGTTTATTTGGGCATCTTAATTATACTCTGATCATCGCCCTCTCCTTCCTCCTCTTGCAAGTCACAAGTGTGCCTTGAGTCTGACAGTGGCCAGGTGCCTGAATGCTGCTGGAGCGTGACTCAGAATCAGAGCTGTTGATTAGCAAGGGGAAACCTCTCTCCATCTTTTATTGATCACTAAAAAGACAGATTTAAGTACACTTACATCAGGGCGGTCCTGGAATAGAGTTGATACTGTGAGTTGGGGGGTGGGGGTGTTTATCTAGTAACAGTGGCAAAATCTTGACCCTCAACATTCACAGAAGGGACACGTGAAGGGATTTAGCTTATTAACTATAAGGAAGCTTGTAAGATGTGACAACTGGTTATGGCAAAGGAGAATGCATAGTGCAAGTCCATGTGTAGATCAGCAGTGGGACAGGAAGGTGAGCGTATGTCTCTGCCAAGCTTTAAAGGGCCACCTGTGGGATGCACTCTACCTTGTTATGGGTCTCTGACAAATTACTGAGTCATGAAATGATTCCTGGAGAAGTAGAATAGGACATCTTGGCAGGGTGACCCACAGACAGGATACTGCAAAACATGACAGAGTTGATACACACTGCAGTACACCAGCACTGGGACCCATCTCAGGAGCCACCACACACACACCAACCGCCCCCCCTCCGTTACTGAGGCTGTACCTGGGAATCTGTGCCTTCCTAATGTTAAGAACCAATCCCCAGATGAGTTGAGTGCCTGCGTGCTAAATTTGTGGGAAGAACTGAGCTGCCAGTCACATTCTCCATAGTTTCTCTGGCAATCTCTTGTAGTATCTGGCACTATCGCCCCTCCCCAAGGCCACGTGTATAATATTGTGTCAGGAGTGATGGACAGACGGACGTCAGGGGTGGCAAACTGCCTCATGATCAAACTCGAAGCTAATCTAGTTTCCCCACGCCTGTGGATTTTCCATCAGAGATCCACCTGCACATCTCTGTAGCACACTGCGTTGAAAGTGAAACCGTCCCTGGAATGCATGAACTAACTTAGCTGATGATGTGAGCGACTAGCATTCCATGGTGGCAAATGAAGGCTGGAACACTCCATTCTCCTCAACCCTTCTAAGTTCCTCTGGATAGACTCCTACAATAAAAGACATTTACTCCTTTTCTTGTCTTAACAACAAAAGATACTTATTAGTGACTCTTTTCTTTCTTCCTGGACCCCAAGGTGATTGCAAAGGACTGAAGTAGAGAATAGCACCTATTTATTCACCTTACAGGGCTCTGCATAAATGCTTTTTATGTTTTCCCTTACAGTTACACTGTCTGGGAGGTGGTTACCATTGCTATTCTGCACATTTAATGATGGAGACACTAGAAGGCACACAGCAGAGATAAAGGCATGGACCCTTGCAGTAAGTAGCACCTGCAGAGTGATTTGCATTTCCTTAGTTAAATCTGCTTCTCCTATAGAACAAGTCACCCAAGAAGATGCATTTGTACCAGGGACAGGGGAAGAAAAGAACAAGACATGCAGACAGCTCTGCCTCATCCACACACACAGCTCCTGTTTCCCTTGAGAAAGAGCCCTCCTTCTCTTAATTTCTAACAGTATATCAAAGGAAAGTAACAGGGCAAGACGGCCATGAAACCACCTCACCAAACAGCAATCAAACTGTTCCACCCTTGCGCAACAAAAAGCCGGCTGCACTTCTAACAGCAGATCAAAACCTACACAGCCAGCTGCCAAACACCACCTGCCTGCCAGCCCATTTGACCATCAAAGGCCAAGAGACTCAAAGAGGCTGCAGGGTTTTAGCTGTGACTGTTTTTCAAAACAAAGGCTTTTCTCAAAAGCAGCTCTTCAAATGACCTTTGGCTCAGCTAGTGATTTGGAAGGGAAGAAAAGAAAGACAGTCAAACAGGAAAAAAAAAAAATTGACAGCATTGACTTATCTAAGCTTAATTCTTCTTTAGGAAACTAAGCAGAGTTCTTAGCAAAAGCATGTTACAGGGGTCTCTCCAAAGCCTCAGGTCTCTAAGCAGCCACTGTCAGAGCCTCTGTCAGATGAGAATATCAAACGCAGGGTGTCCGAGGCCATGTGCCAACAGAAAAGGAAGAGGAGGAGGAATTGCGGCCACAACAGGTCCTCAAGTTTCGGTTACAGTAGCAAGAATTCATAGTAATTGGACCTATAAGCAAATCTCTCTCCTATAGGAACTATGATCTATTACCTTATAATCTATAATACTATTATAGAAACAAGAGCTTGTGTGTGTGTGTGTGTGTGTGAGAGAGAGAGAGAGAGACAGAGACAGAGAGAGAGAGAGAGAGAGAGAGAAAGAGAGAGAGAGAGAGTATATTGGGGATTGAATTTACTTGGCTTTTTCCACACAAGGCTGGCACTCTACCAACTGGCCCACATCTCTCCTGGCTTTTTCACTAACCAGAAACAAGAATCTCAGGGACTTTTCTGCCCTGACTAGCTTTGATCTTCACATCTAAGCCTCCTGGGAAGCGAGGATTACAGGTGTGTGAGTCCAGAGCACCCAGTCAAATAAAAGCTTCTCTGAGTTTTTTGGGGTTTTTTTTAGCTGAGGGTCAAGCTATGTAGCCAGACGGGGTGTGAAGTCCTAAACTAAAGTGATCCTCCTGCCCCAGCCTGCAGTGTTGCTGGGACTATAGGTATACGTGACCATCCTCAGTAAGAATTCAGCTTTTGGTCAGGTGTCCGTGGCTCACACCTATAATCCTAACTACTCGGAAGGCTGAGATCTGAGGATCATGGTTCAAAGCCAGCCCAGGCAGGCAACTCTGTGAGACTCTGTATTTTCGATTAATCACCAGAAAACCGGAAGTGGAGCTGTGACTCAAAGTGGTAGAGTGCTAGTCATGAGTAAAAGAGTGCAGGGACAGTTCCTAGTCCCCGAGGTCAAGCCCCACGTCTATCACCACCACCAACAAACAAAAAAGAACTGAGGTTTGTATAAGTTCAGGGCAAACAGCTCTAATGGACTATTATAACTCAAATAAAATCAGATATTCACTGCACGTAACTTTTTTCAGGGTCTTATCTTTAAAAATAATGTTACATTTCATGCCTTCCGTCTGTTGTCCTTCAAGATGAAATTCAATGGAAGAAAAATATTGTGGGCTTTCAGTGCTTGCTTTTCCAATTTGAGCCCCAGATATATTTTAATGGACCTAATAAAGATGGTAAATGAGCTTTCATAACAAAAAGGACTTGTGGATAACCTCAACAAACAAGTTCTCCCTCTCCCAACTTCCCCTCCCACATCTCATACTCATGCACAGTGAGTGAGAGGTGGAGGTCCCAGAAAATAGAGACACAGAGGAAAACAAAGTGGAATAGATTGAGCAATGTTCTAATGAGCAGTGTGTGTCTAGTGATGTCTACTCACATAGCACGCTCTTTCAGGTAATCATTTATGAGTTCTTGCTTCATTCTAGACCTGCACTAGGCCCAGGTATGAATACATTCAGTCAATCCTACCCAGCTGAGCAGATCACTTCCCACCAATACATCACTGCTCCATTTGAACTCACTCACATAAGAGTGCCTTGGATTCTTAGTAATACGAATGGCTGACACTTACATAAATTTAAGCTGTCCCATAAGAATCAAATTAACCCTGAAAACTCAAATTAACTTTGTTAACTTTTGTTAATTTGGTTTTTCAGTGCTACGGATGCACTCGACCTCATGTGTGCTAGAGGAGCAATCTACCACTGAGCTAATACCCCAGTTCTGGTTATCTATCAATTTTTAGTCCTTGAAATGATTCTTTTTAAGATTGGTACTACCAAGAACTATCTGCTTTTTATCAATTCATTCTTGAACTTTCTCTGTGCTCTGTGTTCCTGGAAACAGCAATGATTAAAAGCCCCTGACTCATTCTCTCTCTCTCTCCCTCCCTCTCCCTCTCTCTCTCCCTCTCTCTCTCTGTCTCTCTCTCATACAATTCACACACCCTTTTATACCCCCAAGAAAGAGCTTATTACAAAGAGCCTTCCCTGTGTAACTTGGATAGGACTGGATAGCATAGATTGCATAGGTGGGACAAATAAAGACGGAAATTCTCATAACTGATTGGCTAACCTTGCCTCTTCTACTCACCAGTCAGAACAAAGCATCCAATTCATCATGACCACACGGTACTCTCCCTCTGAGATGCAAAGCCACCTTCACACCCATCCCAATACATTTTATGATCACAACACCCACCTACCTCTCCCCCCCATGCTCTGTTCTTTCCAGCCTTGTCTGCCTTTCTGTCCTACCATTCAAACACTTGCCAATCTGGTGGGCAGTGTTCCTCCCTCCCTTAGCACCAGCCTTCTCCTCTAATGGTAATAATCCTCTAGGATTATCTAAATCTAGACTCCAGACCCTTTCTTGGTTAATAGTGCAAATATTATCCATTTACAAAAATGGAAACTGCAGTCCACGGGGCGGGGGTGGGGGGTGGGGGAGGTTGTAACTGTAGCTGTAGCTGTAGCCAGCTCCAGAGCCCATGTGTTAAACAGCTCTATTCTAAGAATACTGTGTGTCATTCTGCCTTTCAATCTCTAATCAAAAAACTTTCCTTACCCATCCAACTTCAATTTCCAGCCTGAAAAATAAATGAGAAGCTGAGAAGCTAAGACACTGAAACCAAGACTGATCTGTTTCCGTTCAAATGAGTATTAAAAATAGAATTTGTTTATCTGTAAAAGAAACAAAAATAAGCCATTCCATTTTAAATAAATTACACAACTCAAATTAAATCAGCACAAGTGATGCTATACTGCTCACACCTAAAAGCCTAGCTATTCAGGAAGCTAAGATCTGAGGACCTAGATCAAAGACAGCATGAGCAGACAAATTGGAGAGAAATGGGAGAGATTTTTATCTCCAAGTAATCAGCAAGAACCCTAAACTGGAGGTGTGGTTCAAGTGGGAGAGTGACAATCTTGAGCAAAGAAGCAAAGCCAGACCTCAAGTTCAAGTCCTAGCACTGGCTTGCACACACATAGCCACACACCCACACCCACACACCCACACACATACACACACACATATGTCACATGAATGAATTTTTGTCTTGGAAACTCTTTGTGGAGATCTGTTTTTGGCCAATGGTATAGTTTGAATGATGGAATCAACTCCAAAATGAAGGCTAAAACTTAATCTTCAGGGAAATGGTGTTATGAGGTGAGAACCTCTTAAGGAAGTGATTAGGGAATGGATTTGTGAGTTATGAAAGAGATAGAGGCCTTTTCCCTTCTACCATGTAAGGAAACTATTAAAGAAAGATATTCTCACCACACAACAAACCTGCCTCCACTCTGGATTGGCCAGCCTCTAGAACAGAGAGAGTTGTGTAATGTCACCCACTTTATACTAGACATGGGGTAGAGGAAAGAAGAATGCTTATGCCTGAGAGTTGGAGGAAAGTATGAGTAGCTTGGAGAGACCCTGTCTCAACAATAATAAATGACTCATGCTCACAAAAATGTGTTTTGTTTCAGAAGTACAAATAGGCCAAATCAGACACAATACAGTTGAGCTTTCTTCATGTGTAAACTCCCTTACCTTAACATGCTTATGTACCTCACAATCAATCTTCAAAACTCTTTCACAGCCATTTGTGGACAGACGCAGAGCAATAAAAACATTCCACTTGTCCAATGCACATAATTCCAGGTAAGGCACAACAAGAAAACCACCTTGTTTCGTGCTCTACATCAGAAGTTCCCAAGCACAGAGCTGAAGTGTTGGCTGAGATCTCTAAGTGCAAGTGTCATGTGCCTTTTGGGGGAAAAAGCGTGTTAAATAAGTTTCATTCAGTTATGAGTCTAAATGTTGTTGACCATTAGTTCAATTTTTTGTTTGTTTGGTTTTCTCTTTTTGTGCTGATATTGGTGCTTGAACTCAGGACCTGGGCATTGTCACTGAGCTTTCTCACTCAAATCTTGTGTTCGGTCATTTGATCCACAGCTCTGTTCCTGGTTTTTTGGTAGTTATTAGGGAGATAAGAGTCTAACATATTTGCCCACTGGGACTAGCTTTGAAACAGAATCCGCAAATCTCAGCGTCCTGAGTAGTCAGGATTATAAGCATGAGCCACCTGCACCCAACTAGTTCAATGTTAATCAACCACTGGGGCTAGCTTTGAAACAGAATCCGCAAATCTCAGCTTCCTGAGTAGTCAGGATTATAAGCATGAGCCACCTGCACCCAACTAGTTCAATGTTAATATGGAATAAGGTATCTTTACACAGAAATCACAGAAAAAGATGATTATCTACTGATAATCTACTGATAAAACCCTGTAGTTCTGCAGGAAGCCACAGCTCAGTATTCTCTAGTGCAATATTCCAGGCAATGTGATAGAGCCTAATTATCGTGGGGAGATCACAGGATTGATTACATGTCTCGTGTGGCCTCTCTTGCGCGCACTCTGCCCTTTCTGCTTGGTGGATTTCAGGGTAACTGCATTTGTAACTCACCCATTACAGAGCCTGCTGTGTGTGTGAAGGGACCATCGGCTTTAAAAAGAGGTGGTAGGAAGTAAGAAATAAGGTATATTAGCCTTGCAGAAAGCATTCTCAATTATGTAACATTGTTCCCTTTGATGCTCTGACATCTGTTCTGAGAAAGAATAGCTGGCAGATTCAGTGGAGAAGGGAGAAGAAATTCTCCCTGCTCAGGATTTCTTAGCATTCTTTTGTGTGCATGTTTGTTAAAACTAAATTACTTGCAAGAAATTCAGGTGAAGAATAAAAGCTACCAGCTGTGCATCAGTAGCTCACACCTATAATCTTAGCTATTCAGGAGGCTGAGATTTGAGGCTCCTGACCGGAAGCCAGCTCAGGTAGAAAAATCTGTGAGACTCTTTTATCTCCAATTAATCTCCAGAAGTGGACTGATGGCTCAACTGGTAGAGGGCCAGCCGTGAGTGGAAAAGTCAAACAAAAGCAAGAGGTTCAGAGCTCCAGTTCCAGTAGCAGCATAAAAGAAAAAATAATAATAAAGTCCACTCTGACTTCCCGTATTTCCCGTGCGTTAGAATATTTACAAAAACAAAGTGACTTGGAAGAAACTCAAGTGCAGAAAGTAAACCAGAGTGTGCACCTGCCTCCCATACACTGGCTGAAGCAGGCTCCCTAGCACTGTCCCTGGCTGAAGATGCATTTGCTAAGCTCTTCCTGGGACCCTCCACCTGTCTGCCTGCCTTTTGGGGCCTCTTGCTCTCCATCTCTCCAAATGCTCACACTCCGTGTCCCATAAATGTGTTTTCGCTCTTGGCAGCAACTTCAAAAGTGAGAACTGCCACCATTTCCACCTACACCCCGCATGCACCACGGTCAGCCATATTCTACCAGATGTTCATAGATTTTTGTTACAGGAAGTAGAGTAAATAATGGAACACTGGAATAAGGGTCATGTTATCTATTTTCTCTTTATACACTTTCTCAGTATAGCTCAAACCTGTTTACAATAGACAAAAGTCACATGGATACTGGTGAACTCCAATTAGGTTTTGGATTGTTTTGTTGACGCTGTTGTTTTTTGCTGGTCCCGGGGCTTGAACTTGGGGCCTGGGTGCTGATTCTGAGCCTCTTTATGCTCAAAGCTAGTGTTCTACCACTTGAGCCACCACACCACTTCCAGCCATTTCTGAGTATTTTATTGGCGTTAAGAGTCTCTGGCTGGGCACTGGTGGCTCAAGCCTATACTCCTAGCTACTGAGGAGGCTGAGATCTGAGGATCATAGTTCAAAGCCAGCCCAGGCAGGAATGTCCATGAGACTCTCATCTCCAATTAACCACCAGAAAATCAGAAGTGGCACTGTGGCTCAAGTGGTAGAGTGCTTGCCTTGAGCTAAAGAGCTGAGGGACAGTGCCCAGGCCCAGAGTTCAAGCCCCGTGACTGGCAAAAAAAAAAAAAAAAAAGTCTCTGAAGTTTTCTGGCTGGGTTGGCTTTGAACCATGATCCTCATATCTCAGATTACAGGCATGAACCACCAGTACCCAGCTTCCAACTAGGTTTTTTTACAGCAGAAGTCTGAACACATTTTTGTCAAACCAATCTTTAAATTATTTGTTTTTTCACTATTTCCGGGTATGCCTAGTATCTTCTCCAAAGGGGAGGAAGTCTTCAGGCTTGCTTTATTTTATTTTTAAAATTTTAGTGAAAATGTTGAAGCCTGAACTCAGGGCTTCATGTTCTTGTTCAGCTATTTTACTCAAAGTTAGCACTCTACTACCTAATCCACACCTCTACTTCCAGCTTTTTGCAGTATGTTCTTTGGAGATAAAACTGATTTATCTGCCCAGGCTGGCTCTGAATTGTGATTTTCAGATCTCAGCCTCCTGAGTAGCTAAGATTACAGCCGACAGCCCCGAGTACCTGGACCATTCAAGCACAAATTCACCTGTGCTCTTTCTTAACAAGAATGGATAACAGTGTTTTGTAGGGTGGCAAATATTTTATGGTTAATATTTTGTAGATCAGGTTTTATAGTTACTAGAAGTAATAACATAGATATTTTACATTTGCCAAGGTGGCAAAGGTGAAGATACCAGCCACTGTATGACATTACATGACATATAATGGAAGAACACCATGGAGATGTGAATCTTACCACTTACCAGTCCCTGTCAGTGTTTATGCTACAATTAGATTCAAGTGGACTAATTCACACCAGAGGTTTCTTTACCAGAGTACATGGAGGGCAAGCCCACCCTTCACAGGGCTTCCAGGTAATCTCCCATTAGTGGCATTCAGTCTTAGCCGAGAGGGAGGATGTGAAGGTGGAGTGTCTGCATTACATGCCCCTCAAGCTGACAAGTGGACTCAATAAATGTCAGGAGAACGCAATGGGGATTTCAAAGCAAAGACAAGTGAAGGCCAAATCTAAAATTCCAATGTGAAATTATCTAGCTGTCCAACTGGCAGAGATTGCTTTCTCACATCGACCTGCCTAGCCTCTCTCCACAAGAAACCCTTCACTCCCAGAGGACTGAAAAACAAAAATAGCTGGCAGTAGGCCACAGGGCTCCTGATGTCTTCTCCTGTCCTACGGCAAACTCTAGGAGCAGCAGAGTGGGACATTCATCCCCGGCACCTTCCAGCGATCCTCTGTAGATTTCCAAGGTGATTTCAGATGCGAGTCTCAGGCAACTCCTAATTGTGAAAATTGAAGGAGTTATTTAGAAGCAGAGCTACAGTGTCCTGGAATGGATTTCCAGAAACAAAGTCTCCCATTCGCCCTGGAGGAGCACCAGGACAGGGGAGGGTGCTGGGATTATGGGTCTCTCCCACACACATTCTACAATGACAAGCTTTTTGGGGGGGGTGGTCATGGGGCTTGAACTCTGGGCCTGAGCGCTGTCCCTCAGCTCTTCAACTCAAGGCTAGTGCTCTACCACTTCTGGTTTTTCTGGTGGTTTACTGGAGATAGGAGTGTCATGGACTTTCCTGCCCGGTCTGGCTTTGAACCATGATCGCCAGATCTTGGTTTCCTGATAGCTAGGATAACAGGTGTGAGCCACTGGCACCCAGCCGACAAGCTTTTGCTTTGGGTAAATGGATGACAAGGTTGGATCTAATATATCAAAAGCTTTGTGGAAAGTGAGTGACTTGGACGGGCTGAGGACGTTGGGGTGGGCATGGGGACAGCTGCACAGACTACAGCAGTAGGGTAAAGAGGATCCTTGAATCCCTTTCTCTGCTAAAGACAACATCACAACACAGACAGTACTGTAGATCCTAGTTAATTGTAGTTGTGACTCTAGTGCTGAGCAATCTGGACTAACATGGTTCTCAATGTCCCTCTCCCATCGCATCCCACCCCGCCCATCCCATCCCACACGATCATCTGTGCAGGTTATATTTATAGTCAGGGGAAAAAAGGAAGTGATATAAGGAAACAACCTGGCTTCAGCCAGTCAGCATTTCCTTACAGGCTGTGATGAGATATTTGCCTTATATGGGCATAGTCTGGTCTGTGGGAAGCCTGTGATTGGCTGAAGTGCCGCTGCTAGGATTGCCTGGGAACTCCACTCTCTGTTAAAAGAATATACTTCAAAGTAAGTCTGCAATTTATTGACAGATCAAGTTAGGTTGAAGTTTTTGATGTTTACAGGGGCAGGTTTGGGCTAAACTTGAAATTTGTATAGAGATAGTTTTAGGCCAAATAGAACACATTTTGTTTTGTGCCAGTCATGGGGCTTGCACTCAAGGCCTAGAAGCTGTCTTTGAGCTTTTGTTTGCTCAGGGCTAGCACTCTACCACTTGAGCCACAGCTCCACTCTGGGATTTTTTGGTGGCTAATTGAAGTTAAGAGTCTCACCAACTTTCTTGACTGGGCTGGCTTTGAACTACGATCCTTAGATTTCAGCTTTCTGAGTAGCTATGATTACAGGTGTGAGCCACCAGCATATAACCACACATGGTTTTATCCTAGGGTATACATCACACAGGATGATAGCATGTTGCATTCTTCCCATCCAACCAAAGAATGAGTAGGAATTTCTTTTTAGTCTTAGACTGTGAGTCCCTAGATAACAAGCTTCTACTTTAGATTCCACAAGGGTCTAAACTTGGAGAGTGCCTGTGTCCACTCAGGGCCCAGTGTCTGTTGCTACTCTGCTGTCTGATTTTCCTGTTGACCTAGGAGTGAACCAGCCAACTGACAGTTGGCTTCTAGTCTTCTAATGGAGAACCTTTGAATTGCATTCACCCCACCAGTAATTGCTACACACACTTAAAGCTTTTCACACATGGGTGAACTTACCCATCCCTCAAATGTTTATATTGACCTCACTGTCTGCCAGGCTAGGGCGAAGGGAGCATAATGTCAGGCAAAATCAATGAGCTCACTTCATGGCATTGACAGCCTGGAGCGGTAGACAGATATTTAAACAGCAGATGATAGACAAAGACAGAGAAAGACTGTAAGTATACCAAATGCTCTGGTGCCTCTGGAAGGCACCTTGTTTAGCCAATAATGGTTCTTTAATCAAAGAAAAGAAGAACCATGTAAAAAGGTTGGAGAGAACCAGCCTGAGGGGTCATATACCCTGAGGCGTAGGTGCATCTACATCCCTGCACTTTGCTCTTTGGTTTTTACTGGCCATTATCATCTGCCACGACTTTCCTTGCCAGCCCAGGAACCCAAACCCTTTTCTGGAGACTCCAAGTCGACCTGTGTCTCCCATCTGTTTGATAACACACTAGGGCAGGTCTCTAGCACCACAGCCTCTCCAAAGTGAGGTGGTGGATCCCCAGAAACTAAGACCATTCACACAAAGATGAAAGAAAATGAAAGGATCTATTCTCAGGAGCACAGTGTCAACCATGTGTAATTCATAAACACGTGTGTGTGTGTGTGTGTGTGTGTGTGTGTGTGTGTGTGTGTGTATGTATATATATATATATATATATGCATGCAGGTGTTAAGGATTCCTGTTCAAGTTTCAGCTGTATTATTAGGACCCAGAAAAATGTATAATTCACAGACTTGAATCACACTAGAATTTTCTCTGTGCCTTAGTCCATTCCAGATCCTTTAACAAAAATATACACTGGGTAGATCATGAAGAACCATATTTTATTCCCCAGAGTTTTGGAAGCTGGAGAGTCCAAGCTCAAGGCAGATGTGCTGTTGGCTGAGAGCTTTCCTTCTGCTACTCAAAGCTTGTGGTGCACGTTCTAGAAGGAGCAGTCTGGCTCTGAAGGGCCTCATCTTATAAGGGCACTAACACCACTCATGAGTGGCCCCTCCTCATGTCCTAATACCCCAGGATGACGGACAGTGACACTTTCGACATAAAACCTGGGCAGACTGCCTGCTCAGCACGCTTGCTCACTTGCCTTCTCTTTCAGAGAAGTAAAATCTTTGCCTTTACTGTCCTCTTTGCTGTCCTCATTTCTACACAGTACCTATCTCAAGACATTTCCAATATTCATCACATACTTTGGAAATGGAAGCTTAGAGGTGTTCATGATCTGCCTGAAGTCTCTTAGATAATGTAAGTAGTAAAACCAATTGTTGACATTGGTCTTCCTCATCCCAGCTTTTAGTGAAATGCTCTAAGTTCACTTAGTTGTGTCAGGACAGCTAATTGCCTGGTCACAGCATGACCCCTGTGTGATCAAGGTGTAGTAGAAATTACAATTCTCACCAATATGTAGTCTCCATTTTTGCCAAGTGGAAGCCAAGGCTAGCTGGGCATTGGTGGCCCATTGCTGTAATTCTAGCTACTCAGGAGGCTGAGATCTGAGGATCAAAGCCAGCCTGGGGGAGAAAAGTCCACGAGACTCTTATCTCCAATTACCCACCCCACAAGTGGAAGTGGAGCTGTGGCGCTAAGTGGTAGAGCATTAGCCTTGAGCATAAAAGGAACAGTACCCAGGCCCTGAGTTCAAGCCCATAACCAACTTTTTATAAAAAGCCAAAACTATATTTTCTTTCTTTTCTTCAACTTAGTCATAGAAAGATGATGTTTCTGTAGCAAAATGTTAGCAGAAGCCACATGCTTCCTTTCTGCAGAATTCTCCATGCTGAATTTCCCTAGCATACTGACTAGGAAGGCACGGAAGACATTATCTGACAGTGATGGATAACTCCAAACAGTTATTGTTTGAATGAGAAAAAAAAATTTTGTTTCATTAAGCCATCAGTTTTGAGGTCATTTTTTAGTCAGAGATTTCTATTCTAATGCCAACTGATACATAGCATGCATTAGTTCACCAGCCACTGGTGCCTGCTCAGTTCTTGCCCAGATTTTCTTTCGTTTGGCTACAAGTAACAACTTGGTCCTCAGTGAGCACCTCCAGTACCAAATCCACAATTTCCACTTGCATTCCATGACTCTTAAGACCAATCGCCTGTGGCATGCAGTTCCCTTTTTTTATTTAACTTTTCTTTCACCATTACAAAAAGCTAAGTGCACTTAAATCTTTGATGTATGTAGCCATCTCTGGTACTTTGCAGAAGCTCTGGGGAAATGGCAATAATGTACTGTAATCTACATTGGTCATATTCTAAACTCCATCTCCACTCTTATTTACCTTCTTTTTTTTTTTTTCCAGTCATGGAGCTTGAACTCTGGGCATCCTCAGCTCTTCAGCTCAAGGCTAGCACTCTATCACTTGAGCCACAGTGCCTCTTGCAGTTTTCTAAGTGGTTTATTGGAGATAAGAGTCTTGTAAGACTTTCCTGTCTTGGCTGGCTTTGAACCATGATCCTCAAATCAGCCTCCAGAGTAGCTAGGATTAAAGGTGTAAGCCACCGGTGCCCAGCTTTCCTTCTTTCTTTTTTTCCCACTTTCAGCCTCCCATTTGAGATTTACTTTGAGTAAAACACTTTTGCTAATCCCCTTTTCCTTACACTTCCTTTTTGCGTCATTTGTATTACACCTATATCCCAAGAATAACCACAACTTTTTTTGTACCTGTGTCAGAGACTGAACTCAGGTCCTGGGCACTATCCTTTAGCTTTTTGCCTCAGGGATGAGGCTCTACTACTTGAACCACAGCTTCCCTTCTGGCTTTTTTGGTGGTTAGATGGAGATAAGAATCTCTTAGACTTTTCTCCCAGGCTGGCTTAGAACAGCAATCTTCAGATTTCGCTTATCGTGTAGCAATGATTACAGGCATAAGCCATCTCGAGCTAACCATGGTACTATCGAAGGAAAAAATTTTCTTTCCCTACATGGAATTGGACTCCCTATAAGGAAAATCCTTCACAACCATTGGAAACACAATTTATCAGTAGTAAGCTGACTTACATGTGACTGTAGAGCAATACATCAAAACGGAAAGTCTGCAACCTGGCACTGTGACTCAAGCCTGTGATCTTAACTACTTTGAAAGCAGAGATCAAAGAACTGCAGCCTGAGATCAGCCTGGACATAAAAAGTTCAGGAGACTGCATCTCAACCAGTATCCGGGCATGACAGTACACATCGATCATCTCAGCCACGAGGGAAGCTCAATGGCTAAGTGCCGTGGAAAGCATCTGTTAATCCCCAGTGCCATAGGGAAAAACAGATAGGTCAGCCTGGGCACAAAGGAAGACCTTCTGTTATAAATAATCACCATAAAAAGGGGCTGGAGGCATGACTCAAGTGGTAGAATGCCTGCCTAGCAAGTGAAAGGCCCTGAACCCAATCCCTAATTCCACAAGACAAACAAACAAAAGCCTGGAGATTCACCATGGCTGCATCTTGCATTTTCTCATCTCTAAAGAGCTGCTTGTATACACACACACACACACACACACACACACACGAAATTCAAATTTCAGTGTCAGTGCTTTAAAGGAATACAGCCACACCTATCCACACATGTGTTTACTAACACAGATCTAAGAGAAGAGACAAGTAATCATCATGGAGACAACAGTGGGCTCCAAAGCCTGTATGGTATACTCTCTGTCCCCATATAGGCAGAAACTAAAGTATTAACTTTGGTCCCTTATTTCCCTGCTACAGAGGAGCAGGAATTCCTCCCAGTCACAGCCAATTTAGGAAGCATGACTCCAGTCACCTTTGCTTATTAGGCGATTCGGATAAGAAAAGATGGTAGATATAATTATTCTTATCCTAAGTATAATGCAGGAGCAGCGGAGACTAAAAATAAGTCTGCCTGGGATCCCTGCTCATGCGCACTGGGCATCTTGTGGGCATGAGATTAATCCTGGGTTGCAAAGGATCATCCATGTGGATGTAGCAGGTTTAAAAGGCCTAGAGCTGCGGAAGTAAGGAGAGTAAGTGACAGAGAGCAACTCTACGGGAGATGTGTCATTTATGTTGACTGGAACCAGAGATTATGCTTCCATTTCAGCTTTCAGATAACTATAATTTCCCATTGTTTTTTGTTTTGTTGTTTGGTTTTTGCTACCTCAGTGAATCTCAAACTTTCACAGCCATTTAAGCATCGCATTCTACTTTTCTTCATCTTTCCTTGCAATCAAAGCTGCCTCCATGTTTGACTAGCTTTCAAGGGGGCTATTGGACAGGCACATTCTGTCGCTGAAGATGAGAGAAAGTAACGCAGTGGATAGTCACTGGAAATGGTATGAAGACTTCACAGGAGAGAAATGAAACATTTCAAAACAAGTCTGTTCAAATTCAGTTTTATCTCCTCAATGACTACCTTTCCAAGTGTGGATTTTCTGTTTTTCTTCCTTTTAAATATTGAATGTAGGAAGTCATTCTTGCCATTTAGAAATGTCAGCGTTTATCTAGTTTGGTTTTTCTCTTCCTGGCAACCAGATATACCATACCAGAAAAGGCATCCTAAGAGATGCTTCTGTTGAGCCCAGAGAATTAACTGAAAGTCCTTCAATTTGGTATCTGTGCCCTTCCATCTGAGTTAACTCTCTGTTGCAGTCTCCTTGCCATGACCTTGAACTTCAGGAGCAAAGGGAAAATTCACTGATTCAGCCTCTTGTGTGGAAGGCAAACTTCCCTTCAAACAACACATGCATTCTTCTTCTTAATTCTTCTTCTTCTTAAAGACAACCAGAACTCAGGAGACCGCCTGCTTCCTGTTCCAGTAATAAAGCGACGATTTTTTTCAGAACTCCTTCAAGGACCAAGACTGCACTAAGGATCCACAAGGCCACAGCTTGTGACCAGAGACTTTCTAAGCTGTACATTCCCTCTCAACCCTGTCCCCAGTTCTCCCTATTTAACATGAGCCCACTGTCTGCACCCTGAAGATGGCTGGAGATGTACTGCAATGTTGTCTTCCCCTGGCTGCCATGTAATGAATCTCTTTTGACTGCCATTCACCTTGTCTGTTTATTTGATGGTTGGGGATGAGTGGCTGGACCTAATTTGTGACTCCTGGACTTTACCATGAAGTCTAAAATCAGTCAGTGCCATACACACCTCACATGCACATGTGCACACACACACACACACACACACAAACAGAGACCCAAACATACATACATACATACATACATATGCACATTCACACACATAAACTACATGTTTATACATGTTTATAGGCACGTTTATACTCCCAAATGAGAAATACATCCACATGCTACACACTACATACAGTGACATACAGTTCTCCCCCCATACATATACCCTCAGACCACGCCAACCATGGCATACCACACAATTGCATTCCTTGAGTCCTATAAAATAAAATAATTCAAAGAAGCCAGGTGCTGGCAGTTCATGCCCGTAATCTTAGCTCCTCAGGAGGCTTAGGTCTGAGGATCTCAGTTCAAAGCCAGCCAAGGCAGGAAAGATGAGACTCTTATCTCCAATTAACCAGCAAAATCCTGGAAGTGGAGATGTGGCTTAAGTGGTAAAGTGGTAGAGTAAAATAGCTCAGGGACAGTGCCCAGGCCTTAAGCTCAAGCCCAGGACTGGTGACTATGCACACATGTGCATGAACGCGCGTATACACACACACACACACACACACACACCAATTCTGAAAGCATTTCCTCTGCTTATGTAGAATGAGTCACAGTGGCAGCTCAAGGCAGCATAGAAAGAGATTTACAAGGAATTAAGCTTTTGGCTTGTCATTACACTATTGTAAATATATGACTAAATCCTTTTCTAAAGGACCAGACTTATTTTTTCCACAGCATTAAATTCTCTCCTTGTGGGCTTTTGAGAAGTAGTTTGTTGTGAATAGCCATGTCATCAGAAGAGGGTGACATCACTCTTAAGGTGGGTGAAAGAGAGGCCAATGCTACCTGTTGGGATGCCCAAAGATGTCAAGCTCCAAGACAAAGACAATCTCGAAGACTGCTCCAGCCCCCAGCCCCAGTCTTGGGTCCTCCTGCTGAAGACTCGTTATGATCCAAAAAGTGAGGAAAGATACTAGTTTAGCTACTGAGTTCCCAGATAGCTCATCATGACCAGCAAGGGACCTACACCTTACAAAGCCTGGTTTCTGCAGTTATCTGTACCCACCTCCATTCTCCAGGTGGCTGTACCACCTCCAAGAGACAGTTGGTCCCTGTTTCTCCCCGATGCTCTAGGGGCTTCCCACTTACATTTATTCGCAGTGAGTGGAGGCTCTGCCTGACCCAACATGGAAATGTTGGACCCTCATGGAACCAGACTTGGGTCGAGATGTAAACCCATGGAGACAGAGGGCTCCAAAGGTCAGCAACATCAAAGCTGTTTGTTTTTCTGGGCCTTGTGTATAAGCTAAACATTGCTCAACTGTGTAACCATACCACTTGATCAGAGCTCCTCTCTGCTGCAGTCCCTTTGTAAACATCTTTGGGTTCCAGGAGGAAAAAGCAAATTCCCATGATCAGCATCTTGTGTGGAAGGAAAACTTCCCCTCAAACAGGGCTATGTATTCTTCTTCTCATCTTAGAGGAGACAGCTCAAAACTCAGGGGAACACCTTGTTCCTGCTCTGGCCCAGGAATAGAGTGGTAACAATTCCCAGACATGCCTCCAAGGACAAAGCCGGAGCTATACTAGTGATTTGGGACTGTTTGATGTATTCAGACTTCCTCACCCCCTGCCCCCAATTCTCTCTATTTAACCTGAGGCCAATGTCTGTCTCCCTGCGGATGTACTGAAGTGTTGTCTTCCCATGGCTGCCATATCATGAATCTCCTCTCTCTGCCCTTCCCTTTGTCTGTTTATTTGGTATATAGGGACAAGTGGCCAAACCTAATTTGGGACTCCTACACTTCAGACCTAAAGGTTTGTGGAGCCTAAAAATCCAGTTTCAGGCACACTGCAGTCGTTCACAGCAAGCGCAGCACACAGCCCCCTTACACTGGAAGGGCAGTTTCCGTCACCGAGAAATGAATTCTGCGAAGCGCCAGGAGGCCTGGAAGGCCAGGGAGAACTCTGAAGATTACAAATCACCCTGAAACGTGGTCACTTTTATCATGTTTGCCCTTTCCCTACTGTGTCATTTCCTCATCAATATTCTGCATAATCTCCACTGATTTATGATGCATTAGGCTCTGCAGCAGAACATATGCCCCACGAGGGCAGTACCTCATCCTGTTCACAGCTCTGCACCCAGCACTCAGGACAACACTTGATATTCAGCAGGTGCTTAATAAATATTTATTGTGAAAAAGAAAAGAGGGCATTATAATGAGAGACAATGCCTCGATAAAAGACTTAGGCTATGAGGAGATGAACTTCCCACCCCTACCAGCTCGAGAGCTCTCAAACAAGCCCAGATGTGCTGGTTGCTAAGGGGATGTCCAGGGCCAATAGGCACTTTGGGCAGGTGATGTCTCTCCTGGGGACAGAGCAGCCAGAGCATTTGCAAGATGACTCCTGGAAACTCATTTTGGAACTCTTGGTGCAAAAGAAACACTGAGAATTGCTTTGATGTGGCGATGTTTTCATCGTTTCCCTGGTCCTTAAAGCATCTAGTGGCGGAGAGGCTGGTGGCAACAGCTAGCTCTGCTCAAAGCCTCAGAGCCAGGCGTGTGTATGACGCCTCTATCTCCACTAGAACGAAGGCACACATCCCTTCCATAGACTGAGTTTTTCAACACAGTTCTACAAATGACCAGGCGTCCTTTTTTTTTTTTTTTTTAGACAGCCTAAAAAGCTTGTGTGGTACGTAGCCACTTCTCATTGTCTCTCTCACTGGCCCTGGAAACATCAGCCTTTGAGGTCACACTGGCAATACGGGAATTGTCTACACAACCACGGGAGGCACCTCCGCCACAGAGAGACATGGTCGGAGGGCACTCCAGTCCAGGAATGCAAGCGAACGAATGGACAGGCCTCATGGAGAGAAGAGCAGATGCAGAGCGACCTCCCATCTGTGACTCCACGCTCTTCTTCTCTAAGCTGTTTAAGGACATCTTCCATTGCATTGTTCTCTTCTCCATTCATTCCATATTAGTCAGCTGCAGCTCTGGGTGCCCAGACAAATACCTGGCAGATGGGATTGGGCAGGATCTTGGGTTACTGCCCAAAGCAGTATTATGTCTCATCTCCCTGGAGACAGAGTGCATCTTCCAAGCAAGTAGCCTGCTCAGCCTCCTGGAGAGGAAGACACATGAGCTGATTCCTGAGAACAGGAAGAAGGAAACTTCAGAGGAGGGTTCAGGAGTGGACAGGTCAGGGTGCAGACAAGTCTTCACCTTCCAAGGGACAGTTACATCCATAGGATGGCACGAGTGTCTAAACACTAGAAGTGCCCTGTGGACAGTGGCAGCTGGCAAAGGCAGACTCAAACAACCTTCAGTAGATGTTATTCAGGCAGAACATCCCAGCATTTGTCATATTCAGTTGTTGAAGCTCTCAGAGGTTTGAATGCAACACACGATTTACATCCCAGTATCCCATTTCACTGTAGAAAAAGCAACTGAAACTTTCAATGTTCTTTTCTAAGGTCCTAACCAAGTAGCATCAGTCAAACAGTAAACAATAAAACAGATTACAATGGCTCAGGAACCAGGTGCAGGTAGTTCTTTCTCTTTTTCTCTCTTTCTCTCCCTTCCTTCCTTCCTTCTTTCCTTTCTTCCTTTCATTTCTTTCTCCTTCTTTTTCTTTCTTTCCTTCTTTCCTCTTTCTTTCCTTTCTTTTCATTCATGTGTGTGTCTATGTGTGTACATGCATAATGGACCTGGGCTTGGACATGGTCCCTGAGCTTTATTACTTAATGCTAGCATGTTCTGTCACTTGAGCCATAGCTTGACTTCTGGTAGTTAATTGGAGATAAGGGTCTCATGGACTTACCTCTGACTAAGCTGGCTGTGAACCACTGTCCTCAGGTCTCAGCCTCCCAAGTAGCTAGGATTACAGGCTTGGGAAAAGGGAGAAAGGTTATCAAAAGACCTGAGCTAGAACATGGCAGGGAGATGCCTCCTGTGGCGAATTCTCAGCTTGGGTAGGGTCTTGTGGGATGAAATCACAGGCTTTGAGACCGTCAGTTATGGTTGCCTCCATCTTGAAACTATAGACAGAATGGGTAAGCTTCCTATGGCTAGAAACCCTTTGGGTGATGACACAAGCCATAGGAGGTTTATGAAGATAAGAAGTCGCCCAGACTCTGATGGCTCACACCTGTAATCCCAACTACTTGGAAGGCTGAGATCAGAGGACTGTGTTTCAAAACCAGCCTGGGCAGGGAAGTCCATGAGGCTTTTATCTCCAATTAACCTGCAAAAAATTGGAAGGGGAGGTATGGCTCAAATAGGAGACTGACAGCTTAGAGCAAGGTAGATAGATAGATAGATAGATAGATAGGTAGATAGATAGATAGATAGATAGATAGGCAGGCAGGCAGGCAAGCAGGCAGGCAGGCAATCAATTGACTTTAGGAACTCTAAAGAATGCCCTCTTTCAAAATGGTAGATGTGGGGTGGGAGGTGAGGTGGTCAGCCTTGAGTGTGGGACCATAACGCTACCCTGCCTATCTGATGGGAACCTGGTGGGAAGATAAAGCCATGCGAGTGTGTCCGGGAGATGTCAGGGCCAGCTCTAGACACAAGAAGACTGTCAGGACCAGTGTTATGCCTATGAGGAAGAAAACTCATTGCTCTAGGAACTGATTAAATTAGTACCTAAATTACCCATCTTGAATAGCAATGGAGGTGGGGTTGTTTTTATGATAGCTTAATATTTTCTCTAGAATTAATTCTATACATGTAACTACCTAAATAAAATCAGGTTTATTGCCCCAAATATCAGTTCTGTATAATACATTTCAATAAAACAACTGGAGTAGTACTTAATACTTTAGGGCATATCCTTCTAGTATTGGTTCAGGAAATAGTGTTACTCCCTATTTTTAACCTGATATATAATATACATATTTATAGGATACTACATGATGCTGAGAACCATGTATAACATAGTGTAATATTTAAATCAGCGTAATTCTATTATGAGTTAGTGTAAAATAGCCAATCAGGGCCTTGGGGGTCTACAGAACTTGCAGATGGCATGATCAGCTGGTAAACCAAAGCCTACCTGACAAAGATATGGAAGCAGAGGTCTACAGAATAAGAAGGAAGTACAGACAAAAGAATGAGTACAGTAGGCAAAACTAACAGGACTTAAGAAACAAAGAACTCCCACTCATCTGGTCGAACCACTACTAAATATCCCCATGCTGCTGATCACATGTATGGTGTATAACATGTGAACACCGTTATATGTTATAGACTGTGATAGACAATTTGCTCCAGGAAAGTTAGAATGAACTTGTGACTTTAAATGAGCATCATTATTCCACAATACTGTGAAATTCGGGAAACTATGTAATCACTTAATCACAATCAAAAAAAAAAAAAAAAAAAAAAACCTCGGGGAAGGTAGGGAGGGAAGGGATGGTAGGGGGAAAACAATGGAGGGGGTAACAATGTTCAAGAGGAAGTGTACTCATTACCTCACTCATGTAACTGTAACCCTCTGTATAGTATTTTTACAATAAAAAAAGAATGAGTACAGTAAACCTTTGGTGTCATAATATGGCAGGAAACAGAAAGGATAGCCACGAATCAGAAAGCCATCTTCAAGGACTCCAATTCTCCCTATTTAACCCAAGGCCAAGCTCTGTAATGAGGAAGATGGCCAAGATGGCTGAGCTGGGCTGAACTGCCATCTTCCCTGTGGTGTGTCTATGCCATGTGCTCTCTTTGTCAGTTTTCTCTTCTACTAAACCCTCCCATCATCTTTACTTATGTTTGTGTCTTACCTGAGTTCTCCTTATGCTGGATGCAAGAACGCAGGTTGTATAGCTGCCTTATACTTTATGGTAACAGGTAATGTATTGGATTAAGTATGTTTTATTCTGGCTTGGACTCAATGAATGATTACTGTTCTATTTACCTGTCTGCCTGCCTGTCTGTCTGATCTCTTCAAACACATCATTTCTTTATAGTGAAAACAATCAAAATTCTATCTTCTGGCTTTAAACTTTTTGTCACCCTCGTATATGACGGTACACCTGAACCTCTTCTTCCTAACTGTAAGTACACTTTATTTGTTTTTGTTTTTGTTTTGGTCCAGTCGTGGGGCCTAAACTCTGGGCGTGGGTGCTGTCCCTCAGTTCTTCAGCTCAAGGCTAGCCCTCTACCACTTGAGCCACAGGGCCACTTCCAGTTTTTTTTCTTTTTTGTTTATGTGGTGCTGAAGAATCGAACCCAGGGCCTCATGCATGCAAGGCAAATGTTCTACCACTGAGCCACCTTCCCAGCCCCCTGTAAGTACACTTTAATCAAATTTTTTGGACTCTTTAATTTCTTGAGTTTGGTTCTGGTTGGATGAAGAGGGCAACTATTTGTGTGTAGACAGGATCTCACTATGTTGCCTAGGTGAGCCTTGAACTAGAGCTCAGGTGGGTTTCCTGCCTCAGCTTCCAGAATAGCTAGAACTATAGACATATGCTACCCCACCTAGGTTACTCCATTATTTTTAACACTTGTTTTTTGTTTGTTTGTTTGTTTTGCTTACTGTGTCAAGATTGCCTTTTCCTTTCGGTAGGCACTTAACATTTTAAGAGTTGCTTACTAGTTAGACGAATACATGCAGTAATAATTCTGTCACGTACATTATTTTTCCAGACCTGGCCTATGACGGACATATGGTGTGGACACACACTTGCCCAGAATGCCTTCCTCTCTCTGTGACTTTCTGCTGAGGAATTCTCAGAAGTATTTAGCTGGGTCAAAGATGAGGCATATTTCATGACTTCATATATTTTTGCTAAGCTGTCCTCCACAAAACATTTAATTACTTGCTCTCCCAACCACAGATCCTAATTTATTACTGTCTCTGAAAATTTCACAGGCTGAGCACTGATGGCTCATGCCTGTAATTCTGGCTACTGAAGAGGCTGAGATCTGTGGATCACGGCTCAAAGCCTGCCCAGGCAGGAAAGTCTGTGAGACTCCTATCTCCAATTGATCACCAGAAAACTGGAAGTGGCACTGTGGCTCAAAGTGGTAGAGCACTAGCCTTGAATGAAAAGGCTCAGGGATAGCTCCCAGGCCCTGAGTTCAAGCCCTATGCCCACCACCACCACCAAAAAAAAATTCTACAAGACACACAGAGTTCTTATGATGTTTGCTAAAAGTAATATAATTTCTTGGTCCCCTTGCCTATCTGTCCTGCCTCAGAGGGAGCCCACTGAGAATTAAGGATGTGAAATTAAAAGAGAGTTCTACCTCCTAGGATTTCTATCTTGCCCCATTACAAACGCGGCTCCACCATAGCCTTGGGTTACAAGAGGGATAGTATTTCTTTAAGAATGGAGACATTGCACATACAATGAAATTTGTGTGAAATAAGGAAGATGGAAGGAGGCTGTCCCCTGCTGCCCTACCAGCATCCCAGACTCCTGGGAAGCAGAGACCCACAGTGCAGAAGACCGATGCCTTTGGGTACGTCTTCTCTCTAGATCAGAACTGGAGCACTGATCATGGAGCTGGTTAGCTGACAGGCAGGAAGAGAGAGGTGTTTTTTTTAATTTCAAGAGGACAGATCAAGTGTAGGAATCTTAGATTTGAATGCTGGCATTGCTGCTTACCATGGAACCCAGGCTCATGTCTCTGAGCCTCAGTTTATTTATAGAGTGGTGAGTACCGTGTACTGTATCATCCGCAGTGTTTGGTTGAATTGTAAAGGGAAATGTGCAGGTGGGCAGAATCCAGGGGCACCAGCAACACAAGTGACTGATCTTATTTTACAAATCAAGTGAGGCCTCAAGTGAGGGCTTCCACCTCCACTTTCAGCAGCCCCAACAAGGAGCTAGGGCATCTCTGTGTCTCTATGGTCCTTTTGCTCCTCTCTGGGTTCCCTTTCAGTGTCTTTTCCAGGACAGGCTCTGGTGTAGCCAGCAGCCTTTAATTCAGGCAAAGGAAACACCGACATGAACCTCTGGAATCCCATAAGCCAGACAAATCTCCCACTGGCACTTCTGAGTTGATCTTGTCTAATGTAAAATCTCACCCATCGCCTAGGGTCATGAAGGCCAGCGATGGACACAGCTAACTCCATCGCTTCGTTGCCTGTATTTTCCATGCCACATATTTGTGAGATACCCTGGCTATTGTTCAGCTGGCTTGGGGAGGGCAGAGACGCCTGTGCCAGCAACAAAGAAAGCTACTTTCTGCTTTATTAAGCTGGCACAGGGAGGGGCTTCTCTGAGGAGCAGGTGGCCAAGGATGCTGCTTGCTCCCATGGCAACCCAACCTGCAGCCAGCATTCAGGGTTAGCTCTGTCCACAACATTTAAAGGAAGTGAGAAACCTGGCAGCATTAGTTATTTCTGAAAGATCAGGTTAAGCTCTAATCAACGGCTGTAACAGCTAATCCGTGAGGGTGACCCACCCCACTGGCCAGGGGCCCTGAACACCTTGCTCAAGTTCAAGGTTTACCCAGCATGATTTCCATGGTGTCAATTGAGTAGAAAATCAGCAGAGTGGGAAACGAAGAAAAGTAGATGCATTTAGGCTATTCAGGGTTTGCCATCCAGGAAATACAAATGCAAATAATCTTGAAAATAAGGTTCTTACAAAATGGCAGCAGACTTTGAGTTCTAAGTTGTGAAGGAGGGGTGGGAATTCCATTGCTTATTTGACAGGATTTTACATTGGGACTGGCCAAAGATAAGCTGTTTTGTAAGAAAGTGGGTGGGTGATGCCCCCATCTCTGAGTAGTTTAGGAGAAAGGCTCTACAGCCCAGAAGGATAGCAGAGGCTGGCAAACCGTATTTCAAGAGACTGCAGGTTTGGTCCAGTACAGCCATGGGTAGGGCGAGCCTACATTCCAGTTCAAAGGTTCAGCTGCAGATAAGTCTGAAATCTGACCTCCTGCTTCCATTTTCAGTGTCTCAAAGCAGCGCTTGACATTCTTTCTTGACAAATTTCCACTGCCTTCTGAAGCTCTCCTATTCCTTCTAATTGCCTATTTTTCTCCACCAGCATATAAATAAGATAAATAAGCTATGTTTGATGCTATTGCAATTTGTTGAAATTCTTATCTCTTCCTAAAAGTTCCTGTACAGGTTTAATGGCTCCAAGAATGGTTATCTGGAAATGTCTACCCAGTTACCAATGTTTGAAAATTCAGGATTTTTTCTCTTCTTTTTTTATTCTCCTGAAGATTGAACTCAACACCTTGTGTATGCTATGTATGTCTTATATTATTTGAATTATGTCCACAACCCCTTTTGTTTATATTTGGGGGAATATAGTTTTGTTAATCTACTAGGGCTGGACTAGAACGTGAACTCCTACTTTTGCCTCCAGAGGAGATAGTATTATAGGCATATGCCATAAGACCCAGCAAATTTTTAAGCTAAAATATCCACAGGATCTATTTGTTATGTGAAAGAATTTTCCATAATTATTTGAAACTTACTCATTTACAAAGGAAAGAATGAACAAACATATGAATGAATAAATCCTTTCAGCCGCACTAGGTCCAAAGACAGTAATCTTGATGAACTGAGCCTGGGTTACATGATTAATGGAGAAGTAATTAACAAAGCGGAGCTATAGAAGGTGCATTTCTTTAGTGTTTCAATTAGAGAAGATGGAAAAGGTTTGAAACTACATGGCTGGGAAATACCAGGAATGTATTAAACGACATGGAAACCCACATTTTAAAATATCCATATCGGTAAAAGTAGATCTACTATGTGATCTTGTCTATATTTATTGCAATCACTAAGAAAAACGTAGGTCCATCAGTGATGATTGGGTAAAGAATAAACACAATTGACCCTTACATACAACTACATAAATATATTTTTAAGAAAAAAAAAGAAATAAACACGATGGACTATTTTTCTGTCATTTCTGTCATGTTCTGTCATTTGCAGAAAAGTGGATGGACCTGGGGGACATTATAGTAAATCAAATAAACTGGATGCAGAAAAAGTACCACATGACATATTTTCTTTTATATGTGGAAACTAAAAATGTTGACCTCAGGCCAAGTGCTGGTAGCTTATACCTGTAATTCTAGCAAATCAGGAGGCTGAGAGCAGAGGATCACATTTTGAAGCTAGCCTGGGCAGGAAAGTCTTTAAATAACTATCAAAAAGCCAGAAGTGGAGATGTGACTCAAGTAGTAAAGCACAAGTCTTGAGCAAAAAAGCTAGAACCCAGGCCCTAAGTTTAAGTCCTAGTACTGGCACACACACAAAAAAAGTTGATCTGAACATAGAATAACTTTTAATGTAAGTTGGAAAGGGTATGGAGGAAGATAAAGAGAGATTGGATCTGATCAGTCCATGTGACACATATGGAAGCCCATCATTATGTATGATTTGATATTAATATTAATATGATTTGATAAAGATAAGAAGACTAAAAAGCATAGAACAGTTTCCAAAACACAGAACTGGTAAGTGAGATGGAAATGCTGGTTACATTGGCTTTATCATTACACATTGACTAATACATCAAGGTGCTATGCGGAATCCCTTAAGTCTATACAAGTACAACTTATTAGCTAAAAATTCAAAAAGAGCAATAGGCCCACAATAATTAAAATTAATTTACCAGTTTGGTTTCTTGATCACTACCATCCATTACTTTATAGCTACTTACCCTAAATCATAGTATACTTCACAATTACTTCATAAAATTCATCAAAAAAATTAACCATGGTTAAGTTGGTACTTTTTATGATAAAATATTTGAACTATAATGCTTAGATATTAACAGAGGAAAATGCATTTCTTCTCAGTGTTTAACATGCTGAAACCTGGAAATTTTATAATTCCTACTAAATTTGGAAAGCAAGATTTCTTGTCTGCTCCAAACTTGGCAGACATTCTCCTATCCCTAATTGCTCTCAGCTGGACCTGGTGCCAGCTGTTGCTTTCCAACGTGTAACGTTTTCATTGTGCAACACTAAACTTGGAACAGCTCAAACTCCTCTCCTTCCCTCGGTGCTGCTGCTACTGTGTGGCTTTGCTTGTTCTTTCTGTGTCTCTGTCTCTCTGCCTTTGTTTCTGTTTCTGCCTCTGTCTCTGTCTCTCTCTCTCTCTTTCTCTCGGTCCTGCCAAGGACAGCAATGAGGGCATTGCACCTGCTAGGCAAATGTGCTATCAAAGAACCATATCCCAACCCTTCTTGTAGAATTTCTTATGTTCCCATTTTCTGTTTCCAGTCAAATCTAAGTTAACAGACATGCATTTCATGTGGGAGCCACGGAGGTCACAAAAGATAAAAAATGATATAACCACTGATGTAGATACATACATTCACAGACATATCACTGGTATGGTTATATATATGATATATAATATATGTCATTGCTATGGTTATATCCGTGATATATGCTGTATATCATATATACAATTTATCGCTTATCTCATATAATATCATATACTATATAATGTGTATCATATGTGATATATCTCATATAATAGTATCATATACTATATAATGTGTATCCTATGTGATATATATCATAGAAATATAATCCTATATATCAATATAATATATATGGTTATGTATAGCCATATATACAATATATCATATATAGATGTATCATTCTCAAAGGTGTCTGGTTCTCTGCTTCCTTATCATCTCTGGTGGCTAAGAGGCTGTTTACGCCTTCCTAATAGGGCTGGATACACGTAGAAAGCCCAAGTCATTGCCAACAGCCCCAGGCAGGCTCACTCACAGAGCCCACCTGGCAGTGTGTGCCTACTCCAAGTCATGGAGCAAACACCTGCATGCCTGCCACAGTCCTGATGTAAACATCCTAGACCAGTGTGCCTGTTTTCCTATAAGTGGCATATATGCTGTTGGTGTCAAAGGTTCATCCACGTTAATGGGCATCCTTCCACATCAGTCATTCTTATTGTTCTGTGCTATTCCATTGTGTGAATATTTCATAAGGCATTTATCCGTTCTAGTGCTGATGGGCAGCTGAGAAATTTCCAACTGGTGCCATTATGTGAAATGCTACTTTGAACATCACACATCCCTGCAGAATATGCAGATCACTGTTTGTAATACTGCTAAGTGATAGCCCAGCTCCCTTGTTTGTAATGAAACCTCAGTGTAGATTCTACTGGGATTAATTTCCTTCATGCTCAAGCTGTGGCTTGAGTTTATGTTTCGTGGTTTCTAAAGAAAGAAAGAGATGGAGGGAGAAAGGGAGGGAAAGAGAGAGGGTTGGAGGAAAGAAGGAAGGAAGGAAGAAAAGAAGGGAAGAAGGGAGGGAAGGAGGGAGGAAAGTCTTGTCAACTAGTATATTTGTAGCAGTTCAATATTATCTCTAAATATAAAGTTCTGCAGTATGGAGCCCACTTTCTAATGGAATATCATAGTAAGCCATTGTTCCTTCGTATCTTGATCAGTATTTGATGGGTTCTTGCAGAAACGCAGTCCTCTAGTGGTGAGCTATTTAAAGCACTCACTCCATGCATTCCACCGATCCGCTCTGATTGCTTGGCATCAGGGACACCAGGGTGACCCCTGGAGCCACGGAGAGCCTCATCTGAGTGGCTCTGGGTAACCAGCTAGTTTCACACAGCTGCCAGGGATCGGGGTCAAGTGGCATCCCTCTGTCTTCCTCCCTCAGCCTCATCCTCCTCCATGACAGCAAAGATGATGTATCTGAGAGACGACATCTACCTCTTCAGGGCAGAGTTGTGCTATCTGCCCTTCCAAAGAGCAGTGAAGCCTGACTTAATTCCCCTGAATCCTTCTTTGCTTGAGCAGCCTTGCCCATCATCCCTCGCTACAAGGAGACTCTCTGGAAAGCTCTTCCACTTCCAGAAATGCTGGCTCAAGGGAAAGAGTCGACAAAGTTCTTAGAAATGACTCAAGTACAATGCAAAATTAAGAGGACCTAGCCGATCTAGCTCCTCCACATGCTACTGGCCCAAGGGTGGCATCCAGAGACATTCTCTACCGTCTCTGCCCCCAGCTGGCCTCCACAGCCTCTCCTCTCAACTTCAAACAACCTCATCCTGGGTTCATTGTCAGAAACCTCTGCCCAAGACCTACTTGAACAAAGCTCAAGTGTTATGTATTGCCTACCAAGGTTCCAAGTGTGTTTTATTTATCCCAACTCTCCCAACGTCCAGTACTTTCTACTAGCTCACCCTAGTACTTAAAAATTCTCCTACTGCTAGGCACTGGTGACTCATGCCTGTAATCCTAGTTACTCAAGAGGCTGTGATCTGAGGATCTCAGTTTGAAGCCTGCCCCGGCAGAGGAGTCTATAAGATTATTATCTCCAATTAACCACCAAAAGTCAGAAGTGGAGTCATGGTCAAGAAGTAGAGTACTAGCCTTGTGCAAAAAAAGCTCAGGGACAGCTCGCAGGCCCTGAGTCTAAGGCCCAGAATTGGCACAGAAACAAAACACAACAAAATCTCTCCTGACTTTTGTTTCCACATAGTTTAATAACTCCTATTGTAAAAGCTAGAATTCATCTTTGCCTGTTTCATTTTGTCTGGTGAATTTTTCCACCGACACTCTAATAAACTGAATCATCTAAAGGAGACCCACAAATACTCACTTGTTGCCTAATTTATTCACAAACCACCATTGTGAGGCTATAAATCTCCTCAACTTTGTACAAGTTTGTAGTAAACCTTAAAAAGATAAACCTTCAGCATTTCTCAGCCCATCTGCTTCTGTGCAACTCCAGTCTCTCCTTTCTCTGTGTGTTGGTCCTGAGACTTGAATTCAGGGTCTGAGTACTATCTTTGAACTGATAAAAATCTAGTGCTCTACCACTTGAGCCACAGCTCCACTTCTTGCATTTCTGGGTTGTTAATTGCAGATAAGAGTCTCATAGACTGTCCTGCCGGGGCTGGCTTTGAACTCTGATCCTCAGATTTTCACTCTTTTGAGTAGCTAGGATTACAGGTGTGAACCGCCAGTACCCAGCTTCTATGTCACTTTAATATAAGAAGTTTGAATGGATTAAAGCCTAAGGTTATAGCGGTTTATAATGACAGTAACAAAAATTAATGCATTTATTTTCATTAGAATCTGCAATCAAGACTTTTTAGGAAGGTAATTATTTATTCTCTCAGTGTATATGAATGAACATGTTGAGATCTCTATACTAAAAGCTTGCAGGGCACTGATGGTTTATGCCTAGAGTCCCAGCTACTCAAGAGGCTAAGATGTAAGGATCATGTGCAGAGCCCATCTGGGTAGGAAAGTCTGGGAGATTCTTATCTCCAATTAACCACCAAAAAGTCAGAAATGGAGCTGTGCCTGAAGTGGTAAAGCACTAGTTTAAAGCAAAAAAAGCTCCAAGACATTGTCTAGGCCCTGAGTTCAAGCCCCAGAACTGGCACAAAAAATAAATTTAATTATATATTAAGTGAAGTAAGCCAGGCCCAAAGAAACATAGGTCCCATGGTTTCCCTTATTTGCAATATCTAGTATATGTATGAGTCAAGCGGAAAAGGTCAGATAATGTGATGTCAGGAAAATGAACCCTTAGATATGTATTTTAATGTTTTTTTCTTTCATGCATGTGTTTCTAACGCATTTATAAGATTATCTCTTTGTTGCTATGTATGTCCCTCTCCCACAGTATAACCCCTGCTTTCACTATATTTGATGTCAGTATAACTTGTGGAGGAGATGGGGAAAAACCAGTTGTTTAAGGATACAGGTGGATCTGTTGCAACAATGAGAAGTACAAGTTGTCATGTCCAAAACGACCTTTACAACATCGGTGCGGGGGGGGAGAGGGGGGGGAAGGAGAAGGATTGGGATTGGGGGGGAGGGGGGAGGCTGGGAATGGATGTGAAGGGTAATCCAAAGGAGGAGGCTGCAATGCTTGGTAAGAAATGTACGCATTATCCTGCCCATGTAATTGTAACCCCTCTGTACAGTATGTTCACAAATAAAATTAAATTAAATTAAAAAATAAAATAAAATAAATTTAATTAATTAAAGCTTGAACCCAGATACTTTCTAGTCTTAGACTCACAAATGCTTGGAATATATGTGCCTACATTGCTGTCTTTCTAATAAAGACCGAAATAAGACTTTACTAGTCTACTATTTCAACTACTTAGTGATGGATATCTGCTGCCTGCTGGCTGTGTGTGTGGACAGGATGGTGGCTATGTTTGGCAATAAGGACATAGTTTCTCCAGCTTTGGATGTCACGTTTGCGAAGGGACAGATAACACACTGAACAGTGATAAACATGTTTTTCATCACCCATATCTCTTCAAAACAAAATCTGCCTTTATCACTTTCAGAATCATTTTTGAATTTCTGTCCTTTTAAGGCAGTCTTCTACACAGTTCCTACAAATCCAATCTACATTTAACCTATACTTCCCCAAAATCACTTGGAGGGGCTTAGAGATAGTCTGACCCTCACCCTTACCTTTCCCTAGTCAGCTTATCTGAGGCAGAGGGAAAGGGAAGCCAACAATTTGGGTTTGCATTAGTCGATAATCTCAGCTACCTGGGAAGCAAGGCCAACTCAGACAAAATGTTACCAAGATCCTGTTTCAGGGTTAAATACACCTGTAAATCCAACTACTCAGAAAGCTAATTAAGAGGATAATGGTTTGAGGCTGGCTCTAGAGGAAAAAAATTATGAGACCCTATAGGAAAAATAACTAAAGCGAAAAAGGCATGACTCAGATTGGTAGAGTGACTACCTACAAGGTGTAAAACCCTTCATTCAAACCTCAGTACTACCAAAAAATAATAGCATGTGGTAGAAAAAAGCTACTCAGCTCATGGCCCAAATAGGAAGCAAAGAGAGGAAAAAACAAGTGAGAGGAAAAGACCAGGAAAGGATATGACTTCTAAGACCCCAGTTCTTTCAACCTTCAAAGATTCCATCACTTCCAAAAAGTCTATCAAATTAGGAAGCCATCAATAGACTGACCTACTGATGAGAATGGAGCACTCGAATGCAATTACTTCTCCGAAGATGAATCTCTGAACATCAATCGCTACAATAGATACAATCCTCCAACTCATGAGCTTTCTGGAGACATTCCAGATCCAAACCACAATGAATATGATTTTAATAAGTAGCATTAAAACTTTGATTCTTGTCGGGCACCTGTGACTCACACCTGTAATCCTAGCTACTCAGAAGGCTGAGATCTGAGGATTATGGTTCAAAGCCAGCCTGGACAGGAAAGTCTGTGAGACTTTTATCTCTTAACCACCAGAAAACTGGATCTACCACTCAAGTGGTAGCCTAGAGCTGAAGAGCTGAGGGACAGCTCCCAGGCCCAAAGTTTAAGCTCCACGACCGACAAAAAAATAAAATAAAATAAACACAAAAATCTTGGATTCTTTTATAGAAGAAAAATTGTATATCTGAATTTCAATTTAAGTAATATTAACTCCTATAACTTAGGATTCTAATAACCACCTCCCTTCCTCCATCCTCACCATGTTTTTATCTCCCGTTACCTGGAGAAAAAACTTTCAAGCCCAAATTTTTCCAAGTATCTTTATCAAACAATGAGTTTTGGGGGCAGCATCTGAGACCTGGATACAGATATCACCGGCCACCAAAGCAAACTAGTCAGAAGACGTACCATAGAAAAGAAGAAGGACCATGAAAAAAATAACACTGGTGGCTCATACCTGTAACCCTAGCTACTAAGAAGGCTGAGAGCTGAAGATAAGAGATTCAAAGCCAATCTTAGGAGGAAAGCTCATGAGACTCTTATTTCCAAGTAATCACTAAAAAGCTGAATAAGCTATGTGAGGGTACGAGGTCCTAAGTTCAAGACCAAATACCAGCATTTACAAATAAAATGATTTGAATTGGAGGACAGAGGGCTGCGCGTATGTGGGACTTGCCTAGGGAAGAGGGGAACTCTTCAGTGGGTCTGTCCTTTGCTCGGGGTTGGGAGAGACGGGTTCTCCCCAGAGAGGTAGTTTCTAGCATACCTTGAAGTTAATCTCCGACATACAGTACTAGCATCCATCCTGCTTACCTGTGTGAAGCTGGCCATGAGCACCATTCATTACACACTTTGCAAACAAGCATTTTTCCTCACTCTGAAGTTTTAGTTAACTAGAACCTTATTTGTAACTTCTGGACATAACACCTAAGAAAAATATTATCTCCAAAAAGTAGTTGTTGTTCACTGCTTTTTGCCCAACAGGAAGAGTTTTGTCTCACAGGAAGAATTCAATTTGATTGCCATTTATATTCCCAAATTGACCATATCCAGCCTTCTTCATCTGTCCATTACGGAAAATTGGGGCAAAGGATAATTACAACTGTACTAAAAAGCAACAGCCGGATGGGGAAAGGACTCTCTGAGGCGGAGCCCTGGTGACCCCAGAATCCATTAGCATGCTCTCTCTTGAAAAACCAGTGACTAATGCCTGCATTCTCTTCAACAGATCTAATTTGCTTCAAGTAACATCGGAATACCTGAGAAGTTTTGGGGTCATCTAGACTTTCACAAAAACAGGAAATATGGTTAAATTCAAAGGCTATGGTTTTAAACAATTCTTAGTGTTTTCTTTTAGATAGAAGATGGGTTTTTTCCTTTGAAAATGTTCCTTTCCATTGTTCCTTCAACAAAAACTGGAAATGACTCCACAGCACACCTCCACCGCCTCTGCTACTCTTCTGTGATAGGCTTTCCTGAGCAGCAGGCTAGCAGCCTGGGCTCCCCCTTCCCTCCACCAGTCTTAGTGTCCTCAAGTCCTTTCTGACCCTCCAGATCCAACCAGTGCATTTGTCCCTGGGTATACCCACAGTAGATTGATGTCAGGACCACTGTGATACAGTAGTGCACAGAACCTTTACACATCGCCTTGTACGTGCCAGAACACTTCTAGATGACTTACAATAGTAAATGAAGCTGGGCACCAGTGGCTCATGCCTGTTATCCTAGCTCCTCAGGAGACTGAGATCTGAGGATTGCTGCAGGAAGCCAGCCTAGGCAGAAAAGATCTCATGAGATTTTTATCTCCACTCAAAAATCCAGAAGTAGCATTGCTGATCAAAGTGGTAGAGTGCTAGCCTTGAGCAAAAGAGCTCAGAGACAGTGTCCAGGCCCTGAGTTTAAGCCTCACGACTGACAAAAATAAAAATAAAAGTTAATACAATGTTAAAAAACATTCAAGAAACTTCAATCACAGAGCATGGAGAGGGAAAAGCCAAGATTTCCTGGAACTTTCTCCTTGACTCTTGTAGGTTGTGAAGAAAGGACACATGATCTCTAATTATGCCTAGTTTCCTGAAATTAGTACGATTCTTCTTCTTTGTAAATGGC
Source organism: Dipodomys spectabilis (assembly GCF_019054845.1). NCBI lineage: Eukaryota > Metazoa > Chordata > Mammalia > Rodentia > Heteromyidae > Dipodomys > Dipodomys spectabilis. Next base: position 3,357,904 of record NW_024870896.1, on the reverse strand, counting down.
TGATATTTCATTTTATATCCTGTATATTTATATATCTATATTGGTAGATTTTTCTCTGTGTCTCTCTGTCTCTGTCTCTCTGTCTGTCTCTCTGTCTCTCTCTCTCTCTCTCTCTCTATATATATATATCATAATGAAATCTACCAGATTCTGTTTGAAATAGGGGGAAAGAAGGATTAGGTTAAAAGAATATGCTAGAGGAAAAGAATTGGTTCTAAGTTCACTGTATGTACCCATGGAATTATAATTATGCAACCCTTTTGTAGCTCCCAGTGTATACTAATAAAAGAGAGTTTATAGAGGGAATTAATATGATCAAAAATACTATATGCAAATATCTTTGTATTAATTGTATACTAACAAGAAGTGCAAAAGAAAATAAATAAAGGCAGGCCACCAAGTGGAAGACACTGACAGAGAAGTGGACTGGCCATTTTCAGGGAGTCTCATGAGAGATAGATGGGGATTAGGAAGCTGAAAAAGCAGATCTCTCTGCCTTTGTTTCAATTTGCAAAACCTTATCACATAAAGTCCTCTAACCACACCTAATTATCTTCCAATTAGCATGTCCTATCTGCATATTGGCCAGGAAGTCTAGTTGGGATAAAGAAATTCTGACATCCAGTGTCCTCACAGGAAACAGGGAGCAAGTTTTCACCTCCCCTAGAATCCTTCTACAGGGAATTCCCAGATGTGCTTATGATACCCAAATTCACAGATGACCATTATTATTTAACCATGAAATATGAATGCTCTTTCCCTGAATCCAGGAGTGAGACAGAGAAGCGTGGTCTTGACTAGTGAAACAACGGGAGAAATAAACAGGAGAACACGACTGGAAATACACAACTTTCAAACGTCATTATTTCTTGCTTGGTTTGCTTTTGTGCCAATATTAGGGCTTGAATTCAAGGCTTGAGAGCCATCCCTTAGTTTGTTTTCACAAGGCTGGCCCTCAATCACTTGAGTCACAGCTCCACTTTCAGCTTTTTGCTGGTTATTTGAACATAAAAATGCCATGGACTTTTCTGCCCAGGCTAGCTTAGAAGAATGATCCTCAGATCTCAGACTCCTGAGTAGCTAGGAGTCACACCCAGCACAGATGTCATTATTTGTGAATGGCACATTTATGCAGAAATAAAAACTCTTGTTCAGATACATAACAGAATTATTAATTGAATCTAGCAAACTTTCTTGATAGAAGGTCAACATACAAAACTCAGCTACTTCTATTTTACTAGCAAAATTGTTTAGGACAGGAAATCTTAAAAGGGTAATATTTATATTAACCTCAAAAAGCATCAAACTATTATTTACCATAGCGAAGATATGGAACCAACCCAGATGCCCCTCAGTAGATGAATGGATCAAGAAAATGTGGTGTGTGTGTGTGTGTGTGTGTGTGTGTGTGTGTGTGTGTGTGTGTGTGTGTGTGTGTGTGTGTGTGTGTGTGTGTGTGTGTGTGTGTGTGTAGGAATTCTATGCCTCCATCAGAAAGAATGACATTGTCCCATTTGTTAGGAAATGGAAAGACTTGGAAAAAATATTGAGTGAAGTAAGCCAGGCCCAAAGAAACATAGGTCCCACGGTTTCCCTTATTTGCAATAACTAGTATATGTCTGAGACAAGCAGGAAAGGTCAGCTAAGATGACGTTAGGTGAAATGAACCCCAAGATAAGGACACAAGTGGTTTCTTCTTGCTTGCTATTGTTTCTAATGTACTTATAAGGTGATTTTTTTGTTGCTTTGTATGTCCTCCCCCATGGTATAACCCGTTTTCACCGTATTTGATGTTGGTATAATTTGGGGAGGGGAAGGGAAAAAACAAATTGTTTAAATAGCGATACAAGATCCCAAAAATGAACTTTACAACTTTGGAGGGGGGGAGGGAGTCAGGGAGATGGGAGAGCAGGCAGGGATGGTACGGGAAAAACAAAGGAGGAAGCAACAATGCTTGATAAAAAATGTACTGATGACCTTGCTTATGTAATTATAACCCCTCTGTACGGTATTTTCACAATAAAAAACTTACTTAAAACAAAGCATCAAACTATTAGAATAGGTTTTGTCAAAGATATATAGACCTCTTTATGAAAAAAACTATAAATAATTGCTCACAGAAACTAAAAGAAGACTAACTAATGACAAGAACATATAATTTTCATGCATTTGATTCTTCTTAAATTTATCTATAGACTTAAATTTTTATGCAAAATCACCATTTTGTATAAATTAATAAGCAGTACCTAAAATTTTATTTGTGCTATTTCTTATGCAAATGAAAAAACAAGTAGTCAAGACTATCTTGAGAAACAAGGATAAAGAAGTTGACATAATAATTTAGTATATCTGGCTTCATTATAAAGCTGTAGTGATTAAAACAGACATGTTGGTTTGAAGATAGCAAAATATATCAATAAAACAGAATTGTGCAAAAATAACAGCAGTCTTTTCAGCAAAATACCAACCAAACCCTCATGAAGAAAAAGTAACTTTGACACCTGCTCACAAACTATAAAAAAAAAAGCAAATTCTGGGTGGATTGTACAGCTAAACATAAAAGTAAAACAATAAAATTGCTAGCAGATAATTATGAGAAATGATTTCTTAAGCAAACATTTTTAGTTAAGACACACAAAAAGCACTAACCATAAGAAACAAAGTTTCATAAAATGGACTGTTAAACCTGTTATGTTTCATTGTTATTATTCAAGGCAGTCACAGAGAATAAAAGATAAACTTTCTTAAATCAACACAGGATGCAGATTCAGAGCACTTAGAGATCTGCAGATTGGCCTGAAAAATATGCCAGGGAAGTGGTCAACTGGCTTTAAAAAAGACAGTCTAGCCGGGCGCTGGCGGCTCACGCCTGTAGTCCTAGCTACTCAGGAGGCTGAGATCTGAGCATCGCGGTTCAAAGCCAGCCCGGGCAGGAGAGACCGTGAGACTCCTATCTCCAATAAACCACCAGAAAACCGGAAGTGGCGCTGTAGCTCAAGTGGTAGAGCGCTTGCCTTGAGCTGAAGAGCTGAGGGACAGCACCCAGGCCCAGAGTTCAAGTCCCACGACCGACAAAAAAAAAAAAAAAAGACAAGTCTACAAAAGAGCATGGTATCAACAGCATTAATCACTAGAAAGATGCAAATCAAAACCATGAAGAGCCACCAGAATGTCATATGTCTAATAACTAAATTCTAACAATGCCATACAAGGTTGAGGACAGGAATTTAACAGAATCTAATGCCCTTCTGGTTGGAGATAAGAATGTTGTGGACTTTTCTGCCCAGGCTGGCTTTAAACAGTGATCCTCAGATCTCAGCCTCCTGAGTAGCTAGGATTACAAGTAACCAGGATTACAAGTAACATAATCCCCCAAAAGCTACCTACAAACCTGGAGCATAAGTTCACCCTAGAACTGAGAAAGTTCACTCATAGGTGCATCCACCCATGTGTGCACCCAAAATAAAACAATATACAAACTGCACACAAGAGTGTTCCTGGAAAGAATTTTCTACATTTTCATTGTTTGTGGTTGACAGATAATGATTGTGCATAGTTTTAGAGGATAATGTAAGGTTTCCATACTTGTAAACATTGTGTAGTAATCAAACCAAAGTAATTGGCAAATGCATCACCTTAATCTTCTATCATTTATTTTTGATGAGAACATTCAAACTGCTTCCTTCAAACTATTTGGAAATGTGTGTGGAACCAAAATACGCTGTCCTCCTAGAACCAGAGAATAGAACTGTAGTCAACAGAGGCTGGGGAGGACAGGAAACATGGGAGATGTGCAAAGTATGTTAATGCTACAAGGATACAAGAAATGATTTCTGGTGTTCTTTTACACAGTAGGATACTGAGAGTTCACAATAGTGAATTGTATATTTCCTAGAATAGTTATTAACAAGATCCAACAGCAGAAACCAGTCCAAATACCGACTGTGGAAGAGTCTCACAATGAAATAAATATTCTGCAGGAACAAAGTTAATACATCTACTACCAATTATAAGTTGGTAGTATGATTATAAATTATAAGTTTAATACCATTATCATCAGTGAATCTCACAAATGTAGTGTTGGGTGAATTAGAACAGGCAGATCCAAAAGCTAGGCCTCAGGCTCACACTTGTAATCCTAGCCACTTAGGAGGCTGAGATCTGAAGATCATGGTTTGGATCCAACCCAAGAAATCTGAAAGGCTGTTATCTCCAATGAACCAGCAAAATGGTTCAGTTTCTAAAGCACTTGGTTTGTGTGCAAAGATAAAGGTGAGTGGGAGGCCCTGAGTTCATTCCCCAGTACTGGCACAAAAGAAGACAAAAGACTGTCAGACTCACAAAAATCACAAGGTTGGCATGCATTATGTGAAGTTCAAGTGCAAACCAATCTCATCTATGATGTAGCAGTCAGTAGCTTCTAGAAGCACAACAGAGGAAAAGAGGCTGAGCTCTTGGTAGTAAGGTTTGGGTGGAAGTGCCTCAAGCTATATATTTATGATTTGTTCCTATGTAAACCCTGCATTGTACATCTGTTTGTTTTTGAATATTAGCTCATTAGGGTCAAACACCCAAATATAATACAGTATCTGGAAGAAAAGTTAGGCAATCATGTTGCCCAGTGCCTCTGTTTGGCATGTCAGATGTTGTGACAGAAACATTAAAAGCAGCACCTCCGAGGTTGAATCAGTGACAGAAATGGAAAAGAACAAGGCTCCCAGCTTTTTCTTTCTTTCTTTCTTTCTTTTTTTTTTGTTTTTTGGTCTGGTCGTGGGGCCTGAACTCTGGGCCTGGGCGCTGTCCCTCAGCTCTTCAGCTCAAGGCTAGTGCTCTACCACTTGAGTCATAGCACCACTTCCAGCTTTTTTTCTTTTTGCTTATGTGGTGCTGAGGAATCAAACCCAGGGCCTCATGCATGCAAGGCAAGTGTTCTAATGAAATATTAAAATTGGGGCTATGTCTATTTTACAATATGCTAACTGCTAATTCTGCTTCTGTAAACCTGCTTACGCTAACACTGACCCTTCCCCTCCCGGAAATAAGTAAAAAGTTACAAAGTCCAGATGCAGGCCCAGGGACAAGGTCTGCAAACATAGATAAAGAACAAAAGAGTATGTTCTTCTAAATTCCTGTTTAGAAGCTCTCAGCAAGGGGCTCAAAATAAAGACCATCTGGCGAGCCCAGCAAACTAGGGAGCCTGTAACTATGTGGACACTTGTTACAAAACTTCCCATGCAGAGCTGAGCCAATCATGGGGAGCCTGGGGTCTTATGCTAATCCTGTGGTTTTTGTCTTTAAAAGTGCCTGTAACCACTGCTCGGGGCTTCCAGTCTGCCTTGGACAGGAAGCCCATTTGCTGCAAACGCCTAATAAAATCTTGCTTGTTGCATCTGCTGGTTTGGAGTCTTGGTTCTTGGGGTGCCCTCCCGTTGAAGAAAGCATCCCAGTGGGTCTGGGGTCTTTCACTACCACTGAGCCACCTTCCCAGCCCTCACCCAGCTTTTCAAGACACTGAATTCCCTCTGCACTTCCCTTGTCAGGCTGACATTGCTCCTGTCAGTTTTAGATGCCACAGTCATACAGGATGAGAGGTAGGAAAGCCTCAGCAACAGACCCTAAAAAGAAATTCCTTAAAGGAACTTGCCAGCCTGCACCACCCTTTAAGGCAGAAGACTGAAACAGAGTGAGGTCAGGAATCATGCACCACTAACAGGTCCACCCTACCTATGTGAGGATTATGAGATTTAAATTATTTCATGAAGAAGCAGTGGTTATACACACACACATTGACTGTGATCCTGATCTACAAGAGTTGGGCTGCAGAAGGACCTGAAAACCTGAAGTCTCATCCTCCTTGGAGATCACTTGGTCCGTAAGTAGTGCAGCATCTCCACGTACACACTGATGATGAGCTGTTTTACCTCAACTCCTTTGTCTCAGAGAGTTAGCACATGTCCCACAGATCACCATCCACTGAGGCCAAGAGTCAGGAGAACAGACCCAGAGATATACTCTTCTGATGCTTTATGTGTTATGGCGTGTGTGTGTGTGTGTGTGTGTGTGTGTATTTTGTTTTGTTTTGGCTTATGGCCGGTGCCATGCCATATAGCTATACTTCTCCTTCCATTTTATTTGCTAGTTAAATGAAGATGAGTCTTGAAAATTTGTCAGCCTATGCTGACTTTGAACCTTGATCCTCAGATCACAGCCTCCTGAGTAGCTGGAATTGTAGGCATGAGCCTATTGTCCCTGGCATAAAATATATGTTTAATTATGTGCTTATTGCCTGCTGTGGCTAAGTAATAAAAAAAAGTCATCTTTTTCCTTCACTATCTGAAGAAACTATTCTTGTTTGACTGATAACCTTTCTATGCTTTCATAAATGTGACTTATCCCTCCCAGTCTGCTATGCCCAAATGTTTCTTTTAGAAATGCTGTTTAGAGTAAAAGGTCACTAAGTGTGGCATTTTCTGCACTCTGTCTGGTCATGTGATTGGTCATGACTCATTCCTGTTGGCAGCAGGGGCCGGTGGTGAGTGTTCCTCGGCACACAGGTCAGGGAAGCTTCAGAAATTTCTGCCTGGCTTCTACCAGTGCCCACTGTCCAAAGGCAGAAGTACCCCAGAATGCATAAGCCACATTCCCAATCATAATTTGTGAGGGAAGGTGATCCATTTGAGCCACACCACTTCTTGAGGATCTTTGCTTTTTAATTGGAGATAAGAGTCTCACAGAGTTTTCTGCCTAGGCTGGCTTCAAACTTCGTTCCTCAGATCTCAGTCTCCTGAGTAGCTAGGATTACACGCATGAGCCACCACTGCCCGACTTCTATACAAGGCTGCCCAACAGCATGTTACCTTGTTATCATCTCCACTGGGTGAGACGGACAGGTGAAGGCTACTCTGATCTAATTCACTTAGTGAAGAAAGGCATATGCAGTCTGTATTTTTTTTCACATTCTGGAGTGGTAAAGTTAAGGTACAAATGGTCCTTGACTTCTAGATCCATAGCTCTTGGTGAGGAGACAAACATACTCACAAGATACTAGTCATTATGAGTGCAATTGGTGGATTAATTCAGATCTGCCCTGGAGCAGCAGCGAGCTCTTCTCTGTGAGTGGGGTGCAGGGCCGAGGCTGGGTGTGATCGACAAGGATGGGGTCAGCCGAGACAGAGAGGCCACCCCTTTTGACCTTAGTCACTGTGTAGCCAGTAAGTCTGAAAGAAGACCCTCTGTGTGCGGTGCCGGTGGCTCATGCCTGTAATCCTAGTTACTCATAGGCTAACATCTGAGGACTGAGGTTCAAAGGCAGCCTGGGCAGGGAAGTTCATGAGACTCTTATCTCCAATTAGGAGCCCCAAAAGCCAGAAGTGGAATTGTGGCTCAAGTGGTAGAGTTCTGCCCTTGAGGAAAGAAAAAAAATAACTGACCGTCTGGGACAGTGCTCATTCCCTGAGTTCAAGCCCCCAAACCAGCACAAAAGATGGAGAAGGAGAAGCCCCTCCCCCTGCTAGAATTCCCACACTCCACCCCCAGAGGGAGTTGTAAGAGGACTGGAGCTCACTCCTCTAGCTAAGCATCAATGAGCAGCAAAGGAGAAAATGAGCATTTCTAGTTAAATGAGCACTAGAGCAACAGCTCCAGCAAGCTGAAGCAAAAGGGAAGTCTCTGGCCTGGCACTGTCAAGAGCATCACAGTTATCTCAGGGCTATTTATGTCTGAGGCCTCTAGACATCACCAAGGCAGAATATCTCTACTTTAGATTATAAAAAACAGAATGCTACTTGACTGGCTCAACACTTTAAAATGGAGACATTTGATAACTATTTGCCCTATACACAAAGACCGTCTCTAATGCCCATTTAAAAACAACTCCAAGGGAGAGTTCTCAAGATGGCGACGGGGCAGTAGGGAAACGCCACAGCTCTCTCCAACCAAAAAGAGAGTTCGAGTTCCAACCTTTAATCTCCCCAAGAGACCGACAACAACAAAAAGACGAACACTCAGAGAAAAACCAGAGGTGGAAAATAACAAAAAAAGAAAGAGAGGAAAAGAAGAATTTCAGAACAGAGAAGAGCGAAGACCCCTCCCCCAACCTTTACTGGCCGCGCGGCAGTGCGCCAAGCCGCCGGCCAGCCGGCTCGGCGGGGGCTGCCAGAGCCACAGAGACACAGGGGGCTGCTTGCAGATCACCAGGTACCGGATTGCAGAACAGCGGATCGCCAGGAACAGAGAAACCTACCAGCCGGGAGTCTCCAGGAGGATCCCACCCCACCCATCACTCTCCACCGGAGCGGAGAGGCTCCATCCCGCCAAAGCCGCCCGGCACCAGCAGCGCCACAAAGGGACCTGTCGCGATCGCAACGACCCGGCGGGGGGCCGCCCAACCCAGCCCGCAACCACCCCAACTGAACTCGGACTGCAACAACAACTGACGGACTGCAACAACAACTGACGACCTACAGGGTGAGTACCCATCAGGGGACAGGGAATCCATCAAGGGAGACCAGAGCTGGAGGGAATCCCCAGACCCTGACCTAGACTCCCTACCCCAACACCCGGACCACAGGACCCACTAAAACTGGGAACTGTTCGAGAGCCCCACCAGCCGGTGGAGCACACTCTGCTGGCCAGGCCAGAGCAAGAGCGCCCCGGGAAGGGAGCTTAAATGCTCAAGCCAGGAACAGTGCCCCTGGGTCAAGACTACCAACAGTAGAAGAAATTTGAACTGTGTCCTCCAGGCTGCATAACCAAGGTGGTATACACATTAGCACAGGCCTAACGAGCGCGCTCCAGGCTGGGGCCGGAACCAGGCCAGGGGACCGGCGCCTGAACAAAGCAAAAAGGGTCAGAAGTGGGGCTGTGGCTCAAATGGTAGGGTGCCAGCCCTGAGCTGAAGAGCTGAGGGACAGCACCCAAACCTAGAGTTCAAGCCCACAACCAGCCCAAAACAAACAAAAACACATCAGGAGCCCATAGCAGACTCCAGTATTTGGGAGAGTGCATCCAGAGCATCTGATCTTCCCAAGAGCACCCGCAGGAGCAAACACAAGCAGTCTAGGCTGCTCAACCCTTCCAAAGGCGGGAATTGCTACAGCAGAGAGCTGAGAATCCTAAGTGAATAGCAGCTGGAAATAGGCTCCCAACAGAATCCAGATCAGACACAGACTCTCTCTACCAATAGAGAATCAGCAACCAAGCAAAGACAGACACACCAAAACAAGATTGAAGAGCAGTCTCCTGAACCCCCATGCGAAAATCACAGAGAAAAATCACAAGGTTTACCACTACCCAGGACAGCAAGCTCATCTCAAAAGCCAGCAGCCACGCAGGGGAGAGCCCCAGTGGGAGCAAAGCAGGAATGGAAGACAAAAACTACATCCAAGGGTTGCTGGAGGCAATGACTCAAGAAATAAAGCGAGAAATGGATCAGAAATTGAAAGAGCACAAGGATGAACTATCAAAAGATATACAGGATATCAAACAAAAATTGGATGCAAAAATAGAAGCTGCACAAACCTCAGTAAGAAGTGAGATAAACGCCAAATTAGAGGTAATGCATACTGATATCACCTCATTGAGAGGTGAGATCAGTACTCTGAGAACCAACATTGAATCCATAAAGGGATCCATTTCCATCATGCAAACCACAATAGAAGCCACGGTCAACAGAGTGAATGAAATGGAAGGTAGAGTGTCAGATACAGAAGACAGAATACACCAACTGGACCAAAAAGTGACAGATATGGAAAAATCACTCAAATTAAACCAAAGGGAAATTCAAGAGCAAGCAGATAATGCTAAAAAATTTAACCTTCGCATAATCGGAGTGGACGAAGGTGAGGAATTCCAGAGCAAGGGAATGCAACACCTATTTAACAAGATAGTCAATGAAAATTTTCCCCACCTCAAAAACGACCATCTTAACTACATCACAAAAGCTTATCGAACACCCAACAAGCAAGATCCCAGGAGAAACACTTCTAGGCACATAATAGTAACAATGATGGATCTGAATAATAAGGAAACAATCCTGCATGCAGCAAAAATGAAGAAGGAGCTATACTACAACGGGAAAAAAATTAGAATCACTGCAGATCTCTCCACACAAACAATGAATGCAAGAAAAGCCTGGGAAAGCACCATACGAGCCCTGAGAGCCAATAACTGCCAACCCAGACTGATATACCCGGCAAAGCTAGCATTCACATTCGATGGAGAACTGAAAACTTTTAATAGCAAAGAAAAACTAAATGAATACATAAACATTAAGCCAGCATTACAAAGAATTCTAAGAGGGGGGACACAACCTGAAGAAAGCAACCAGGAACTGGGACCTGCCCCAAACAGGCATTACTCAAAGTCTAACTGAGCAAGCACAGGAGGAAAGGAAAGAAGAAAAACTTAGGAAAACGGAATGGCAGGGACAACAATGCATCTCTCTATACTTTCTCTTAATATAAATGGGCTGAATTCGCCAATTAAAAGAAAACGAACTGAGGACTGGATCAGAAAACAAGACCCATCCATCTGTTGCCTTCAGGAGACCCACCTCTCAGCCAAACATACAAACAAACTCAGAGTGAAGGGGTGGAAAAGGATCTACCAATCAAATTCCCCCAATAAGAAAGCAGGTGTAGCTATCCTGATATCTGACAAAATAAACTTTTCATTAAAATCAGTACAGAAAGACAAGGACGGACATTACATATTAATAAAGGGAACAATCCAAGAGGAGGATATAACCATCATCAACTTATATGCCCCAAATATCGGTGCACCCAGATATGTTAAACAAATGCTCTCAAACTTACAGAATAAAATAGATCCCAATACGATAATACTAGGAGACTTTAACACGCCACTCTCACCAAAGGACAGGTCTACCAACCAGAGGATTGGCAAAGAAGCTACCGAATTAAGTGAGGCCATACTTCAAGCGGAATTAACTGACATCTACCGAGTATTTCACCCTAAAACAACACAGTACACATTCTTCTCAGCAGCTCATGGAACTTTCTCCAAAATAGACCATATCATAGTTCATTGAAGGAACTTAAGCAAATACAAAGGGATCGACATAATCCCCTGTATCCTATCTGACCACAGTGGAATCAAGCTAGCTCTCAATAACAAAGCATACCGCAGAAATTTCTCTAATACATGGAAATTGAACAGCACACTCCTTAACAAGGCCTGGGTAACAGAAGAGATCAGAGAAGAAATAAAGCATTTCCTAGAACTCAATGAAAATGAAAACACCTCACAAAGAAACTTGTGGGACACAGCAAAAGCAGTCCTGAGGGGCAAATTTATTGCCCTCAGTGCCCACATCAAGAGAATGGAGACAGACCAAGTAAATAATCTCATGTTGCAACTAAAACAGCTAGAAAAACAAGAAAAAATGGGACCTAAAGCTACTAGACGAAGCCAGATAACCAAATTGAGAGCAGAGATTAACCAATTAGAAAATCAGAAAACCATAACCAAAATAAACCAAACAAAAAGCTGGTTCTTTGAAAAAATAAACAAAATTGATGGCCCGTTGGCAAGATTAATTAAAAAAAGAAGAGAGGAAACCCATATTAATAGGATTAGGGATGCCACGGGAAACATCACAACACGTACCCAAGATATCCAAACGATTCTAACAGACTACTTTCAAAAGCTATACTCTCTAAAGGAAGAAAATCTGGCGGAAATGGATGCATTTTTAGAGAAATACAAGTTACCCAAACTGAGCAAAGAAGAAGTTAACCAATTAAATAAGCCAATATCCTATAATGAGATACAGGAAGCTATCAAAAGTCTTCCAACAAAAAAAAGCCCAGGACCAGATGGATTCACAGCAGAATTCTATAAGACCTTTAAAGAAGAACTAATACCCATACTCCTCAAGCTCTTCAGAGAAACAGAGAAGGAGGGAGCTATCCCAAACTCATTCTACGAAGCCAATATCACACTCATCCCCAAACCAGGCAAAGACCCAACCAAAAAGGAGAATTACAGGCCAATCTCCTTGATGAACACAGATGCAAAGATCCTTAACAAGATTCTAGCTAACAGAATCCAGAAACACATAAAAAAAATAATACACTATGATCAGGTAGGCTTCATCCCAGAGACACAGGGATGGTTTAACATACGTAAGTCAATAAATGTAATCCAGCATATCAACAGAGCCAAGGTCAAGAATCACATGATTATCGCCACAGATGCAGAAAAGGCCTTTGATAAAATTCAACATTCATTCATGCTAAAAGCTCTGGAGAAAATAGGAATAGAAGGAACATTTCTAAAAACAATAAAAGCCATTTATGACAGACCAATAGCCAATATTATACTTAATGGGGAAAAGCTACAACCAATCCTCCTAAAAACAGGAACAAGGCAAGGATGTCCACTGTCTCCACTCCTCTTCAACATAGTCCTAGAACCCTTAGCCAGGGCAATAAGGCAAGAAAAAGACATTAAAGGGATCCGCATAGGGAAAGAAGAAGTGAAACTATCCCTTTTTGCAGACGACATGATACTATACCTCCACGATCCCAAAAACTCCATCCCCAAACTTTTAGAAATCATAAGTCACTTCGGCAAAATAGCAGGATACAAAATAAACCCACAAAAATCAGTTGCCTTCCTATACACTGATAACGCACAGGAAGAGAGGGAAATAAAGGGAGCAACCCCATTCACAATAACCTCCCAAAAAATAAAATATTTAGGAATTAACCTAACCAAAGATGTAAAAGAACTATTTAATGAGAACTATAAAAAGTTAAAGAAAGAAATTGCAGAAGACACTAGGAAATGGAAAGACCTCCCATGCTCCTGGATAGGCCGACTTAATATAGTAAAGATGGTGATACTTCCAAAACTAATATACAAATTCAATGCAATTCCTATTAAAATCCCAATGACGTACATCACTGAAATACAGAAAACAGTCCAAAAATTTATATGGAACAACAAAAGACCTAGAATAGCCAAAACAATTCTAGGGGATAAAGACAATATGGGAGGGCTATCCATGCCGAACTTCAAACTCTACTACAGAGCTATAATAACAAAGACAGCATGGTACTGGCACAAAAACAGACCCGAAGACCAATGGAACAGAATAGAAGATCCAGATATAAATCCACAGGCCTACAGCCAGCTGATATTCGACAAAGGAGCCAAAGACATACAATGGAAGAAACACAGCCTCTTCAACCGCTGGTGCTGGGAAAACTGGGCAGCCACATGCAGAAAACTAAAAGTGGACCCCAGCCTATCACCATGCACCAACATCAACTCAAAATGGATTAAAGACCTTAACATTAAACCTGAATCTCTGAAACTACTGCAGGACAGAGTAGGAGAGACACTTGAACTAATAGGCACAGGAAGGAACTTCCTGAACAGAGTCCCAGGGTCACAACAAGTTGGAGAGAGACTCGACAAATGGGACTACCTTAAAATAAAAAGCTTCTGCACAGCTAAATCTATCGCAACTAAGCTAGAAAGACAACCAACGAATTGGGAAAAAATATTTACCAGCAATATATCAGACAAGGGGTTAACATCCGGTATATACAGGGAACTCAAGAAACTAATCCCTCCCAAACCTAACAAACCAATTACTAAATGGGTAAGGGAACTAAAGAGGGACTTCTCAAATGAAGAAATAAAAATGGCAAAGAAACACATGAGGAAATGTTCATCATCCCTGGTGGTGAAGGAAATGCAAATAAAGACAACCCTGAGATACCACCTTACCCCAGTCAGAATGTCCCACATCCACAAATCAGCCAACGACAAATGCTGGAGGGGATGTGGAGAAAGAGGAACCCTATTACACTGCTGGTGGGAATGTACACTTATACAACCACTTTGGAAAGCAGTCTGGAGGGTCCTTAGAAAGCTAAAGATTGACCTCCCTTACGACCCAGTCATACCACTTCTAGGCATCTACCCTGAACAACAGGAACCAATATACAAGGACACGTGCACCTCCATGTTTATTGCAGCACTGTTCGCAATAGCTAGGATATGGAAACAACCTAGGTGCCCCACCACAGATGAATGGATCCAAAAATTGTGGTATCTATACACAATGGAATATTATGCAGCCATTAGAAATGACAAAATAATGGCATTTGCAGGGAAATGGATGGAGCTAGAAGGAATCATGTTGAGCGAGGTAAGCCAAGAACGAAGAGACAAACGGTACATGGTCTCCCTCATAAGTGGATGCTAAATCCAAAAGGTTAGTGATACGACAAAACTAACAGGACTTAAGAAACAAAGAACTCCCGCTCATCTGGTTGAACCACTACTAAATATCCTCATGCTGCTGATCACAAATATGGTATATAACATGTGAACACTGTTATATATTACAGACTGTGGTAGACAATTTGCTCCAGGGAAGTTAGAATGAACTTGTGACTTTGAAATTATGTAATCATTTAATCACAATCAAAAAAAAAAAAAAAAAAAAAGAACCTCGGGGAAGGGAGGGAGGGAGGGGATGGTAGGGGGAAAACAATGGAGGGGGTAACAATGTTCAAGAGGAAGTGTACTCATAACCTCACTCATGTAACTGTGACCCTCTGTATAGTAGCTTTACAATAAAAAAAAAAAAAAAAAAAAAAAAAACCTAAAACGGAAAAAAAAAAAAAAAAAAAAACAACTCCAAGGACAGCAATGTTAAGTGCAATGGTAGAGTGCTTGCCTAGCATGCACGAGGTCCTGGATTCCATCTGCAGCACTGGAGAAAAAAAAAAAAGACAAGAAAACACTGAAAAATAGCCCAGAGTTCTGAGAGCATAAAAGAGCCTGTCTAGCGATGGAGGCAAAGTCTCTCTCCCACAGGTTCTACATCACCACGGTCTTGAGCAGTTCTGTGTGCGTGCCCCTCGACATCACATCATGGCCCACTGCCCCTGGAACAATGAACACTGTGATGAGAGGACTGGACCCTAGAGGAATGTACCAAAATGAGCACCTACTCAGAGGGGCTAAAGAATGCATGAAGAGCTTGTGCTGGTTATGTGGAGCATCTGGTTGGGTCTGGGGGCTAAGAAGAGCTGCAGACTGTCCAATGATCTTGAGAGACACAAAGCTCATTCCTAAAGATACCTCATTAACACCTACACAACACGCCCCAGGCAGTGCCCTCCCTTGGGCCCCTCCTGTCTAGCAAGGGTTCTGATGATTTTTTCCTTCAATAAACTTTGCTGTTTTACTTTTCCCTTTTTGTCTGTAGACTCTTTCCTAAAAAAGAAAAAAGAAAAGGAGACAAAGGACCTGATCCAGATGTTACAGGTCACTTTATTGTTTTTGTCAGTTGTGGGGCTTGAACTCAGGGCCTACACAGTGTCCTTGAGCCACAGCTCCACTTCTGGTTTTCTAGTGGTTAATTGGAGATAAGTCTTGAACTTTTCTGCCCAAGCTGACTTTGATCTTCAGATCTTAGCCTCCTGAGTAGCAAGATTACAGGTGTGTGAGGTACCAGTGCTCGAAAAGTGTGTGTGTGTGTGTGGGTGTGTGTGGGTGTGTGTGGGGGGGGTGGGTGTGTGCTGGTCCTAGGGCTTGACTTGAGGGTCTACGCACTGACTTGGAAGCGCTTTTTTTTGCTCAAGTGTAGTGCTCAACCACTTGAGTCATAGTTCCACTTCAGGCTTTTGGGTGGTTAACTGGGGATAAGAGTCTCACTGAATTTTCCTGCCTAGACTGGCCTTGAACCTAGATCGTCAGATCTTAGTCTACTGAGTAGCAAGAAATACCAGCTTGAGCCACCAGCACCAGAGCTGGGTGTTGCAGGTTTTCACATACATAAAAAGGGATTTTAGCTAAAAGAATTATTGCCATGAGAAAGGGGGAGGTAATGATGGAGAGAAGACTTTGCTCTGATCCCTGCAAATAGCTCAAAGGCTAAGCAGAAAGAGATTTATTTGAAGAAGGGATACTATGGTTTTGAACTCCAGGCCTTTTACACGTTAGGAAAAGGCTGTACCACTGAGCTCTAACCCTATCCCAAGGATTTTGTTATATGTCTGGGGTGATAATGAAGGGTAAACCAGGCTAGAAAGAACAGGGTATTTGGGGGAAAGGATGAGTGGTTATCCTGGCTCCATGGTTATCCAAGAAATGTTCTTGGATGAACATAAAGGAGGCAACGCTGCATGTGGAGAGCAAAACTACAATGTGGTGCAGCCAAGTTATTGGACATACTGTTTTGGTTGATGTGTGCAGAAGAGTTGAGTAAATCATTTACAAAAATCTCTGGCCTCATCCCACACATCGAAGGACCTGCAGATCCTGCCCAGCTCACATGGGAAAGGGTGCTACTTTACAGTAAGCTCTTTACTTGGAAACAAAAGGATGTGTGGGAGTGAAAGTGACTAGGAGAGCTCAGGGCAAGTGTAATAGGGTCACTAACGAATTCCTGCAAATGACGCACTCAACTGTCATCTAACTGTCATGTAGAACATATTGTTCATTAAATACTAAGTGTCGATGGTCATACAAAACAACTCCAAGTAACAGTGCCTTAAGTTTCTTTTCCAGGAGACCCAACACACAGACAGACAATGATTACATACTTTCTTCTGGGCTCTCTTTTGCTGAAAATAAAAAACTGGAAACATAAACCATGAACACACCATAGAAGATAGGTAGTGCATTCACTTCACTAGAGCATTCTTGGTGTCCCCTAGGAAGAGAGCAGCATGCTGGGTCTGGGGTGTGATGGAAGGGGAGCACATCTCCTGTCTTCAAGCTGAGTTAGAGATGAGGGACTAGGAGAGAGCTAAGCATCACCAAAGCAGACAGATGGGAATGAAAGATGCTGACTTTCTAAGCTGCGGACTGCAAGTTGAATGTTGTTCGCCACTGTTGTCAAGCATTCATGCTGACAGCCTGCAAAGCAGCAATGCATCTGTGAAACAAAGAATGTGCCTGGGAAGAGGGCACGCTCCAGCATATGTGTCCAGAAGTCGATCCAAACAAGAATGCAATAAGCATGCGCAGTGAGGCTGAGCTGCGCGGGAGGGAGCAAGAGCTGGGTACTTCTGCTCACAGACCCCAGGCCGATCTCTGAGAGAAGAACTGTGAGCATGATGTGGTGGAGGAGGCCTGGAAGATTTACAAGTAACAGAGGGGCTGGGAAGGTGGCTCAGTGGTAGAGCGCTTGCCTTGCATACATGAGGCCCTGGGTTCGATTCCTCAGCACCACATAAGCAGAAAAAAAAGCTGGAAGTGGCGCTGTGGCTCAAGTGGTGGAGCGCTAGCCTTGAGCTGAAGAGCTGAAGGACAGCGCCCAGGCCCAGAGTTCAGGCCCACGACCAGACACAAAAAAAAAGATTTACAAGTAATAGCTAACACCCAACTTGGCCATGTTACCTTTAAAGCTTTCTACACATTATCTGCAAAGAAAGTAATGTAAAGCACAAATAGGAGGAGATGGAGAACAACTTGAATCTTACCAACCTGTAGTCTGATTCTTGACACAGAAACACACAAAACAAATCCTTGAGGGCATCTGAAACTCTATCTACAATACTGTAAAATTTATGCAAAAATTTAAGATCTCAACATCTACAAGACTCTTGATCAGGTCTGTTTGAATTAAAAAGTGAAATGGTCCCTGTGGTCTTGGCTACGGCCATGACCTTGGGAAGAGTTGAGATGGAGGCAAAGTTTGGAATATCAGTGTTTGCTGAATGGCCCAGGAGGTCAAAGCTGTCTGTCATCTCTCCTGGGCACAGCTCTCTAGGCCTCATGTTAGATTAGGCATTTCATTAGACAGCTGTTTTCCACTCCTTGCTAGTGTAAAAGGCCAAGGTCGTTATTCTGAGAAGTTCAGTTGGCTGACTCCAAGTCCTGTCTCTTCTGATTCCTCTCAGCATGTGCATGCTGGGGAGTACCCTAGCACATGGTCAAACTTTTTTAGCAAAGTAGTCTTTTGGAGACTGACTTCTCTGCCCACAGGACAACCTGCCTAGAGCTGGTAGATGCAATCAGTATGGCACAGATGTCCTGTCTGCACCGGCCACATGTGACAGGAAGGGCTAGGATTACAAGGATGATGGCTGCAGGGACTAAGAAAAGGCATGGTGATGCTCTGCTCACTCATGAGAAAGAGGTTCTGTCCTAAATTCCCACAGATTTCAAGTTTGCTGTGTGGAACATCAGCTATGCACCAACAACGAGGGCTGAAAGAAAGTTAGACAATGGGGCAGAGGGCCCTGCCTACCATGGCCTGAGCAGTCCCATGTGCAGAGCCCTAGACATCACGTCAGTGCTGTGTGCAGATTCTTAGACATCGCATCAGCATGACTCTGAGCCAGTCCTATGTGCAGGCTCCTAGATATCTCATCAGTATGACCCTGAGCAGTCCCATGTGCAGAGCGAGCCCTAGACATCAAATAACTGTGACCTTGAACAGTTGTGCATGTGACTCCTGCAGTAGGAAAAAGAAAAACTACAATGAGTACTTTCACAGAGGAAGTGTTTATTAGGGGGAAGTGGCTGCTAAGATCAGTAGTGGCTGGGTGATATGATGGTATACTGGAAGAAGTGAGGCCATGGTAGCTTCAAGGAGCAGGTGTGTCGGTGTTAGGGAAGAAATGACTAAAAGAAGGATTCAGCTTGTTTCCCCTGTGGTCTATGGAATTCATTTGCTATAAGCTATCAGGATGTAATCTGTATGTGAGGAACAAAGGCTTCCACTAAATGTCTGCCCAGTGTATGGTGATGAGACCCAGGGATACAAGGTGCTAAGTGTCTGATAACACTAAGTCACACATCCGTGGGTACCCATCAGGTGTGCACACCCAACATCCAGGTAGACCATGTACGATTGGAACAAACTTATTCCCAGAGTGTCCTTGGTGCACTGATGAAACTCTAGCACAGACTTTGTGACAACACAGAAAAAGCTGAAGATAAAGACTTTCAGGAGCCACTGGCCTTGTTGTCCAGGAAGCAGGGAACTAGGACTGTTGTGAAGCATGCCATTGTGCTAATACTGAAAAACGAATACCTGAATCACGTCTATTGTCTCTATGGTCTCAAAGAATGGGTTCATGGATACAGACGGAAAAGTAAAACAGCAACTATTTATTGACAACAAACATAAGCAGAACTCTTGCTAGACAGGAGGGGTCCTAATGGAAGGTGCTGCCTGGTATGCTTTGTACAGGGGTTAATTAAATGTCTGTATGAGAGAGCTATGTTGCCCACAAGATCATCCCTAGACCCAATCAGAGGTCCCACAGAGACCATATGAGCTCTTTGACTCCTTTAGCCCCTTTAACTGGATATCAGGTCCAGCAGACAATTGTGAGGCCCAATCAGGCCACTGTTCACATGCAAGTCTTCCAGGGGCTCTATCGCTTTAGCTACAGCTCCTCTTCTGGCTTGTTGCAGGGAGTGGGGGCTGAACTATGATCCTCAGATCTCAGTGTTCTGAGAAGCTAGGATTACAGATGTGAGCCACCACATCTGGCTGAAGAGGCAGTATTTTAATAAGTTCATAAATTCATTTAAAGTAAGTGAAAAAAAGAACCATAACTTAAAATTCAATCATCCCTCAGTATCTTCATGGAATGGGTTCTAGGACCCCCACCAATAACAAAATCTGCACAAACTCAAGTCCTTTCTACAAAGTTGTACTTGCATAGAACCAACATATAACCTGCCATACACATTCAATTGTCTCCACGTGACATCATGCCTAATACCAGGTAAATGCTATGTAGCTGGTGGTTTGACTGTAAAGTACAGTACAAGTATATGACAAGAAAATAGCATATAATTATTCTCCTTGATATTTTCAAGCCACAGTTGGTGGAATCTACAATTTAGGAATCTGCAGGCAACAGCAGGTGAATTAAAGGTGAACCTGAGAATTTTACACTGAAGATGAAAACTGTCAGGAGTGTAGAAGAAGAACACAGGAGGAGGTAGAGATGGAATGTGTTAAGACCTGAGGCATTTGGAACTTGGGGACCAGAGAAGAGGAGCCAGAGGCCCAATCAGCATGTGCTGGGGACAGGGAGAAGGGTAGAGAAGAAGAGGAATTGGTTCATTTAATATTTGTTCTTATCCTGTCAAGATTTATTTGGCTTCCTTCTGAGTTGAATTGCTGAGAGAATTATCAGAATTCTCAAGTCTAGTCCCTAGTAAGTCAGAAAAGGATTTCATCTCACACCAAGATGATAATCAAAAACAAAATTCAATGTCTCCATGGAAATCTTAAAGGTTAACGCCAATCAGTGACTTGAATTACCTTGCCAAGGGAGACACTTGTAGAGGTTTATGTGTGAGGAATTGGAGAAAGCTCCAACAATGACATCCCGGCAGCCCAGCATTCATCACGAAGCAATGTGCTGTTCTTTCAGTGTTGTCTTTTCCATTTGTTATGAAGCAAGATTTCCTAGGCACTGGATTTTCCCCCTGGTAATTGGGGAGACAGTGTCAGGAGGGAGTCTATGGATGAGCTTGAATCACTTCTTGATGACAGGAAAGCTGAGGCAATTTCACTGTCTCTTTTATTGATGTGTGACTGTCTCATTGGCCAAGCGGCAAAAAGGGTGGATGCAGTTGAGAGATGATCTTCCATCAACCCTCTGAAAATCTAGTTCTTAAGCAAGATGAACTAGGTGCATTTCTTTTTTTTTCTTTTTCTTTTCCTTTTCTTTTGGGGGGGGGATCCGGTCGTGGGGCCTGAACTCTAGGTCTGGGCACTGTCCCTCAGCTCTTCAGCTCAAGGCTAGCGCTCTACCACTTGAGCCACAGCGCCACTTCCGGCTTTTTTCTTTTTGCTTATGTGGTGCTGAGGAATCAAACCCAGGGCCTTGAGCATGCAAGGCAAGCGCTCTACCATTGAGCCACCTTCCTAGCCCTAGGTGCATTTCTTCTTCTTCTTTTTCTTTTGGTTGGTCATAAGGCTTGAACTCTGGGCCTGAACGCTGTCCCTCAGTTCTCCAGCTCAAGGCTAGCACTCTACCACTTGAGCCACTGTACCACTTCTGGTTTTCCGAGTGGTTTATTGGAGAAAAAGAGTTTCATGGACTTTCCTGCCCCGGCTGGCTTTGAACCGTGATCCTCAGATCCTAGCCTCTTGAGTAGCTAGGATTACAGGAGTAAGCCACCAGTGCCTGGCGTGCATTTCTTCTTGTCCCTCCACCAAGCACAGCTAATAAGTCTGGGTGTCACATATCAAATGAACATAAGGCAAAGAAAAGAAGGTAGATCAATCAATGACCTTGGGGCCCTAGAGAATGGCATGGCAGTGAGTTTCCTTGTTATTTTCCTTCATATCCCACAGGGAAGCTGACACAGGAGAAACTGTGTGGTTAGGAGGAACAGCATAGCTAGATGAAACTCTTTTAGATAATCACTGCTTATCTCCAGCCAAACACCACAGGAAGCCTCCATTCTACCTTCCTTGGCAAAGGCCACAAGGAGCCAGAACTTCTGTCTCTCCCATAGTGGTGCTCCGGTTCTTCCTGGAGAGTCACAGGGAGCCTGGACTTCACTCATACCTGGAGAGAAGAAGCCCATGGCTTCCCCTAGTTCACACAGGCTTAGAGGAGATCTGAAGGGAAGCAGAATTTCAGGTCTTGCTAGTTGGAATAAAATCCTACCTTCTGTTACCCTCTACCTGCTAGTGGCAGCATAGGACTCCCGGGGCCAGAGAGCCTGGCATTAGGCAGTGAAAGGCTTCTGTCCCTCTGCAGGAAACCTGCCACTTCCAACCCCACTTTCCAGCTATGGGATAAAGTCTCTGCCACCAGCATAGGATCCGAAAGTCCTGCTCCAACGGAAGACTTGAGTAAAACCCTGATGCAACAATCAGCAATGCACGTTCGTAAGAGAATGTTCGCCTTGAAGGACAAAAGATTATCAGCAGTGCCTAAAGAAGATTTCAGAGCAGCCATCGTAAAACACAAACACACACACACACACACACACACACACACACACACACACACACACACACACTCAATTAGCAATTACGAATGCATTTGAAACAAATGGGGGAAAAGACTGAAAAAATAAGTGAATGGAATTTCTAGAACTTAAATGAAACAACTGGCATAAACATCTGTGTACAATCATACAAAAGACTCAGTGAACTTGAAGATGAGACGGTGGAAATTATTTATGTAGAAGTCAGAGAAAAAGACTGAAAGGGAAATGGAGACAGAAGAGAATGAACAGTCTAACATTTGTGTCATTGGAAGGAAGGAAGGTGGGGGAAAGCATGACAGTAGCATAATGAAACCCACTGAAAACTGGAACAGACAGAGGACGGTCAGGAGATGAGAAGGATAACGGAGGGGGTGAATCTGACCTGAATGCAATATATGCATACACGACATACCACGATGAAACATCAACCTAACCAAAACAATATACGCCCAACTAAGCAAAAAAAACTAAAGAAATTTCAGAAAACTTTTTGAAATCAATGCAAGACAAATGACCATTTACCTGTAGATTTAAAAAAAACAAAACTTCTGTCAGAAACCATAGAAGCCAAAGTAAATATCTTCCAGGCATGAAGGCAAACTCAAGACATTGTCAGATGAAGAACTAAAAGAATTTTTACTATAAAAGTTCCTAAAAGAAGGTCTTTAAGCAAAAAGAAAAGGACAAAGAAGAAATCTCAGAGCTCATGAAGAGAAAATAGAAGCAGAGGTAGATTAAATGCAGTAAACTTTCTTTCTTCTCTTGAGTTGTAAAAATACGCTTCACCAGCTCCTGTAGGGGGGTGCCCAGCAGGGGTGAGGAGGCGAATGGAGAGGATGAATAAGGATGGATATTGCCAAAGTACTTTATAAGCATATATAAAATATAAGAAAAAGAACGTGTTGAAATGGTCTTAAGAAAGGGGAGGAGAAACAGTAATAAAAGGAGTGAGTCAGATTGGGGTACATTGTATATATGTATGGAAATGTCTCAAGGACACTCCACTTGCACAAATAACGTATGCCAAAAAAATAAAATTTCTTTAGTAATTGAAGCAAAAGTGATCTGAAAAGTGCCCTGGGAGGAATGTGAATATCTCATCAATAAAGAAATTATAGTTGAGTACTAGTGGCTCATACCTATAATCCTAGCTACTCAGGAGGCTGAGATCTAAAGATCACTGCTTGAAAGCCAGGCTGGGCATGAAAGTCTGTGAGATTCTGATCCCCAATTAACTATTTAAAAAGCTGGAAATGTGGAGCTGTGGCTCAAGTGGTAAAATGGTAGCTTTGTGCACAAACGCTCAAGGACAGCACCCCCCAAGCCTGAGGTCAAACCCCCAGACAGATGTACGTGCATACAGATGTATGTGCATGTGCGTGCACGTACGCACACACACACACACACACACACACACAATAAGTAAAAAAGAAAAAGAAAAAAGAAGGGAAACATTTAAGGGGATAGGTCTGTTCATTATCTTGGTTTGATCAAGACACAATGCATATAAGTGCAAATACAGAAACATAAATGTGCACAATATTTATGTGTCAGTTAAAAATAAAAATAGAATAAGAACCTTACCACTATGTCTGACAAGATTCTCAAGAAATGTGTGGTAATGTTTAAGACAGCTATAATATAAATGGGTTTCAAGTGACTAAAAGTGAAGCAAAGTTTCCATATTCTTGACACTGCTAAAATGCCAGTAGCTTGTATTCGGTTATGTGTACACAACGTGGGACCACCAGTAGCCATTGAAAAGTCTACTTGGAGCTGGGGTATAGCTCAATGGAAAAGCATTTGTGTAGCAAACATAATGCTCTAGGTTCGATCCGTTGTACCAAAAAAGAAAAAAGAAATACAGAAAAGTCTACTCAAAGAGGTACATTCGAAAACACGAAAGTTACACTAAAATATAAGTCTAAGATGTAATCAAACAGTGTACAAGAAGACAGTAAAAAGAAATCGAAGAACAAAAAAGTGGTAATCAAAAAAAACAAAAAAAAAAACAAAAATAAACTAGCAGCTATGAGCCCTAACATAGCCATAATTACATCAAATGCAAAAGGTCTAACTATGCCACTTAAAAAAGAATCAGAGAATGGATTTTCAATAATGCTATACAGTATTCACTGTGTTGCTTATTTAAAAAATTCAATTCAACTATGATACTATAGGTTGACTGAAAATAAAAGGATTTAAGAAGAGAAACCATATAAACACTAACCAAAAGAGGAAGTGTCTATATTTATATCATATAACATATTTCAGAGCAAATAAATTTTAAGGGGCAAAGAAGGACACATTGATTTTATAAATATACAAATATGTCAAATATATAATTATTAGTATTTATTTATATCAGTTAGTCATGGAGCTTGAATACAGGGAGTGGGTGCTATCCCTGAGCTTTTTTTTTTGTCAGTGTTGGGCCTGAACTCTGGGTCTGGGCGCTGTCCCTCAGCTCTTCAGCTCAAGGCTAGTGCTCTACCACTTAAGCCACAGCACCACTCTGGCTTTTTCTGCTTATGTGATGCTGAGGAATCGAACCCAGGGCCTCATGCATGCAAGGCAAGTGCTCTACCACTGAGCCACCTTGTCAGCACTCCCTGAGATTTTTTGAGGAAGGCTAGCAATCTACCATTTTGAGCTGTAGATCCACTTCTGGGTTTTTGATGATCAATTGGAAATATTACATTACTGATGTAACTGTTACGCCTGTGTACAGCATCTTTACAAGAAAATATATATAAAAAAAAAAGCTCAAAAAAAGAAAAAAAATAGAGTCTCACAGACTTTCCTGCCTGGGCTGGCTTTGAACTGTGATCCTGTGATCTCAACTTCCTGAGTAGCTAGATTATAGGGGTGAGCCACTGGTGACTGGCTTGACAAAAATATTTTTTTATTATTGTGAAAATACTGTACAGAGGGGTTACAATTACATGAGCAAGGTAACGAGTACATTTCTTATCAAGCATTGTTGCCTCCTCCTTTGTTTGACAAAAACATTTTTAAGAAAACACCCAAAATCAGTAACTTACACTCCCTCTTTAAGGAAATATAAAAATCAGACCAAAAAAAAAAAAAACTGACACCAAGCAGAAAAAAGGAAATAATAAAGACAAGTGTGGGCTGGGAAGGTGGCTCAGTGGTAGAGCGCTTGCCTTGCATGCATGAGGCCCTGGGTTCAATTCCTCAGCACCACATACGCAGAAAAAGCCAGAAGTGGCACTGTGGCTCTAGTGTAGAGCACTAACCTTGAGCTGAAGAGCTGAGGGACAGCGCCCAGGCCCAGAGTTCAGGCCCCATGACCAGACCCAAAAAAATAAAAAATAAAAAAATAAAGACAAGTTCATAAATTCATGAAATTAAAAACAGAGAAGCAGTAGAGAAAAAACATCAATGTAAGAGCTAACTTTTTGTCAAGATCAATGAATTCAATTAACTTTCAGAAGACTGAAAAAGCAAAAACTGAGGGAAGTCACAGATGATTGTCTTCAGAGAAACATGGCTGCAACTGCGTGCCTTGGAGACATTAAAAGCAAAAAGGGAAAATTAGGTAACCAACCCTACAGCTATTTAACGACAGGAATGAAAAAATTCAAGTCAGCTTATATCTATCTTAACAAGTTGCAATACAGATCTTCCAAAAACGAAAAAGAAGAACTGAAACCAGATTGTCCCAGGAGTAGATTTTATACTTTAAAGAACTAATACATTTTTAAAAATGCTTCCAGAACATAGAAGGGAAGACATCTATTTTATTATCTTAATTTAACCTGCAACTGATTTTTTTAAAAGCTAATAGCATAAATAAGATAATGTAGAGAAGAAAAATAACATAGCTAACACATCATACTACAGTAGAAACAAATCACTTCCTAACAAAGGTCTTTTTGTAAAAATTTATTTATTTATTTTTGTAGGTTGTAGGGCTTGAATTCTGGGCCTGAGCGCTGTCCCTGCATTCTTCAGCTCAAGGCAAGCGCTCTATTTCTGGAGCCACACTGCCACTTTCGGTTTTCTAGTGGTATATTAGAGATAAGAGTCTCATAGACTTTCTGCCCAGGGTGGCTTTGAATCATGATCCTCAGATCTCAGCCTCCTGAGTAGCTAGGATGACAGGCGTGAGCCACTGGTGCCCGGCTTGACAAAGGTCTTTATCAGTCCTATTGGCATAACACTGAAAACCCCAGCAATTGTAATAAGGCAAATGACCTACAGAACAGATGTAACTGAAAGGAATTACTGTCTCTTTTTGAAGGTAATGTGATAGTTTATAAAGAAAATCTCCTGGAAACCCCAAAACCCAAAAACAAACAAGATACCATCTCCTGAAAATTAATCAATGAGCATGTGATACAGACAGGACTGAAACACAGCATTGAGCTGTCTCTGTGCCCTCTGCACTATTAGTATATATAAACTGAAATTAAAAGCACAACACAAAATCACTCCAAAGAAAATTAAATGCTCAGGCATCAACTTAATACATGAGTTGAAATTAAAAGCATACCAGTTAAAATCACTCCAAAGAAAATTCAATACTTAGGTATCAAATTAAACCCTTTACAATGTTTATATGCTGTAAATGACAAAAGTGGCAATGAGCAAAACTCAATAAGATAAATGAAGAGACATCAAATGTTCCAGAAGGGAAAACTTAACATACTGAAAATATTGATTTGCCCTGAATTTATCATGCATTTAATACAATTACTATTGAACAGAGAGAAAGAATTTTTGCTTCAGGCAAAAGAACTACATGGAAAAGTGCAAGATCTAGAACAGCAAAAAGAAAATTCTTTGCTAGAGAAAGAATTGTGTGAGAGACTTTTTCTACTCAACATGGAGGTCCACTATTAGCTTAAGTCAGCAGGCAGCATGATACTGATAGAAGCCCAGCCACTTGCATCAGTACTCAAGATCCAGGGTCCAAGATGCCCAACTGAATTTCCACAATGGTGTAAATGAAGAAAGGATCACAGCTCGGCATCCAAACGCCTGAAAGTGAATTTCAATCTCAGCCTATACTTTCCACAAGTAATATAATGGATCATTGACTTGAACACAAAACATAGACGATAAACATTTACAAGAAAACATTGAGATAAAATCGTGGAGTGGGGGTCTATAGTTTAGTGAGGACTTCTAACTCATGGCACCAAAGCCATGATTTCATAAAAGAGCAAGCTGGTTAAATCAATTTCCCCAGAATAGAAATACTACTCAAAACATTTTAAACTGAACTATTTCTTGTCTTGGGAAAGAAGGGGGTTTGGGGGAGGGAGATAGAGGAATGGTGGAGTAGTTATAGCCCTTGACATATGTGTGTGAAAAGGAAACCAGGGAATTTGAGGGGATCAGTGAGGGTGATAAAGATGGCAGGGGAAGAATAATGGAAGAGGCGACACTGATCAGGACGCATTATTCGCAGCCAGGCGTCAGTGGCTCACACTCGTAATCCTAGCTACTCAGGAGGCTGAGATCTGAAGATTGCGGTTCAAAGCCAGCCTAGACAGGAAAGTCCATGAGACTTTGATCTCCAATTAAACACCAAAAGTGAGCCCAAAGTGGAGCTGTGGCTCCAGTGGTAAAGCACTGGCCTTATGAAAAGGAGGAGAAGGAGGAGGAGGAGGAGGAGGAGGAGGAGGAGGATGAGGACGAGGAAGAGGAGGTGAGAAGAGGAGGAAGAAAAAGAGGAAGAAGGAGGAGGAGGAGGAGAGAAGAAGAGGAGGAAGGGAAAGGAAGCAAAGGAAGGGAAGGGAAGGGAAGGGGGGAGGGAGGGAGGGAGGAAGGAAGGAAGGAAGGAAGGAAGGAAGGTAATCAAAGACAGCCCCTAGACCCTGAGGTCAAACTTCAGGATTGGGGGGAAAACATGCAGTATACTCATAAACTGACTTGATTTGAATCCCCTTTGTACAACTAAGATAATAAAAGCTGGTAAAATACAATAAATGATAAAATGTGCCATTCCAGTCCAAAGAGAATTCAACCAAGTAAACTGTCCGCATTTTAGAGAGCAGTTGCCAACAAACCATGGTCCTCAGTCCATTCTGGTCCACTCTCTGCTCGGTAAATAAAGTTCTAGGGGAACCCAGCCACGCTCACCCACTGATTCCCTGCTGTGGCTGCTCCAGCACTAGCGTGGAAGACCAGAGCCGAGCAGTGTAACAAAGACCCTGTCATCCACGAAGCCTATAATATTACTGTGACCTTCACAGAAAATGCTTTCTGAACTAAGATCAGCAAGTCCCTGGAAGGTGAGACTTTTCATCAGCACATGGAAAAGATGAGAGGAAGTCTTGACACCTGATCAACAGCAGCCTAGCTGAGCCACTGTGACCTCCCATTTTAAATAGTGCCACTGTTGTTTTAAATAGTGTCACTGTTGTGGCTCCTATTTACCTTTTAATTTTTTATTGTTTTGTTTATATAGTACTGAGGAATTGAACCCAAGGCCTCATGCATGCTAGGCAAAAGCCACATTCCCAGCCCCACACTTGGCTTTTAGAGTAAAAGAAAATAGTGAGAATAAGTTTATTTAAGATTTTTGTGCTGGTCTTGGGGCTTCAACTTAGGGCCTGGACACTATTCCTGAGCTTTAGTGCTCAAGCATAGTGCTCTACCACTTGAGCCATAGCTTCACTTCTGGCTGTTTTGGTGCTTAATTAGAGATAAGAATCTCACAGACTTTCCTGCCTGAGCTGCCTCTGATCTTGAGCCACAGATTTCAACTTCCTGAGCAGCTAGGATTATGGGCAGGAACCACCGGTGCCTAGAATAGCCTATTTTATTTATCCAAAATATCCTGAATATTATTTTGCCACATATTTTGCTGAAATCTTTTTACATCTTTTTTTAAATTCATTGTCGTACACCTTAGTGTGGACAGTGCATTTTCAGGAGAACTCATCTTACAGCTGAAAGCATTTACAAAGGCAGAGCCATAGCAGTGAACTGGCACAGATGGACCTTTTACAGTGACTGGCAGTAGTTAAAAGATGCTGGATGGGAAGTTGCAAAGGAAACCTAAAATGGAGAATCCTAGGTTTAGTGTGTCAGTGTTGAGAGCCCCGCCCCTCCCCTCTGGCTTGCTTGCTTACATGTGACAAACTGAACTTTTTCAAACTTAGCTTTCTAGTTATACATCCTTGAGAAGCACTTGTGAAACAACCTTCCTCCTTTACAGACCAATAGCAGAAAGGCCTGATGCAACTGAAAAAGAGAAGGCCTGGTAACTGCCAGAACCTTCTCAAGATTTGACTTTGCTTTGGAAAGCAAGCACATTATGTATTTTCCCTTACACTGCGTTCCAAGTGAATTAAAAAAAAAATCCTGATGTGCTGTAGTCCAATCAAGGTAGGCTACATTGACCAAGAGGTGTTTTGCCCATTACCATGTCTTTGTAATCTCACTGTGTTTTTATAGCCCTCCCAGGAATTTTCTTAGGTGGTCATGGGTAATTGCATGGACAGAGTGATTCTTGAAACCTGTCATGATTCTTTGACAACTTCCTTGTCAATCATTGCAGAAGACACATCCTGGGAAGGGAGATTATAAGAGGCAACTTAAAAGATGGTTTTGAGCTGGGTGCTGGTGGCTCACGCCTGTAATCCTAGCAACTCAGAAGGCTGAGACTTGAGGATTGCAGTTTGAAACCAGCCCAGGCAGGAAAATCCATAAAGAATAGGATTCACTTGAGAGCATCTTGTGACAAAAGGCAAACTGCCCCTCACACAGGCAGTGCCCTCTTGTCATCCTGAGAGAACTGCCAAAGGCTCTGCAGCTCTGTGGTTCTTCCAGGCCTCTGGAGTCAAAGGTTGGGTCAGTGGTCAAACCAGGCCATGCCTGTGTCTTGGGGCTGTTTAAACTATGCAGACCTTTTTCACCCCATCTCCTAATTCTCCCTATTTAATCTGAAGTCAATGCTTGCACCTCGAAAGGCAGCTGAAGATGTACTGTCTTTCCATAGCTGCTGTGCAATAATACATCTCCTTGCTATGTCCTTCACCATGTCTCTTCATTTGGCATGTAAGGGCCAGTGGTCAGAGTTAATGCGGGTCTCCTGCAGTTTGGGTCCTGGAGTATAAAAAGCCCTGTTTCAAACTAATACTCCAAGCCCCCTAAACTTCAATCAAAGCCTGTGTAGGGCATGGATGCCATCCACCAGTCTCCATGTTCTTCTGAGATGAGCCATGTTCACCTCTGAGAGTGATTTTTCTAGTTTAGTAACCTGCTGCCACTACTGACAAGCAGTTGTTAGCCATGGGAGATGCAGCAATGCATGGGGAACTAAAGCAGAGGAGAAGATCTCAAGATCTTGGAGAGAATATATTATACTGACAATTTCCAGCTCAGAGGTGACAAGCCTTTGCTAAGATCAAAGTAGCCTGTAAGACCAAAAGATAGCACAAGATGCTTGTGAGTCCCCAGGCCACGTAAGGGTTAAGAAGTATAACCCCTGTTTTCACTGTATTTGATGTTGGTATAATTTGGGGAGGGGAAGGGAAAAAACAAATTGTTTAAATAGGGATACAGGTGGACCCATTGCAACAATGACATGTACAAGGTGCTATGTCAACAAACCAACTTTACAACTTTGGCATGTGGGGGTGGGGGCGGGGGGCAGATGGGAAGGAATGGGAAAGGGAAACAAAGGAGGAAGCAACAATGCTTGATAAGAAATGTACTCATCACCTTGCTCATGTAATTGTAACCCCTCTGTACGGTATTTTCACAATTAAAAAAAATAAAGAAAGAAAAGGCTTTATTCAAGCCTAACATAGGTCATTAACAGTACCTGGAACAACAGATTTGGCTTGTTCATTTGTACCTTCAATTACAGCCCCATGCAGGCAAATTTCGTTTGTGTGTATGTCAGTCCTGGGGTTTGAACTAAGGTCCTGAGCAGTGTTCCTGAGCTTTTTTTTTTCTTAAAGCTAGTGTTCTCCCACTTAAGCCATACCTCCACTTCTAGGGTATTTGGGGGGGGGGGGGGGAGAGGGAGGAGTTAATTGGAGATCAGAGTTTCTTGGATTTTCCTCCCCAAGCTGGCTTTAAACTGCCCTTTTCAGATCTCAGCCTCCTGACAAGCTAGGATTACAGGCTTGAGCCTCTGCCACCCAGTTGGAACTGCAGCTCTAACAAAACAATGACCTTGACCCATGAACCACACCCTAAAAGGTCAGATGCACCTGCTACTCATTTCCTTATTGTAATTCTGTCAATCTCTTCCCTCCCAAGGCTGGCCTGGGGAGGGATTTAACATTCCAAATCCCTAAATATCAATCAAAACCCCTGGCCAGGGTAAAACTGCTTGTCTTCTCACCCCAGAGATGAAGTCCTTTTCAATCAGCAGAAAGGAAGCTGGTGTGGCTGACTGCCCGGTAACACCCAAGCTTCTGCAGAGGTAGGAGCTTCGCATCCTAGGCTCATAACTCCTCCACTATTAGTTAGGGTCAAGGTACATGACAGCAGTTTCTTGGGCAATGTGAGGGCGGCCATGTTTCCAATCCCTGCGTGCCCAAGCAGTTGAATAAAGGCCAGGCCTGTGGCAGTGCTTTCCAGAACTTCAAAGGCTGGAGTCATCGTCCTTCTTGGGTTGCGTCCTGCAGTTTTCTCCTGAGGGAGTGAAGCAGCTTGATTGATATTTCAGTGCCACAGGCACTGCCCAGCCAGGAGCCAGCTGGCAGGAGATTTATTTGAAGTCAGGAAGTAATGACTTCCTGCTCCTGCCAGCAGGACACCCAAACACGGTGGATTGGACGTGGAGGCTCCAAAGTCACCAGGGGCCTGGGCAGGTTTATTGGTCTTGAACCCCCAGGGAAAAGCAACACCCTTTACCCAAAAACTTAAGAAAAGCAAATCTGATCAACAACCAGCATCGCATTACGCTTTCCTTTCCCACAGGGATTCTTCTTTGCCGTTCATTTGGGCTTCAGTTTCACACGGAAGACAAAACCACGAATATGTCAAAGCATAAATCAAGATGCAAAATGTCATCTGAATGCCAGACTGACCCTGCATGACATGGATTCAGTTCTAAGTTAAAAATAAGCCTGTGTTGCCACACAGGGCTCCAAGGGGCTGAGGCTCCAGCCTGCCTGCCGTGATGCTGGCCTGCAGCAGGAGTCCGGAGCATAGCTCGTTGAACTCACACCTGATTGTAACAAGAAATGGTTGCTAACGAAGTCTCCTAACAGGTTCCAATTGAATCCATTAGTTCTATTTTTCCTCTTCAAAAGGTTTATAATGCACCTGATCTATAGGATATGGATTTTTTGTTTCCATTTTGCTTTTTTTTTTTTTTTTTGCGCCAGTCATAGGGCTTGAATCCAGGACCTGAGTGCTGTCCCTGAGCTTCTGTGCTCCAGGCTGGTGCTCCACCACTTATGCCACAGCTCTATTTCCTGCTTTTTGTTGGTTAACTGGAGGTAAGAGTCTCATAGTCTGCCTAGGCCGGCTTTGAATTGTAATTCTCAGATCTCAGCCTCCTGAGTACCTAGGATTACACACATGAGCACCCACAGCAGCACAGATCTGTATCTCTTAATAAGCCATTTCACTATGATCTTTTTGCAAGAATAGGACTTTTTAAAAAATCTTATATTTTTTTGTTTTTACTTATTGATTAGTTGGTTGCAATACTGGGAATGGAATGCAGAATCTTGTATGTATATGTATCACCTACATCTCTAAATGACAAAAGAATAAATGAGCCAAACTGACATGGTGGTACAGGTCTATAATCCCAGCTTTTCAAGAGGTGGATCTGGGGAGGTTCAATGCCAGCCCAGGCAAAAAGGTTAACATGAGATCCCATTTCAAAAAAGAATTTGAACCTGGTGGTATATAACTGTAATCCCAGCTATGTGAGAGGCTAAAGAATTGAGATTAGAAGGCAGCCAGTGCAAAAAAAATAACTAAAGCAAAGGAAATAATAAATAAAAGTAAACAGGCATACTATTATCCTACAACAACCAATTCAAGACAAAATAAGAAGTTTTTAATTTCTCCCTATAACATCTCAACACATTTTAAGGCCTTCAATATAGTTTTAAGATTTGGATTATATTTGTTAAATTCTTATTTACTTTGGTCATTTAATTCATTTTGTTTTAATAGACTATTTACAAACTAATTTCTGTACATAGTTATCTAATTTCTTATTGAACTTGAAATCTCAATATTATGTGCCTGGTCTCTCTCTCTCTCCCTCTCCCTCTCTCTTTCTCTCCCTCTCACACCCTCTCTTTCCTTTCCCCTCTCTATCCCTCCCTTTCTCTCTCTGTTGCTGGGAATTGAAACTAGGGCTTCAAACTTGCTAGGCCAGTGTTCTACTACTTGACTAGCAGAGATTATAGGAATGCATTACCATACCCAGGTTCATTTTCTCATCATAAATCTTCAGTGCTTAATTCCGGAATCCATACTTAGGTAGTTGTCTTCCGAAAGTAAGCGCAGGGCTGGTCTAATCTGAGCCCTGATCACTTCAGATATTGATGGGGAGGAGGGAGCTATGGCATCTGATAATTACAAGGCAGGTGGCATCTCGGTTGCCAGCACTTCCTGAGGTGGACAAGTTTTAGTTAATCCTTACAGCAATTCTGTGAGATGGGGAGTCATACCCCATCTTAGGGGCTAGAAAACTCAGGCCCAGAGAGGTGAGATGAGGTGCTACCCCAGGTCACACAGGCCGTGACTACCAGAAACAGAAGGGTTCTCTCACACCAAACTTAGCTGGACTAAAATTAGAACTCTTGGATCCATTTCCAATCAAAACTTTGTCTTTGGGCATTTAATGAAATCTAGAATGTGGAGGTCCTCAATGTGGCTTCTGTTTGTGACTATGTGATGCTTGAATTTTCATAGAAACGTTGCTTGTATGTTTTTTTCTCTTGGGACCTCCCACTTGCTGAGCTTGCTCACTCGCAGATTGCGTGCTTCCACTTGAGCCATATCTTTTAGGCATGGTGTCTTGAAGATTTTTTTTCTGCCCAGGTTAGCTTCAAACTGAAATCCTTCTGCTCTCAGCCGTAGGTAGCTAGGATTGCAGGTGTGAGCCATCCACACCTGCCTCTAGAAATGCTAACTTTATGTCTGTCATTAAAAGTACTGACAAGCTATGCCTTCGCTTAAGTATCACTCCGTTAATTTTATCTGTAGCATACTATATATATTTTATTTTCTATTTCAAAATCTGTTTTTGAGTGATTTCTCCCTTTTTAGAGTTCAGATATCTTTCCTTCCACCATCTTTTGATTTATTTCCTTTCCTCTTTCTTTTTTCCTTCCTGTCTCCTCCTCCTCCTCCTCTCTCTCTGTCCCTCCTCTCCCTCTCCCTCTTATTCTCTTTCTCTCCCTCTCTCCTCCTCTCTGTGGAACCCAGGAACTCACACATACTAGACAATTGCTCTGACACTGAGCAACACACAAACTTCCACTTCAAAATTTTTAGTTAAGCTGGATGCAGGTAGCTCAAGTCTATAATCCTAGATACTCAGGAGGGTGAGATCTGAGGATCGTGGTTCAAAGCCAGCCCAGGTAAGAAAGTCCATGAGACTCTTATCTCCAATTAACCAACGGAAAACCAGAAGTGGAGTTGTGGCTCAAAGTGGTAGAGCACTAGCCTTGAGTGATAAAGCTCATGGGCAGTGTCCAGGCCCTAGAGTTCAAACCCCATGACCAACAAAAAAATTAAAATAAATAGATAAAATTGTTATTTCCCTCCTTTAATTCCAAGCCTGTGCTGTCCCAAATGGCCCAAGTCTCAGATGACTTCTTCATGGCATTGGCTTCTCTATTGAAACAAAGCTCATTACCTACGGAAACATCCGTTATTAAAGTCTACTAAAATCCCTCTCCAGTGTCCATCCTCAAGCCTTCTCTGCTCTTTCTGAGCTGTATCCTTGACAGCCCATTACTCTGATGGCATTGTTGTTTTCTTTTTTTGCAGTGCTGGGACTGAGCTCTGGCGTTGTTGATGCCAGGCAGGGATTCTACTCACAACTAACATGCCAATCCCCACTCTGATGACTTCACCTATCTCCTTTCTACAGGTGGATCTCTGTGAGGTCCACAGTTCCAGATGCTATCCACTCTTCCCAGGGAGGGTCATTCAAGCAGTGGGTTTGCTGCCATCAGCTCAGGCTGCCATGACAACTGCCACAGGTTCACAGCCTAAAGCATGAGAAACATATCTGCTGTCAGTCCTAAAAGGCTGCAAGACCAAGATCAAGTTGTGCACAGGTTTCCTTTTTCCTTGGCCTCTCTTCCTGGGGTGTGGTAGTCATCCTGGGTCTTCTCATAGTCCTCCTTCTGGATGTGTCTGTGTCCATTATTCTCTTTTTCTTGAACACCAGGTGTTTTAGATGAGAGCTCACCCAGATGGTCTCACTCAATTAAATATCTCATGTGTGTGTGTGTGTGTGTGTGTGTGTATGTGCGCACGTGCACGCACATGACCGCGCAGTGTAGCTTAATCTCAGGGCCTTGCGTTCTCACTTGACATTTTTGCTCAAGGCTGGCACTCTAACACTTGAGCCACACCTTATCTTCTGGATTTTTGCTAATTAATTGGAGATAAAAGTCTCTTAGATTTGTCTCACTTCAAACTGGGATCTTCAGATCTCAGCCTCCAGAATAGTTATGATTACAGGCATGAGCCACTAGTGCCCAGCTAAATGCCTCTTTAAAGACCCTGAACTCCTTCTTCAGCGAGGAAAATACAATGATATCTTCATTGCTCTTTCTCAGAGAGAAATCCTGGAATCATAGAGGCAAATACATCTCCTTGACAACCTTGTGTGGACTATGTTTTATATTAATTCAGAACTTATTTAAGTGGCCTTGCAGTGTAAAATATCATACTTCAGGAAGAAATCTGAAATACAAATAACCCTAATTAAGGTGATCCTATTATATAAATTTAGATTTCCATCTTTAAAAATTCAGGCAAGCTGTTGGCTCACTCCTGTAATCATAGCTACTAAGGAAGCTGAGATCTGAGGATCACAGTTCAAAGCTAGCAGGGGGCAGATAAGTGAGTCACTTATCACCAACAAACTACTCAGAAAAAGCCAGAAGTGACACAGTGGCTCACGTGGTAAAGCGATAACTTTGAGCAAAAAGAAGCTCAGGAACAGCATCCAGGCTCTGAATTCAAGCCCTAGTACTGGCGCATTAACGTGCACACGCGCACGCGTGCACACACACACACACACACACACACACACACTCTCTCTCTCTCTCTCTCTCTTCTGACCTAATTCATAATTTACTACGACATAAGAAAGTACCATAGCTGGGCTGGGAAGGTGGCTCAGTGGTAGAGCGCTTGCCTTGCATGTCTGAGGCCCTGGGTTCAATTCCTCAGTACCACATAAGAAAAAAGCCGGAAGTGGCGCTGTGGCTCAAGTGGTAGAGCACTAGCCTTGAGCTGAATATCTGAGGGACAGCGCCCAGGCCCACAGTTCAGGCCCCACGACCGGACCAAAAAAAAAAGAAAGTACCATAGCTGCTTCGCTCTAAGCCATCTCATTGTACCAATCCCACACTTTGGCCATCACCTGCGTCACCATGATGGAATCATCTCTCTGATGTCAGTGCGGGGATTTCCAGGACTAAGGGTGCAGCTGAGTCGTCACCTCCCACGGTTCAGCCTTGCCTGTGTGGGCTGCAGACCCTGTGCTCCTCCAGCTGCTCTCTCTATCCCCCACAGCCATGGAAACAGCACTCTCCAGGTGTCTGAAGATGGCCACGCCTGTCCTTTTCAGGCCCAGGACACCACCCCCACCAACTCCTTCTCAGGTGAAAGGTTCCTAATTCGTTTACCTGGCTCACTTAGCAGCAGATGGCTAGTCACTCATTGTCTCTGCCATCCCATATTTGCAAACCAAACTGTCTGTTTTCAAGACTAATGCATATGCTACTACATTATTCCCCCAGAGGTTAAGTATTTTTTTGACTTGTGCATTTCCATTGATTACCACTGACTTCCTGAGATCTTTACTCTTCCCAGAGACCCACACGTCTTCCTATTTCTTTTTTGTGTGTTTTTATCATCTTTAATATCTTCTTCATCCTTTTGTATACAGTATATCACAGAGAAAGATGATTTGGGGAAACTTTAAAATACTTGCACAGAAACATGAATGTTATAATGAACTTACAGAATTTTGAAATGAGAAAGAAGCTTATCTTGATCTTCTTTAAACCTTCATCATGTCTAAGCTCACTTTAGACACTAAAGGAGGAAGCCTGATGAGAAAAATGGTTTGCTGTGGGTCATTCCTTTAATTCAGATGTCTGAAAATCTACTGTGTGCTGGGCACAATTTTTTTTTTTTTTTTTTTTGTCGGTCGTGGGACTTGAACTCTGGGCCTGGGCGCTGTCCCTCAGCTCTTCAGCTCAAGGCGAGCGCTCTACCACTTGAGCTACAGTGCCACTTCCGGTTTTCTGGTGGTTTATTGGAGATAGGAGTCTCACAGTCTCTCCTGCCCGGGCTGGCTTTGAACCGTGATCCTCAGATCTCAGCCTCCTGAGTAGCTAGGATTACAGGCGTGAGCCACCAGAGCCTGGCTTGCTGGGCACAATTTTATTCTACACTGCGGTGTGTGGTGGGGGAAACATCTGCAAACTTCTCTGTTCTATTGTGACTTGCATTCTATTTTTGAAAAATTGAGAACTGAACTCAATTCTTCCTCTTATGCTCTTCCTCTCTCCCCTTTTATATATTCACAGAACTTTTAAATTATCTAAATCAAAGCTACACAATTTGTTTCTGGAAGAAACCAGCCCCTAATGGGGAAACTCCAATAAGATCAAAGGGGAGAAAATTAGCTAGTTTGTTCTTCCATATTGCAAGCTCTATGACAAAGTACAGCTGGGTAAAAAGAGAGGCTCCCAATGGAACAACATTAAGAATGTTTTCTCTTTCTTCCCTCCCTCCCCTCCGCTCCCCCTCCTTCCTTCCTTCCTTCCTTCCTGCCTGCCTGCCTTCCTGCCTTCCTACCTTCCTGATGATACTAGGGCTTAAACTCTGAGCCTCATGATATTGCTTGTCTTTTCCACTCAAGGCTGGTGCTCCAACACTTGAGCCACATCTCTATTTCTAGCTTTTTGCTAGTTTATTGGAGCCAAGAATCTCATAGACTTTCCTGCCTGGGCTGGCTTGGAACCTTGGTCCTCAGATCTCAGCCAACTGAGTAGCTAGGATTACAGGCACGAGCCACTGGCACCCAGATGAAAGCATTTTCTGATATAAGTTGAGAAGCAATTCTACCAGAAATTTCATTGTCAGGGACATGCTATATCTTCTGTATTTTATTGAAAACCCACAGGGAAAAAAGGACAATTCCCATATGACATTTCTAGGAACAATCACTTCTTTAAACATCCATCATTTCTTTCAGAAGTAGTCATCTCCTGCATCTGATGCACGAACTCCTCCCCCAGAACTGCTTTGGCACAACTCTGCCAGGTATACCAATGAATCATCATTCCTCAATTGACTGGGGACCGGAGAGAAATGGACCCTGTGCTCTTCTCCTTGTGATTCTCTCTTCCGTCCATCATTCTTTTCTCTCTTTTTCTCCCCTGAAAGTGCCACTCTATGCCTTGTCTTTTGATTTATGTCCTTATAAAATGATAAATATTGAAGCCTGCTATTCCCCTAGGGGCATTAAGATAAATAAACCCTGGCAGTATATCATAAATTTGTAGTGGAGACAGACACACCAACCAATTACCCTAATGCAATGTGATGTTTGTGTTTATTCTTACCAGATGCTGACAACTCTGTTTATTAAATCACTTTGCAGACATTTAGTTGACTCTGGAATAGGGCTATTGGATTAGAGGGATATGGACTGGCATTTCTGAATGCTACACAGGTAGTCACAGGCCTAAGAGGGTGTTGTTCAATGTGCCCTTTACACAGGGAGCTGGCCGCCAGTGGACTAGGAGAGAGAGCACTACAAGTGAGAAGCAACTTGTGGACAGAAGACTCACAGCATAAGAGTGAAAGTCACCCTGGAGACACCATGTGCAGATGAATTACTAGGGCACCATGGAGAAACAAAAAACCACAGCTCAGGGCTTGGAAACTGCTTTCCCAAACCCTATGCTGTGATTAATATATGTATCAAAGCAATTCCCACCCAGATAAGTGAAATCTTCCAGCTAGAAGAAAATCACAAATAACATCAATCCAAATGTGCACAGAAAAGTCCAGACTCATTGCAAGTCAAAAACTGTTCTTGAGCCAGTACCGGGGCTCATACCTCCTCAGGAGCCTGAGATCTAAGGATCGTAGTTCAAAATCTGCCCAAGCAGGGAAGATGGTAAGTATCTTACCTCCAATAAACTACTCAGAAAAAGCCAGAAGTGGCACTTTGGCTCAAGTAGTAGAGCACTTGCTTTGAGCACAAGGAGCTCAGGGACACTTCCCAGACCCACAGCTCAAGCCTCATGACCAGCAAAAGACAACAAACAAGCACACACAACTGTTCTTGTACTCATCATAGACTTGAGACCCTGGAATAGTGGAATACTCTGAAATTTAAACAAAAGAATGCATGGGCAGGAAGAAATGTGGTTATAACACCTACTTATCTAGGGTGAGACCTGCCAGATACCATTATGAAAAATTGTGCCCATGACTTCTAAACAATGAGCAAAAGCAGGGCATGGCCCACCAGAGGAACACAGGGATCCTGGGGCTTGTGGTAAATGAGGAATTCACACTTGTTTGCTCCCTGCCACTCTGGGTGTCACCAAGTGCTCACAGAGGTCAGTGCCTGATGAAGGAGGTGTGACTCCAGGCTGAGATCCTTCTCCAGGACACTTTTTGAGGGCAGAATTTGAGTTTGAACTCAAGAGTCTTGCCCTTGCAAGGCAGGTGTTTTACTTGAACTATGCCTCTAGCCCTTTTTGCTTTAGTTTTAGATACAGTTTTGTCTTTATGCACAGGCTGACCTGGACTGTGATCCTCTTGTTTATGCATCCTGCATATGAACTACCACTCACAGCTGTTATTGTTTGAGATGAGAATCTTTTTAAATTTTATTAAGGTATATTTTATTTTTATTACAACTTGATTATTTTAAGTAATTGTACAAAGGGGTTAAAGGTGAACATGTCTGTTTATGAGTACAATGCATCTTGACCAGCATTACATTTTTTTATCATTCTTGCGATGCCACAGGTCAAGATGCACTGTAAATATAAATTGTTTTATTAAGTGGAAAAAATTCATAACGTTAAGATTAAGAAAAGTGAGGAAAGGGGTGGGGTGGGAGGGGTAGGTGTTGAAAGGGGTGACACTGATCAAGAGGCGCTGTATTTATAAACTACTCTGGTGAATGGCAACTCCTCTGTATAACTACCTAAGGAACTTAAAAACGTTCTTTTATAAAAGGTCTTAAGCAGAGGTCTGGTGGGAATGGTGGTCAGACGGAGAAACCCAGCTTGGAGAGTCCAAGGCTAAGGCTCGGGCACAGCGCCTAGCCAGAACAGAAGCTTAATCAGAATGGCAGAGAATATCCCGCATCTCCACACCCCAACAAGAGGAACAAGTAGGAAGCAACAAGTAATAGCATAGAATAATGACTTACAGGAGAAAGATAAGAACATGAAGAAAGGCTACCTCTGAAAATTCAATGCAAAGAAAAGACCTAAAAATAAGGATATGAAGGTATTAACAAAGCCCCTCAGGCAGACAGAGCAAGCCCCATCCTAAACACAAGGTAACACTCTAGGAATCTCAAGATCAGAGGGCACTAGAGGTAACCATGGCAACAACAAACCTGAAGCCAGGAATAAATCAAACCACCACATTAAAGGCCTAGCAGAAGGAAAAAAAAAACTGTATTCATTTCCAGGCAGAAATGAGTATTTGCCTTCACTCCTATTATATACTTTGTAATAAAATTTTTGAATTATAAAAATAAGAGAAAAAAACATAATATCCTCTCAAGAGACAATGAAACCAAAGAAACCAGACTTTCAAGTTAAGAAATTCTAAGTAACTAATATATGTGTGGAGGCTAATAAAAATATTAAAAAATGTGAAGAACACACAAAATCAAATGAAGAGAGGAAAAAGAAAGAGAAGAGGGAAAAGAAAGAGAAGGGAGATAGGAAGTATAAGTAAGACTCAATGACAGGCTAGTATTAAAATCTGTACTAACAGAGATGATTGGCTGTGTCTGGGTCATCAGAGGCTTTACCATCTGAGAAGGTAATTAGTGAGGTTGAAGATAAAGCAATAAAAATAACCCAAAATGACAATAAAGAGGAGTTTGGAACAATATCAAACTGTCTAATATGTGTGACTGGAATCCCAGAGCTCAAAGAGATGGGCAGGAAAAACAGTATATTCACCATCTTCTGAATCAATGATTTATTTATCAAACCACAAATTCAAAGAACACCAAAAATACCAAATGCCAAAAAGCCAACAAATCAAAGACAATCTTAGGTGTGTCATATTTGAACTTCTGCCGACCAAAGACAAGAAGAAATCTTGAAGCTAGTCAGGGAAAACCACATTACCTACGGAAGTCAAAGATAAGAATTACACTAGACTTCTAGTCAGACTATGCAAGCCAGAAGATGATGGAGAGACATCTCTACAAAACTATAAATATAATACATTAAAAACACATTGACACAAAACCTTTCTGTCATCCTATTCCCCTCCATAATCACCAGTTCTAGAAGTTCTAGAAGTCTTCCTAAACTAATTTGAAGAAAAGGTTTGTCTTTAGAAAACACATCTCTGTGTGCCAATGGCTCATGCCTATAATCCTAGCTGCTCAGGAGGCTAAGATGTGAGGATCTTGGCTCTAAGCCAGTCCAAGCACAAAAGTCCGTGAGACTCTTATCTTTAATTAACCAACAGAAAACAGGAAGTAGAAGTCTGGCTCAAGTGGTAGAGTGCTAGCTTTGAGCATAAAAGCTAAGCACAATCATGAGGCTCTGCACGATACTGACAGAAAAAATATAATGAAAATAAACACATACACACACACACACACACACACACACACACACACACACACACACACACACACACACACACACACACACACACACACACACACACACACACACACACACACACACACACACACACACCCCTACCCCGAACAAATCCTACCAAAAAGCTTAAAGATGCTCTATCACTAATAGCTACACCAATAATGGATGTGGGAAATATCTGAGCTGATGATTTCAATATTCAAAATAATATCCACGATTGCAGGATTTTGTGCCCTTTAAAAGTGTACAAGGTTCTGGATGTACAAAGTTATTCTCCTACAGAGTCCTGGTGTAGCTATGGAGTAGCTTCATCTCCACAGGCTGGCTTCAGGTTTGAAAGATTCCATTTGGCATATGGTTTCCTTGAGAACAACCCAGATGGGCTTTGAGAGAGGGAAAGGCCAGCTGCACACATTACAATTGGATCTTAAGAAGACCAAACAAAGCTGTCCATTAAATGAGCTCTTAATAGGCAGCCTTTAAAACATGGTTATTTCTCATTATCCCTCAAATGGA
Organism: Dipodomys spectabilis; assembly: GCF_019054845.1. Lineage (NCBI taxonomy): Eukaryota > Metazoa > Chordata > Mammalia > Rodentia > Heteromyidae > Dipodomys > Dipodomys spectabilis. Next base: position 3,315,371 of record NW_024870896.1, on the reverse strand, counting down.
AGCCATTGGCTTTGTACTTGTCGTACGGAACTCTGGGAAGGAGGACAAGCGCCGACGGCATCTGCACCAAGAAGCACCAGTCTGCCCTGACTGTAGAGCCACCCTTAAGCTCCGTGAACCTCCCCCACGAATTCATTCAACGTACATTATACAGTCAACATACACTACAGCATGCAGGTTGCTGTTCCAGCCCACGACATGTAACATGAACACACCATGGTCCTTATTGTCCAGGGTGTTTTACCCAAGTTGTGGAGGGAGACAACAAACAAATGTATACCTCAGCAGTTCTCCTTCTGTGAACCTTTAGTTACTTGTGATTGCAACTGTCCATTGTCAAACACCGAATGGAATATTCCAGAAATAAGCAACTCCTGGGCTTTTATATTGCACATCCTCCTGAAGAACATGAAGGAATCTTGCTCCATCCAGCTACCTATCCCACATGGACCACGGCCCACCAGCCCACCATCAGCACAGCTCAGTGATCTGGGACCACTCAAAATGAAAAATTATTCTTCTAACTCATCATCAGAAAGACAAAAGCAAGCTGGTCTATAATCCTATCTACTCAGGAAACTGAGATCTGAGGATCTTGGCTCAAAGCCAGCCAACTTGGCAGAAAAATCCACGAAACTTTTTACCCCCAATTAGCCAGCAACCTGCTAGAAGTGGAGATGCGGCTCAAGTTGTAGAGTGCTAGTAAGAGTAGGAGTCCCTGAGTTCAAACCTCAGTACCAACACACACACACACACACACACACACACACACACACACACACACACACACACACACAGAGACAGAAAGAGAGAGAGAGAAAGAGAGAGAGAGAGAGAAGCCAAAAGCGGCTATCACTGTATTACATCACAAAGCCTTTTTATTTCCATATCTCTGGGCTCAGCAAGAACAAATAGGTACTGGAAATACCCCACACTCATAAAGATGAAAAGATTACTTATACTGTTTACCCACCGATGCCTCAGTTTGTACAGAGGTGGCCGTGAGGAAAAATGGACAACAGAGAATTAACCGAGAGAAGTAACCCAAACAAGAGCATGCTCAAAGTAAAAACAATCTTAGTCACAGACTGCATCTGTTAAAGAGCATAAAAATCTTGAATTGAATGTAGTATTTTATAAAATACAGTCAGGGCCAGGAGCTAGTGGCTCATGCCTATAATCCTAGCTATTCAGGAAGCTGAGATCTGAGGATTGTGGTTAAAAGCCAGCTTGGGTAAGAAAGTTCGTGTGACTCTTATCTCTAATTAACCACCAGGAAAACCAGAAGTGGTGCTGTGGCTCAAAGTGGTATAGCACTAATCTTGAACAAAAGAGTTCAGGGACAGTGCCTAGGCCCTGAGTTTGAGCCCCATGAACTACCAAAAACAAAACAAAACAAAAAACAAAAAAAACAAGAGTCTCTGACTTTTCTGCCATGGATAGCTTTGAATCCTCTCAGATTTCAGTCTCCTGAACAGCTAAGATTACAAACATGAATGCTGGCTGCAAACAGCATTGTTTGGGTGAACTTGAGATGACCCTCCAGCCATTTCCACTCAGGTGAGAAGAGGAACAAGTTCCCCAATAGCCCAGAAGAAGAAAATGGATACAAATTCAGTCTCTTATTTTGCCTAAGAGATTCCACGATTAGTGCAGGCCTGGTCCCTCATTTGCATGAGTGGTCCAGATACTCTGGCTACACTCCCTTTTGGGCTGTAGATGCTCCACTCTGAGCATCAGCCAGGAGAGAGCCTTCTGTGCTGCCCCTGGGTATCACAACATTAGGCCCAATGAAAGGCTTCTCTCAAGTGGTCTTGTCTACTTTTGATCATCATTAGTAGAGCAAGGTGAACTGGAAACACAAAGTGAGAAGAGGATGATAAAAGTGACAGCTAGACACCATAGACCAGAGAGGTACTAGGTACTGTCCAGTGCTAGAGATCATGACACCCAAGAACTGTATTACTGATTAACAGGGACTAAGTGTATCACAGCAAGAAATGCGAGATTGAGAGTTGTAACCCTAGGCACGGTTCAGGGTTCTGACACAGGGACACAACTGGTTTTGCTACAGGGCTAAGCACATCCCAGGACTTAAGGCCAGTGTGAAATGACAATTATAACATTAGAAGGCTCTACCTGGGGTTATTTTCCACTGCTGCTAGAAACCAGGGATTCCAACAGCTGTCAAATATTGGAACACTAGGCATCTCTCAGGGCATGGAGATATAAGCCTTGGTCCTTGGGCACACAGTAGCTTGGGATCAACAGCTCTAGATCTTCTCCTTGTCTACCCATGATTCCTATGTGGTTGGTACAAAAGGAGTGGAGTCAAGTAATCGGTCACGTACACAGTTCCATCACATTACATTTTACAATTTAAATATTGGCATTGAGTTAATAACCTTGGTTGAGTTATACCTCAATAAGGCAGATTTTTTTTAAATTAAGAGACTATGTAGAACACAGTGACATATTGTACTTTATGTTTTTATTATCTTTAGTTGTAAAAAGGAATTGTATTTCAATAAGGCAGTTTTTTTTAAAAATTCAGAGACTGCAGAATATAGCAAAATGTTTTTTAAAAGTTTAAGTAGTTGCACAAAGGAGTATATCTCCATAAGGCAGTTCTTTTTAAAATTAAGAGATTGTGCAGAACACAGCCAAATGTTAAAAAAAAATGAAAATAAAAGAGAACAAGCAACAACAACAAAGGCTTCCTGGGTAAATCTGAAAAACATTCACTAACAAATCCACAAATACAATTTTCATTCGGAAACTGTCCAAAGAGTGGCTTGACCTTCTCCCTGTCTACTCTAAAGTGTTGCAAAAACTGAACACTGACTTTTGCTCACTGAGTGTGCATTTGAACACAAACTGTCTTTACCCATATAAAAAGGCAGTTAACTACATTTCAGATATTGAGGTTCTTTGTACTTAAATCGTCTTCTTGAAACTTGAAGAAAAAAAAAAGTTGCCCGGTTTGAGTTTGTGAAGTGTAAAATTAGAGTGGCCCAATTTCATAGGGATTGAAATAGAATCATTTCTGAAGAGTACAAAAAGGGAATTGCCCAAAGCACTTTCATGTAGAATGTTCTTTTAAAAAAAATTTCATTATTTACACTGCAGAGCTTTATTTCCTAAGGGGCTTTGACAAAAATAGAATCATAAAATGCTAGCATCACAAAGGACTTGGAAACCATCTGGTTCCTCTTCATTTTCGGATGAGTTAAATGAAGTCCAGTGAATGGAAGATTCCTGGGGAAGAAGCCAGGGTGGAGGCTGGAAATGGAGGATGAAGCTCCACCCCCTGCCTCCCCTTGATGAAGAAAGACTAATATGGAAGCCAGTACGCTGGCTCCAGTATCACAAAGCCTAGCAGGGGAATAACAGTGCTAGGTCCATTCTCTAAGAGAGACATTCATTATTCATTCATTCCACGAGTGTATTGGGCATCCTGGGACACAAAGCTCTAAGCTACATCTTCCTTGTCCCTGGATTATGACATAGAACTTCATGACACTTGTTTCTAGCAATGAAGAAACACAATAAACAGTTCACAAGCTAATAAGTTATTTAATTGTATACCTGCCACCAGTGTTACCAAGAAAAACCTGGAAGGGAATCCCTAATTTAGAGGGGTGTGAAAAAACTGGTCCTCCATTGTTGATACGACCACCATTTTGAAGTCATGATGGACCACAGATTATGGCACATAGATGAAATAAGAACATTAAAAAAAACTACCTCTCCCCACCCCCAGATTGCTGATAAAAGATATAAGAAAAGCATTATCCAGGGGAGGGAGGGCTTTGAACACTGAGTCAACCACCTCTCTGCAGTTAAACTACAGTAAAATTCACTCATTCATAAAATTCATTAAAAATGCATCCACAAGCTGGATTTTCCCATCATTCTTTGGACTTTGTGTCTTCCTAACTCTCAAGCAGATGTCCCCCACCTCGTCTTTTTTAATGACTTGATCTTTTGTTTGTGGCACTGAAACAGTAGATAGCTGTGACTAAAAGAAATTGAGTAGTCACTGACTAGTCATGGAGCAAATTTAGCAAGGTTAATCAGACCAAGTTCCCATTATACCTGATGTCTAGGTCAAAAGAGAAGGGCAACAACAGCTACTATAGCACAGTAACTTTTTTCACTGAGATGACACATTTATTTCATGAATTCTTCATTCCCAGTGCTCGCTCTCTCTCTTGGATTTTCTCCATTTAATAAAAAGTCATGGAGGGCCTAAGAAAACCTACTGCAATCATTGTGCTTTCTTGTGAATACTGAGCACCTGTACCACAAGAAGTTGTCACAGTTCACAAAGGCCACCCTAGACATGAGGAAGCTGGTAATCAGATGGGAAGGGTGAAACACTCAAGGGCATCCCTGATCCAGTCTCAGTAATATAGGCATCCAGCAGCCCACTCCGCAGCACTCTGCAGGCTTCACAGTACTCCCAGCGGAGTTTCTGGACTCAGTACACAGGATCCCTTAGGGTGGCTTGCTGCACTTCATAGCCTTCTGGGGACAGCTGTTCAAGTGGGGGCACCGACCATCCCCCCTCCAGAATCTGGATCTCCACCACCACCACCTCAGGAGAACTCAGAACTGTCCAGCCCACATGATCAAGTAGGCAAGGTAGGCTGGCTGGCAAGTAGTTGATTTTTAAATGCTTAGTTGATCAGATTGTAGTCTAAAATCTTCAGTGCAAGAATAGCTTCAAGTAGTTTAGGAATAACAATCCAGTTGATTCTGTACAGTTAACAAATGCTAACAGAAACAAGAATCTAATAAGTTTATTATCCAACAAAAGGTCATCTTTGCAGAAATGCTTCAAGCAGATGCTTTTGGTTTGTTTGTTTGTTTGTTTTATTTTTGGGTTTTCTTTTTTTTTTTTTTTCCCGGTCCTGGTCTTGAACTCAGGGTCTCAGTGCTGTCCTTGAGCTCTTTCAGCTCAAGGCTAGTGCTCTAACTACTTGAGCTGCAGCTCCACTTCTGGTTTTGTTTTGATGATTAATTGGAGATAAGGGTTTCTCCAACTTTTCTGCACGGGCTGGCTTTGAACCGCAATCCTCAGATCTTAGCCTCCTTAATGGCTAGGATTACAGGCATGAGTCACCAGCTGCAGATGCTTCCTTTGTGTCTCCTCAGGACATTTTCTCAGCAAGGGGGATGGGCATGGTGGATAAATTAGTAGGGTAGGTGTTTTAAAGATAGTATGGAGTACCTGGTCTGAGGAGACAATGTGAGCAAAATCTGGTTACAGCCACATGAAGAGCACTGAATGGGCCCTGCCACCCAGACATGGAAAACAGCTGTCTATCATGGAGTAGGGTGAGTATGGTTGGACTTAATTCAATGCAATACTCAAATGATTTTTTAAAATTTCCTTTTGAAAATATATATGTATATATGTATGTATATACATACACAGATATGTATATACATATATACACACAATACATACATATATGTATATATATATATATACACACAGACACAATAATTGGAGAAAGAAAAAGGTAGAGCTGTAGTTAGTAGCTACTTCCAAAAGTATGTTCTCACAGGGGTTGAGAAATTCTTTTCTGCTAAGGGCCATTTGGATATTGATAACATCCCCCTCAGGCCACACAAAATCATCAATACAGGCAGATGCGCTATGGGCAGCTAATTGACAAGAAGTATACATGATTCTCATCATGTATCAAATAGTGTCGATCCTATCACTTACCGAATAGTTTCAAGGGCCAAAACCTCCAAAGTTTAGGGAGCCTGAAAGGAGTGTGAAATGTACATTGTGATTCATAAATGTGTAATGAGTGCCTAAGATGCAATAAATAAATAACTAACCCTGGTTTTTCCTCCAAAAGGGAACTCTTATGACGTGAGTTGGAGACAAATCAGGGGAAATCATGCACAGGAGATCATGCCCAGCTCCACCTCCTTGGGCTGCATTCCAAGCCAGGGGGCTGAGCTATTAAGGAGGTAGAGGACAAGTCTCCACAAGTTCCATCCTCTACTCCACAGAGCATAACCTCATGTGCATGCCCCCATCTGATAGAGAAGTCCAAAGCACTGACTCAGTGACTGCGTAGAGAAACTTAGCGAGTTTCCCTAAACAGAAGAGGCTGCCCAGTTTGGATCTTTACTAAAAAAAAATCTATTCCCTACTCCTCTGGTGTGCCACACTTTGGAGAGGGCTTCTAGACACTTGAAGAAGTGCTAAGTGAGAACAGGCCCAGGACAGGATGAAAGGCTTCTCTATCGCCCTGAGTCTTCCTGCCCACTGACACGGCTGGCATCACCAGCCATCCCCTAGACCTGTTCACATTCCTCCTCCATCCAGTCCATGTGCACACTCACAGCGGCCACACCGAGCTGTAAGTCACCCCTGCTTCCTGCCTGCCCCACCCCAGCTCCAACAGGAACACAGGTTCCCAAGTCACATCCAACTCCTTCCTCCACCATTATCACTGTCTCCCAACCAACCAGACTCTAGCGGCACACTGCACGTCTAAGGCACAATCAGAATGATATTTACATGTGAGAGGACACTGAATGACATCCTGCCAAGCCCTTCAGATGGCTTCCTCTAACACCCAGAGACAACTCTTGATCTGGTCTCTAAGGCCCTGCCTGGGCCTCTACTCCGCACTTCAGGGCCTTTGTCCCAAGTCCCTCCATCCCATCTTACTCCCCAGTGTCTCCTAGCTTACCCACAGTTTTCTGACCAAAGAGCACCTGAGAGAATCTCTGTGAATTTCTCACCAATTCCCAGCACTTCCATAAGGTTTGTTCTCCTTGGTAGCACACACTAGGACCTACCAGGAAACAGACACTCACAAACACATGCGCACATACCTTTGCGAGCACAGGTGCACAGGTGAACTTGATGCCCTTGAGTGGTAAGGGTGCCAATTCATATTCAGTAGGTAATAAGAAGATTCAGCCATTCCTGTCTTCAGCCTCCCTTAAGCAGTGAACACCTTTCAATCCAAGGAAGAGGACCTTGTTTAATGTCTCTATACCTACATTATGTAACCAGTCTAAAGAAACATTTGAAAACACTTTAGAGGACCCTTCAAGAAGTTGGAAGGTATGAGTGATTTTCTTTTCCTGAGAGTTTCTTCTTGCTTTATGGAAAAAGAGATTATCTTTAAAGTCCTTTTTTTTGTTCCAGGAGAGTAAAAGGCCAAGAAATAAATCCATGTCCCTGACACTTATTTCAATGTACGTCTCCCATTCATCATTTGTTAGTGCTTCTTCAATCAAAGAACCGAGTAAGACTGTCTACCCAAGTGCAGGGAAGAGCACAGGTTGCCGGGGGATAGGAGCAAAGAGCTCCTCCTAATGTGCCAAGTCTATTTTCTGTATTAAATCACTTAATAATTGTTTCATGTCTGTCTTTGCTTTGCCCTGAAGACACTCAAGAAAGAGTTTCAAATCCCATTTTGTGGGTAGAGTGTTCTGAGCAAGGGAAGGGAAGCCACCTAGAAACTGTTCCCAGGAAACATCCCATTCTCCCCATCCCAAGCATGAGTCAGGCAGAACAAGACTTCATAAATAAAAGCAGAGAGCATGTGATTACTCTCGGCTCCATAAAGTCCACATGGAGTGGAAGAAAGGGAAGTCAGTCCTGCCTGCTCAGGCTGCATGGGTAAGGGTGTAAATGCAGGACATGCTGCAGAAACCAAGCTCAGGGAGGAACCTAATCTTCTTTCCTCTAGGATGAAATGACTGAAGAAGGACTCTAGGGAGGAAGGACTGAGGGGAGACCACTGGGAGTCAGCACTTGCTTCCCTGTTAAGAAAGACACTGGGTGGTATCCAAGAGGTTATAAATGGACTAACTGAAGTATAAATAGAAGTATAAATAGACTATGGACAGTGTAAATAGTATGATGCTTTGGAAAGACTATGTCAAAACCCAACAAAATAAGTCCAGGAAATGGATACTTGCAAGGGGATGGGGACAAGGGGAAAGAGGTAGAAGAATGAACAGAGGAAAGGAGAAGGCTGCAGGCAAGAACGCATTGCATATACCACAGAATTGAGAAGAATAAGGGAAGAGGAGGACAGAAGTGGAGTGAAGATGTTGAGGGGATGACATAGGTAACGATACATTGTCTACATAAACTGCTTTGTTAAATGGCAAAAGAAACATCCAACACATGACCTAACCATTAAGAAAAGTGAGGGAGGGGGTATGGGGGAAGGGTGCAAGAAAAATGAAAGCGGTGACATTGATCAAGATGCACTATATTCATAAACTGCTCTGCTGAATGGTAACTCTTCTGTATAACTATTTAAAGAAAATAAAAATATTCAAAAAAGGAAGAAACCCCATCATACCATTGAAATGTGAGCACAGCTGACTTGTTTTCTTGGGTTCTTTAAGCCACATCCTAGAAACTGAAAGATAGCACATATCCTAATGTAACGCTGGCATTCTGTGATTCACAGACTGCTATCCCAAACAAAAATAAGTGACCCCAGGACAGAAGAGAAGCCCTGCAGGGGGGGAAGGACGGAATTCTGTTTGGCAAAGAAAAGATATGTCTTAGAAAAATTGGGTCTGATGCCAGATACCAGTGGTTCACATCTGTAATCACTGCTAATTGCGAGTTACAAATGAAGAGGAGGGCAGTTCAATATCACCTTGGACAAAAAGTTCCAGAGATCCTTTCATGCCGATAATCCTAAAAGGCTGAGAGCTGAGGGTTGAAGTTCAAAGCCAGCCAGTTCAGGAAAGTCTGAGGGATAATAATCTCCAATTAACAAAAAAAAAAAAAACCACAGTGGAGTTCAAGTGTGGAGCACTTACCCTGAGCAAAAAAGCCAAGCAAAAATACCAGGCCCTGAGTTCAAGCTCCAGTGTTAGCAAACACAGACACAGGAATGAAACTTAAAATATTGTCATTAAAGAAAAAAAAAACTGAAGACAAGCCAGGTACTGGTGACTCCCACCTGTAATCCTAGTCCTAGCTATTCTGGAAGCTGAGGTCTGAGGACTGAGGTTTGAAGCCAGGACAGCCAGGAAAATCTGTGAGACTCATATCTCCAATTAAGCAACAAAACAGAAAGAAGTGAAGAGAGCTAGTGGGACATGGTGGCTCACACATGTAACCTTAGCATATTCAAAAGACCGAGATCAGAAAGATTATGGTTCATCTTGGGCACAAAGTTCCCAAGACTCCATCATAACCAATAAGAAGCTGAGCAAGGTGGTGACATCTTTCACCATGTTGGAAGCATAAATAGGAGGAGGTGGTTCAAGTCATCTGAGCATAAATGCATGACCCTATCTCAAAAATAAACAAAGTAAAAAGGGATAAAACATGGCTCAGTTGATACAGTGCTAGCCTGGCAAGTGCAAGGCCCCAGGTTCAAACCCTAGTACTGCTGAAACCAGATGGAGACAATTATATGGTAAACTGTATTTTGCAATGATGGATTCCATTTTGTGCCAAGAGACTGCCATTTTGGTGAAGTTACTATTCCCAACATCTTAGGATATGCTTAGTTTGCTATTCTTCTAAAGTTTCCCTTAAGAACAAAAGAATAAACTATCTTTATTCTAGAGAAAGAGATGTCTGGCATGCTATGCAGATGCATTCAGTATACCCCATACCTGTTCATCAGACTCTCTTTCTCCTACCAAGACTTCATCTGCCAGAGTTTGGTTAACAAGGAGTAAAATATGAACACAGGGCTTTGCCAAGGTCCTCTTCCCACCGTTTACAGATGCGCCCTGCCCATGACACTTTGTGCCATAAACATATAGTACTTACTTTCACTGAAACACAGAAACTGGACTACATGTTCTTCTGTTTTCAACAAACTTTTTTTTCCAGTCCTGGGGCTTGAACTTTTGTGCTCAAGGCTAGTAGTCTGCTACTTGAGCCACAGCTCCATTTCTAGCCCTTTCCTGGTTAACTGGAGATAAGAGTCTCAGAGACTTTGCTGCCTGGGTTGAGTTTGAACTGCAGTCCTCAGATCTCAGCCTCTTGAGTAGCTAGGATTATAGGTATGAGCCACCAGTTCTTTGCAAAACCTTTAAGAGGGAAAAAGAAGCCAGGTATAAAGGTTCACACCTGTAGTCCCTGCACTCAGAAGTCTCAGGCAGGAGGGTGCTAGATTCAGGTACATAATGAGTTCAAGGCAAGTCTCAGAGACAAAGCAAAATCTATACGAGAGTGTGAGAGGAGAAACCTATAGTCTCAAATCTAATCTCATAGCAAAATCTATGGAAGGGGAGTGAGGGTGGAGGAAAGGAAGGAAAGAAGGAAGGAAGGAAGGAAGGAAGGAAGGACGGAAGGAAGGAAGGAAGGAAGGAAGGAAGGAAAGGAGAGGGAGGGATGAAGGGAGGGAGGAAGGGAGGGAGGGAGGGCAGGGAGGAAGAGAGGGAGGAAGATGGGAGGAAAAGGCAGGCAGGAAGGAAGGGAGGGACAGAGGCATATAAGCAGACAAGCAGGCAAAAGAAAAGGAGAAAGGGAAGGGAAGAGGGAAGAAGGGAGGAAGGAAGGTAGAAACGAGAGAAAAAATGGATGAAAATCAAGAGCTATGAAAGGTCACTAAAGCTCATTAAAGGAAACTATTTCATCTTCATTCAGGTCTTTTCAACTAGGAAGAAATATCTATCAAATCACTAGGTTTGTAATTACAGTGTCACCCAGTGAGACATTGAAATTCATACTCACACAATGAGAAATAATCCACAGGAAGCACAGGTCAAAGGGGAGAAAGAAGCCTCTCAATCCTTGTTTCCAAGAGGAAACGAATAGCAACGCTTTCCATCTTAAAAAAATGTAGAGAGGAAAGAGTGAAGTTAGGCAAAAACAGCTCTACAATTAAAAATACAAAAATAACAAGGAATACACTATAGACTTTGTAAATATTAAGAAAAGGGTATGATAGTCAAAGAGTATAAAATACAAAGACTTTCGATTTTAACTATATAAATGCATAGCGCAAAAGAGAAGAAAATGAAGGTGCACTCAAGCCCTACCATGATGCCTGTGGACAAAAGGTGGTTGAGGGGAATACTTGACAACAGTGACAAAATTACTAAAAGTCTTAATTGTCCTTTGACCGTTCACATGAAAGCCAAAAGTACTGAAAACAAATATTACCAAAATTTTAGTAGTGGGTAAGTGTGGCTCAATCAGTCTTTAAGATTATTATTATGTCATTGACCAAAGTATTGATGTGTTTCTGTTAAACTCTATAAAACTATGAATTTACCCAGTGGAAAAGTAAAGAAATGCCATGGTCTCATTCCCCAAGAAACAGGTGGCCCCATCAGCCACTGGAGAAGCAGTGGAGTCCCGAGCACCAAACTGGTGATGCAGCAAGGAAAGACAAAACCAGATGACACAGCATTTGAGCATGTAATTTGAACTAAGTGAACGGGAGGAACTTCCTGTTTGCTCCGTTGCTTGAGCCATGGTCTACATCACAGCCAGAAGAGAGAGAGACTTGCTAATAAGCCCTATAACTGCTTTGCCCACCCAGTGCATATAAGCCAGAGCTGGGGCAGGCAGAAATAAGCCCTTACGTAGTGTCAGGAAGGCAGTTAGGAAGTTGGAAAGAAGGAATGGGAAATCTTGAAAGAAGATCAATCTTGGAACCTTGCAAAGTTCAAATAACTGCAGAAATAGCAGGATACATCACCAAGAGCCCTAAAACTAATCCACTCAGGTAATAATTTATCATTTATAGTTATAGATTGTGTTTTCAAATAATCTGCTCTTCAAAGATAGTGCAGCCACAGAGGGTCATTACTTCATTTGTTCAAGACTAAAATGTCTCATTCATATATAATGTTCCATTCATAAATATGAGTGGACATCTAAGGCTCTAGTGCCCCCAGTGGTGAGGACTACCCTTCCCAACCATTGGAGGAACAATAAATACTGCACAACCCAGCAGGAAGGCACCCTCCTTGGCCAGCTCCACTTTAAACCTTGATCCTCAGATCTCAGCCTTCTGAATAGCTAGGATTACAGGTGTGAGCCACCAGTCCCTGGCTAATTTTTACTGAATAGCTAAGATTACAGGTGTGAGCCACCAGCTCCTGGCTAATTTTTCCTTTTTAACAAACAAGCCAAAATGGCTCATTTAACATGTAAGTCATCAGCATGAAGTGTCTTTCTGGGGTGAAAGAAATATTCTAAAATTGGGTTTATGGTGATGGCATATTTAGGGTAAGTCAGGAGATACTGGAGCCAATAGACAGAATTGAATTTCTAGTGGTCAAAACTGCAATGACTTAAGTAAACAATAAAGCAATGTCAGATTATAACCCACAACATATCCAATAGATAGGTATGAATACAAAGAAACAAATACTAGAACAGGTAATGAGGGAGAAAAACAGATCTATGTAGAAGATTCCTCTATCTCTGCCTCTTGAGTAGCATGAGATCACAGGTGTGCCCCACTGTGCTGGCTCCCTGGGCTCATGATGTGATAGATGCTGAAAATAAATAATGCTGTGATTTCCTCCCCACCAACCCCCACAAACCTAATTAGATTGTGACAAGAATGTTGGGTAAATTCTAACTGAGCACAATGCTATAAAACCCGTGACAAATATACCTCCAAACTGTCAAAAGTCACCAAAAGCAAGGGAAGTCTAGGACACTGTCAAATCAAGAAGAGACTTGGAAAGCATGATGCTCAACATAATGTAGTCACCTAGATGGGAGCTGGAGTGGAAAGGGCCAGTTTGAGGGGGGGGGGGAGAAATCAAGGAAATGTGAAGTGTGCGCCTTAGCTAATTAAGAAAATATAGTTTTTCAGTATTCTTGTTCTTCTGCCAAAGACACAGAAGCATATCTTTGGGATTCTCTACCTAAAAACATTTCAAGATGCTGTGATATAAATGATCAAGATGGTATGTATGCTAAGATTGTTAGATCAGGCAACCCAAGAGAGAAGCATACACTGTTAACTTGAAGGAAGATACAGCCTCTCACCTCTGCCAGAAAGCAAATGATACTTTGAAACCATCTCTCAAGTGATTTGTCTTTGCAATCTGTACATTATTATTCTTAATGCAGATTCCTTTCAAAGTTTAGACCTCCCCAATCCTACAGCAACATTAAGAGAATCAGGTTTTTCTTCATTCATTTGTGTTTTCTTAAGAGTTTCTGCACACTGAGATATTTATTTCACCCAAAGTGAGCAAGCTAATTAATCCTTTTCCAGCAATGCTGTTGCTGGCACAGAAACATTAATGCAGGCAACAATGTGCACGAGACAGCGGGAAAGATTAACTGGCAACCTTCAGTTGAAACAACAAACATGTCGTTTGCATAAACACCTATGAATATGCATATATAATCACATGTACATGCAAACACAGGGATATGTGCTAGAACCACAATTAATGGCCAAGCATGCACTCCACCGGTGTGCATATGAGCCTAACAAATCATAATTCATACATGCAGGAGCACACATTCACACTGACACACAACCATGCATGCCTGTAGATACATGTGAGCCACACACGTAGGCATGCATGCACAGGCACAATGCAAACACCATCCTAAGTGTCACGTGTGCATCACATGTGTCATGCAGGTGCCCTTCTGAAACAGACAAGCCTTGAGGATATTTTGTCAATGTACTGTATGGTGTCACTCACATATGGTAACTAGAATTGGAAAATCCTTAGAAAGTGAATCAGTAGCTGCTAAGGGCTGGGGGACAGGAAGTAGGTGTCATTATTTAGTGAATTTTGAAAGCAAACACTTGGGAAGTCCTCTGGGGCTGATCCCCAGCCTTTCTTACTGGCACATACCAAGTTCCAGACCCCAGAGGAAAGCAAGCTTCCTCATGGCCACATTGTTTGAACATTCCATTCAGAACATGGTGAGCTAGGCTTACTACAAGAAAAAGAATACCAGGAAGAGATAGTTCCCTGCAGAAATGGACAAAGCCCTCCCAAGATCCAGGATCCCAGATGCTAGCCAATGCTGAGCCTGCAGCAGACCTGCTTTGCAAGCTCTTCCTTGCCAGCAGCAGCCTTGCTTAAAGGGTGTCACAATTACTCTGAAGCTGACTTCATACCTGGGATAGGTGTGAGCCACACACTGGATCTGCAGGAGGACGATGCTGGATGCATCCAGTAGAGGTGGGGCCTCAATGGACTATCAACGGTCAGTTCACCTGCACACACCTTGCTAGTCACAGGTGGCCTAAGTACAAAAGTCTCTACGAGCAAAGGTAATGTTGATGGGTTAATGCTCTCTAAACTGACGAGTAGCCCTGTTGGGAATTAATTAGGAATTTACATTTTAATTAAGGCCCGATCTGACTTGAATAATAAGCAATCATTGCATTATTACATGACAAATCACTACATTAGACAAAATGAAAAACCACTTCCAGATGATTCGCCTAATTGAGAAATGATTTGCTCAGTGTGTCTCTTCCCCATGGAAGGCCAATCTTCCGCCAATGTTGTGGCTGGCTCCACCAAGCGCAATCCCAGAGTGCCAGCTTTGTGTCTCTGGTGCCTCCTTCCTTCAACCTGCCTCAGTCCAGCAGAGGCCTGTTGTGCCCACTGGGTGCCTAGGCAGGCAGCATGGAAGGCAATGGTTTCCATTTTGCATAGACCAGGCTATTACTACTCAGCGAGCAGACAAATGGAAAAGGCCTGCCAGTGTTTGGGCACAAAAGGGACTAGAGGAAAGAGCCTGGCACTCTTTGGAGATAACAAATAATAAAGAAGGCCGGAAAGGGTATGCTTGGGGATAGGAGTAGACAAGAAGAGCTTTAGGCAGAAAGTAGGTCTGAGCCTCTCTATTATAATAGAAGTAGAAGAACAGAGAGAGGACGGGGCAGGCCTCGGCCTGCTGTGGAGCACACACTGGGAGCAAAGCCCAGAAACCCAAAGGCAGCAGGACTGTAGACATTTTAGAAGATAGCCCTTGCCTCATAGGGTCCCACGGGAACCAATCTCGGCTACCCATGATCCTCCTAACCTCACCTTTTAGCTTGCTCCTTCTCCCTGCTTACAGGCTCCAGCACAGCTCTTCTGGGATGCGCCTAACACAGTATGGGCAGCTATTGCTCCTCCCACGCCCCCACCCCACTCCCACCTGATCCCAGCCAGCTTTGCTCCTAGCTCCCTGGGTCTGTGGAAGGCAATCAACAGGACTAGGGAGGATAGCAACAAATCCATTTCGACGTTAGCTGCACTATGCACCACCTGAACTGAGGCAATAGACTTGTCTTCAGAACTACAGCCTATTTAAGGCAATCAAATGCTTTTTCAGCTTTTCAATTCCAGACTACTGACTAGGTATGTGCGCTCTGGAGACTTCAGAGGAAGACAGCCTGTAAACACATAGAATCTACCAAAGCCACACCAGGAAATTTTGTACACAGGCTCGCAAGAACCTGTGCTAATGTCCACTAAAAATGGCAAACGAGTCTCCCTTTATACAGCATGGTTTCCTGGGAGACGGTGGGCATTGTGCTTCCCAAGGTATTATATGTGTGTGTGTGTGTGTGTGTGTGTAATATATATCTAAAATGTTTTACATAATGTATATATGCAGTATATAGTATATCTATCTATAGATATATAGAGTATATGTAAATATATAGATATACTATATAGTCTATATACTATATATAGGCTACATATAGTATATCTATAGGTAGATATACTATATATTACACAATATATGTTATTGTGTTATACATTATATATATAATTATTTTTAAGCCAGGATTGCTGATTGGTTTCATCCAAATGAAAAAGCTAGTATTGCATTTCATGTGTGCAGCAGCGTGATGAGAGAGTTGTGTTTCATTTTGCTAATCAATGAGAAGCCAAGAAGCCAAGTAATACACAGAGTAACACACAATAGGACCAAGGTTCAATCCCAGAGGCAGGATCCTCAACTACTATACCACCACCGCCAACCAATCCAATCTAAGCAAAGGAGGAGTGGAGGAAAGAAGGATGGGGGTGTCGGGAATGCAGCTGGTACTTGGTGCAGGTATAAATCCAGGCACAGACTAAATATAACACCCCTTTCCACTCAGTCTCTCTCTCCTCCCATCAACTCCTCCTTCCACATCACACGGGAATTTAGGTAATGTCTCTTGCATTCAAACCTCCTCTGGAACTGGAGCAAGGGTCAGGCAAACCACCGTGGTCCTGTATAACTTGGAGCCTCTGCCTAGCACAGAGGTTGGCTTGAAGATTCATGAGGCAATTAGCATATCAACATTTTGAGGTGCTTTACGTTGAGGAAGTGTTTACTCTTGTTTAACTTGACACTTCCCAAAGTTATTTGAACATAACACACTCATTCTGTGATTCTTCCTGAATCTGACAGGATTATTCAGCACAGCCTAAGTGGAATGCCTGAGGAATCTACACTTCCTGCCTCCACAGGGCCATCCAATGGAATGCCTAGAGTTCTGGAGCAAAGAGGCCTTCAGTGTGTGATGGACAAGCCCTACAGAGCCAGCCTTCCTCAAGAAAGCAGGTGATCTCCCAACAAACGTGGCTGACCTGGTATCTATGAGGAACTGGAGCCAAGACATGTCTCCCCTTCCTACCACTTCACCTTTCCCTTCTTTTCTATATTTTTCAAATGCCAAAATCTACAGATGCTCAAGTCAGAACCCACCCACATCCTCCCATCTCTAGACAACTTACAATGCTCACTATTATATAAATTCCACAAGAATAGTTTTTATAGTGTTTAGGAAACCCTGAGGAAAAGAAAGAAAGGCCATGTACAGGTTCCTGACAGATCAAATCAACTTCTCAAATATTTGTGATCCAAAGTGAATTGAATTCTTGGATCTAGAACATTTAAATGAAGGGGGTAAATTTTTTATCCCAATATTAAAGTCAGACTTATTTTCTATTTAAAACTTACAATGAGACTGTAAGCTGGGTGCATCTGACAATTATACACACCAGAAAAATGAAACTAGGCAAGTCTTAGAGGAACTATACAACATTGCAAGAGCTCAACACCTGAGATGTGCAGGATCACAGTCTGATTTAAATAAAAAATATGCAAGTTGAATGGTAAGAAACCTTAAAAGTTAATTCTCAAAGGTGAGTCTCAAGGTGAGTTTGGAAGCAAGAATGGGAATGCTTAGATATGTCTGAGTTCAATACAGCATAAAAGCAAATTCAAAGAGCCACCACCCCCAAGACTTGGGACAGCAATCAGCAGGACTTAAAAAAAAATTGGTTGGGTGCTTTATTCTTTAAAAGTTTCATGAGTCAATCAATGGAAAGGATAGATATTCAGTTGAAAAAATACAAAGAAAACTATTAAAGTACTACAGAATTGTTTGCCATGTCCAGCTCTCCTGAAGGTAGAAAGAAAATGATTTCAATTCTATAAAGACAGGCGTTCTTCTTTTAAGGTTAGTGGGAAACTCGTGAAATATTAAAAGGCTGTGAGAGCTAATCCAGAGACATTTAAAACAGATATAATCATATTGTTGTTGTTTTAATCAAGAAAGTAAATCATCTTGAAAAATGTACATTTGAATTTCTGAAAATTATTTTCCATTCACACTTTGATTTTTTTCACACTGGCAAGTTTTCCATAATGTGTGTGTGTGTGTGTGTGTGTGTGTGTGTGTGTGTGTGTGAGAGAGAGAGAGAAACTCAAGGCCCAATGTTAATGTTCTCTATTGGCTTTTTCCCTCAAGGTTGGCACTCTACCACTCGAGCCACACCTCCACATATGACTTTTTGTTGGTTAACTATAGATAAAAGCCTCAAAAACTTTCCTATCCAGGCTGACTAAATCTCAATCTTCAGATCTCAAATTTCTACATAGTTAGAATTAAAGACACGAGCCACTGGTGCCTGGCCATAATCTCTTTATACACAGACACTAAGACATTTGAAATTGTTGAGTAAGAATCTCTACCAGAAGGCACTACTTTCCTTGTAAATTCTGTAACTGAAAATAGAACTTGCTAGACTGACCTTTGTTTTAACTTGGTATTTTTTTACGCACTTCATATTGCTCTTGTCAGTGGTGAAAGAGGAAATGGACTTAATTGGGGTCCTTAATAATACCCTGAGTCATTCTACCCAACCACTGTGTAGAAACCCACCTATGTAGACTAGACTGAAGTTACAATAGTTGCTGACATTCTAGGAGACCATTTTGGGATGCCACAGTCACGCTGCTCTTCCTAGTACCTTTCCTTTCCCTTCACTCTATGCCCTGAGTTCAGGTCCCAGGCCCGATCTTCTCACAGAGCCCTGGGCTCTTGGTACCTCAGTCATCACAAGGAACTTCATGCTGTACTGACCCTGTAGTAGTACACTGGTGCTCACCATCCAGCGTGGCACCAATAGTTGCCCTCAGTCCTGCAGGGGCGGGAGGGGGGGGTGTAATTTGTGCCTGGAAAATACGCAAGCATGTATTTATGGGTGGTCACCATGAATCAAAATGAGACTATTGTTTACAGGAAAATCAATAGTTACCAGGACCTTTCTGCACCCCCTCTTCTGGCACCTGATGGGGAATCAAGGCTTGCAGGGTTTCTTTCCTCTAACCATCTGGTACCCTGTGTTGGTATTAAGAGTCGGGCAATGACCAGGCACCGATGACTCATGCCAGTAATCCTAGATACTCAGCTTGGGCAAGAATGTCTGTGAGATTTTTATTTCAATTAACCACCGAAGAGCTAAAACTGAGATATGGCTCATGTGGTAGGGTGCCAACCTTGAGCAGAAAAACTAAAGAACAGTACATGGGTTCTAAGTTTAAGCCTCAGTACATGCACAGGCACGCACATGCACACACACACACACACACACTCACACACACACACACACACACACACACACACACACACACACACACACACACACACACACACACACACACACACACACACACACACACACAGTAGGGAAGGTTGAGGAATGACTCTTTCTTACCTGACATAAAGTATCTACTTCTCTGAGAAAACTAAAATTTACTTCTGCTCTAGCAGAGTAAGAACTTCATGAAAAAATTATACTTTTCTATCTCTCTTTCCTTTTCTTCCTTTTTTCCTTCCTTTACCCCTTCCTTCCTTTTGCCCTTTCTTCTTTCCCTTTTTCTTCCTTCTTCTCTGCCTACCTGCCTTCCCTCTCCCTTTCTTCTGTCCTTTTCTTTGACTCTTCCCTTCTTTCATTTTTGCTTTGAAACAAAATAAATGGATGAGACTGACTTTGAAATTTACATTCTGAAAATATTGATCTCACATCCATGATCTTAATCCTCAGGAGGAAAGCAAGTGTTTGCCTCTGGTGCAGTGAGTGTACAGCACCATGATCAATACAGAGATTAACCTTTTTAAAAAGTCACCAAATATTACATTAGCAGCTGTCCTGACCTTTGAGAAAATATGAATGTCTAGCTAGATATCCCTGATGTAGCAGATAGATGAAGGACTTTTAAAAATCCACAATTTCATTCTCACTTAGTGTTAGCCATCAGTCATAATACTTTTGAGCAGTAAACAAAGCAAATTCTAGTGTCATGTGTTCTAAACATGTGTTCTAAATATTTTATTTTCTAGGATTTTTATTTCACTCCTTCATTTCACCTACCAACTTCTGAAATTTTTTAAATCTTTGTAATGGAACCAGTCACCAGTGACTCATGCCTGTGATTCTAGCTACTCAGAAGGCTGAGATTTGAGGATTGAAGTTTGAAGCCAGCCCAAGCAGAAAAGTCCATGAGACTTTTATCTCGAATTAACCACCAAAAAGCCAGAAGTGGAGGGGTGGCTTAAGTAGTAAAACACCAGCCTTGAGAAAAAAATTTTAAAAAGCTTAGTACCAGCAAAGGCTCAGGTCCTGAGTTCAGAACCAGAACCAGAACAAAGAAAAAAACAACAACAAAAAACAGCTTTATTTTGTTTCACAAAGCAACTCCCACCAATAAACTGTATATTCAAGACACACCTAAGACAAAGTGATCTAGAAGGGCTAAATGCTGAATAAAGTGTTTTGTCAGGTTAACACACAAAGTAAAATTCAAGTCAAACAACACTAAGCATGACAAAGGAAAGCACTTATTACTATGAAAAAGCTTCCAACTCAGATAGAAAATGGGAGTAAATATGTATCTAGCAAGCAGCACTATAACCACCTCTTAAAAATAAACAGCAAGACATTCAAGAATAAATAAATAGAAAGGCACTTATAATGGATGTCTAATAGGCCACTTTAAGTATCAGACAGATGAAGAGGAATGCAAATGATCCAACATAAGCACAAAATAGATCTTATAAATCTTTAAGTCTATATAAAGACAAAAGAGAATGCACTTTCTTTAAAGTACACATGAAGCATGATACAATTTGATCACTGATCACAAGGAATCGGAAGTCCCACTGAATTAGAAATTAATAATAAGGCTGGTGCTGGTGGTAATCCTAGGGACTGAGGAGACTGAGTTCTGAGGACTGCAGTTCAAAGTCAGCCTAGACAGATAAATCTAGGAGATTCTGATCAACAAACCAGCAAAAAGCTAGAATGAAGGTGTGGCTCAAGTGGTAGAATGCTAAAGGTGAGCAAAAATGGCATATGACTTAGGAGCTGGTGGTTCAAAGCCAGCCTAGGCACAATACTCTGTGAGATTCTTCCAATTAACCAGAAAAAAAACTTTAAGTGAAGATGTGGCTCAAGTAGTAAAGCACAGACTTTGAGCTAAAGGAGAGTGCCTTGGCCCTGAGTACAAACCCTAATGCCAGCAAAAATAACAAGACGATAATAATGCAAATCTTCAACCTTCAAACTGAAAAGCTCATTTGTTAGTCTTGGTGTAGTGACTCTTATCTGTAATCCCAGCTACTCAGGAGTCAAATACTGAGAGGATCGTAATTCAAGACCACCTTAGGTGAAAACTTAGTGAGCCCCTCAAGCCAATCAATAAGCTAACCATAGTGAGCATACCTATCATTCCAGACAGACCTGTCTTAGGCAGAAAGACTGGTATCTAAGGGTGGCCCTGGGCACAAGATGTACTTGATTTTTTTGTTGCTTTGTATGTTCCTCCACCACAGTATAACCCGTTTTCACTATATTTGATGTCAGTATAACTGGGGAGGGGAAGGGAAAAAAATGTTTAAAAAGAGATACAGCGTGGCCCATTGTAATAATGAGATGTAGAAGACACTACGTTGAAAAACGAACTTTACAATTTAGGGGGAGTATAGTTGTGGAGGTGGGAGGGAAGGGATGGTAGGGGAAAAACAAAAGAGGGGGCAACAATGCTGGATAAGAAATGTACTCATTACCTTGCTCATGTAACTGTAAACCCTCTGTACAGTATTTTCACAATAAAAAACTTATTTAAAAAGTCTGTAGGCACTACTTAAGTGGTAGAGCACTTGCCCATTAAATCTAAGGCTCTGAGTTCAAACCTCAGTACTGCCAAAATAATTTTATCTAAACATCCAAATCTTGAGTGAAAGATAGAAAATCATGTAAAAATGCAAAAAAGATATTTAAATAATAAAGGAAACAGTAATTATAGAATGCTAGAGGATATATTTAAAGCAGAGATCAGAGGGAAACCCATAGCCTTAAACACTCATGGCAAACAAAATAAAAAGGGTGAAAATAAGTGAACTAATTCTACAATTCAAAACAACTAGTGAAGGAACAACAAAGGAAGAAAATAATAGCGACAAACACAGAAGTTAACAGAAAATAGCAAACAGTGTCTAACAAATAAATCAAGATATTATTTCATTTGAAAGCAAAATTTGGTAAATCACAAGCTGCTAACCATCAGTAAATAAATAATAAGAAGTGACAAGGGTAAAATAACAGTTGGAACAGACAAAATTTAAACATAATTTGAAAAGGGCTGGGCTGAATGGTAAGGTAGGTGGTTTATCATCACAGTTACATGAAAGGTATATGTAGGAAGATTGCAGTCTGAGGCTAGTCCTGAGCAAAAATGCTAGAAGGTACCCCCAAAATGACTAAAAACAAAAAGTCCTAGGGGGGGGTTCTAGCTCAACCTGTAGACTGTTTGCTTAGCAAGCATAAGACCCTGAGTTCTGACTCCAATTCCATATACATATGGGAATAGAATATTTATGAATAAAACTATTTGCAGATGTCAATACTATTATCAGAGAAATTTTACTTATTTTTTTGAGCCAGTCCCAGGGGTTAATCTTAGGGTTCAGGGTACTGTCCCAGAGCATTTTTTTTTGCTTTAGGCTGGTACCATGTGAGCTATAGCTCTACTTCTGGCCTTTTGATGGTTAATTGGAGAAATAAGCTACACAGACTTTCTGTCCAACTGGCTTCAAAACTCAATCCTCAGATCTCAGCCTACTGAGTAGCTATGATTGATTATATGTGTAAGGCACTGTCTCCAAGCTGAGAATAATTTTAAATTCTTAGCAAATCTATTCTAATATTCTGAGCTTGATTAAATCATTCATAATTCAATATATTTAGCTTTCTGTTTTTTGTTTTGGTTTTTTTTTTCTCCTTTTTTTTTTGGGTCCAGTAGTGGGGCCTGAACTCTGGGTCTGGGCACTGTCCCTCAGCTTTTGTATCACGTGAGCCACAACACCACTTCCAGCTTTTTTCTTTTTGCTTATGTGGTGCTGAGGAATCGAACCCAGGGCCTCAGGCATGCAAGGCAAGCGCTCTACCACTGAGCCACCTTCCCAGCCCCTGTTTTGTTTTGTTTTTTTTTTTTTGATACTGATACTGGGGCTTGAAATCGGGACTAAGTTTTTTTTAATTCAAGGCTGGAGCTCTACCATTTGAGCCATGCTCTACTTCTGGCTTTTGGGTGGTTAATTGCATATAAGAGTCTCACAAGCCAGGCACTGGTGGCTCACACCTATAATCCTAGCTACTCAGGAGGCTGAGATCTGAGAATCACGGTTCAAAGCCAGCCCGGGCAGGAAAGTCCATGAGACTCTTATCTCCAATAAACCACTAGAAAACTAGAAGTGGCACTGTGGCTCAAGCACCTTGAGTGATCGCCTTGAGCTGAAGAGCGCAGGGACAGCACCCAAGCCTAGAGTTCAAGCCCCACGACTGACCCAAAAAAAAAAAAAAAAGTCTCAAAGACTTCTCTGTCTGGCCGGGCTTCAAACTATGATCCTCAGATCTTAGTCTCACGAGCAGCTAGGATTACTGGCAGGAGCTACCAGCACCTGGCCTGCTTTTCTTCACACAAAAGCAACTCAGCAGGAGAGTCACAGCCTTGGGGAACAGAGTTGTCCAATATCCACTGGAAAAGGAAAGGAGCCCTCACCTAAACTTCACATTTATATGAAAATTAACTCAAATGGAACATGAACTCCAACATAAAATATAAAACTATATGAAGGAAACTAGTGGGGTGCCAGTGGTCCACGCCTGTAATCCTAGCAACTCAGGAGGCTGAGATCTGAGGATTGTGGTTCGAAGTCAGCTCAAGTAGGGAAGTTCATGATACTCTTATCTCCAACTAATCACAGAAAAAGCTGGAAGTGGTGCTGTGGCTTGAGTGGTAGAGCATTGGCCTTGAGCAAAAGGAGCTCAGGGACAGTGTCCAGTTCAAGCCCCAAGACTAGCCAAAAAAGGTAAAGAAAACTATACAACTTTTTTTAATGTAAGAAAAAGTTTGGGATGTGAGGCTGGGCAATGACATCTTACATTATCATTGTGAATTCAGAGTGCTGTCCCTCACCTTTTTTACTCAAGGCTAGCACTCTACTATTTGAACCACAGCTCCACATCTGGCTTTTTGGTGACTGATTGGAAATAAGAGTGCTCAGACTGGCTTCAGAACATGATCCTTAGATCTCAGCCTCCTAATAGCTAAGATTATAATAGCCTAAGCCACCTGCACCTGTCCTTGACAATATCATCAATTTGACACCAAAACTGTAGTATGTGAAAAGGAAATCTGCAGCCTCATCAACAGTCAAAACTTCTGCTTTGTGGAAGAACCTATTAAGTGAATGCAGGTTCATAGACCATGACAAAATGGCACCACAGCTTATTTCTAATTATCCCAAACTAGGAACAACTCAGATGGCCCCTCCATCAAAGAATGACTTATAAAACAAACCACAAGGGATATGGATAAAGGGGAATGACATAGTGGTATTTGGAACAACTTGGATGAACTGCTAGACAATAATACTAAATGAAAGAAAAAAAACTCCAAAAGGTTACAGAGTGCCTGACTCCATTTAAACAGCAAGCTTATAGCTTGGGAAAATGGACTGGTAGTAGCAGTGGAAGATGATGAAAGGTGGAGGTGACTCATCAAAGAATATGAAGGTTCCTAACGCGATGTACCACTTCTGTTCCCTGACTAGATCCATTTCCATATCCTAGTTGTCATATAGTTGTACTATAGTTTTTCAAGCTTTTTGGAAGGGAGGGGAGTGCTGGTATAGGGACTTGAACTCAGGGACTCACACTCTCAACTTAACTGTTTGCTTAGGACTGGCATGTTACCACTTGAGCCATATCTTCACTTCTGGCTTTTTTCTGATTAGTTGGGGATGAGAGTCTCACAGTTTTCTTTCTGCACTGGTTTCAAACCTTGGTCCTCTGATCTAAGCCTCCTGAATAGCTAAGATTACAAGCATAAGCCACTAGCACCTGGCACTCAAGATTTTACCGTACACAAGTTCTCTCTGTATTATTTCTTATAACTTTACATGAATCTGTAATTATTTTTAAAGACAATTGCTTCATTGACATTAATGTAATAAAATCAGAAAATGTATAGATAAAAAGAGAGCACATTTATCTGTTTTGACTGCAAAATGGCTAATAACCCTGTGCAAATTTCAAAATACAAAAATGAACCTGTCGCTGGGCGCCGGTGGCTCACGCCTGTAATCCTAGCTACTCAGGAGGCTGAGATCTGAGGATCCTGGTTCAAAGCCAGCCTGGGCAGGAACATCCGTGAGACTCTGATCGCCAGTTAAACCACTAGAAAACTGGAAGTGGCGCTGTGGCTCAAGCGGTAGAGTGCTCGCCTTGAGCTGAAGAGCACAGGCCCAGAGTTCAAGCCCCACAACCAACAAAAAAAAAAAAAGAACTTGTCTATCAGAGCATATACAGCAGTACTGGTTGTGTTTGTTACAGATTTTGCAAAAAATAGAGAAAATATAAATCTCTCAAGAGAAAGCCATAAACAAAAGAGATAAGTAGAAAGTTTATAAAACAAGAAAACAAATATCAGCTATTTAGGCGGGAAGAGTTTAATTTCAATGGAATCAATTAAGACAAAATGTGAATCTATTGTTACCTTGCCAGGTGAACCAAAACTGTGTTACTGTTCCAGAAATAAGAGTGAATACTTGGGTTCATCAGGCATGATTCCCTTAGTTACCAACTTAATGACAGCAAAGTATGTTCAATAAGCAGAAATCAGTACCTCACCTTGTAAAAGCACATACCAGTATCCAACCTCAATCTCCAATTAAGGTAAGCTAAACAAAAAGTATGTTTACAATACACATGTATTTATGTATATTATGTACATGCATATATGGTTATATGCATTTATGAACACATATATGCACATTACATATATATTTTATGCGTAAGTATATTTTATGCTGAAAAATAATGACATTGTAAAATGCTCACAATGTATTATAAAGAGGGGGAAAAAAGGATTCAAGGTGACTTTAAAAACTAGTTAAAAGTTTTAAAACAGAAATACTCTACTTACCATAATTTGATGTGTAATAAAAACACACCAGTTAATTATATACCATGTCAAGTGGTTATTTCAGGCTAGCAAAATTATAGGTTGTGGTTTTGATTTTTATTCTTTTACATATTTTCCATTACATGCATATTTACATCATCAGAAAAATAGTAATTTTTTAAATAAAGCAGGAAGTCAACATTTTGCACTGTGAATAATAAAAAGTGACATTTTATGGAAAGAGCATTTTGAATGTGGTACAGGAAAGTCAGGCAACTGCAAATTAAGCACATCTATAACTAAGGGCCTACAACACGCAGTGACCATTCCCAGTGTAGGCTGCTCTGATGTCTCCACACACAGCAAGGACTTAACAAAAAGGATGACTACTAGGAGCAGAACTCCACCAGACAACGTTGAAAATGGCTCTGGATCACAAACCACAGGGACCTTCCTTATACATCCAGGAAGACAGACCTGATGACAAGGCCATGAGCTAATGAGCTGTAGAAGAAACAACTGGAAGCCTTGTCCAAGCTTTCTGAAGTCCCTAGGATCTAAAAGATCATCTCACCTTTCCAAACCACACACACACACACATACACACACACACACACACACACACACACACACACACACAATGCTACACACATAAGACACATGGTATATATGCTGCCTGAAAACTACATCAGACACTACACATAATACACAGGTGTATACATATTACATTTGCACTCCACACACCATACATATTAACTACACATTATAGCCATAGCACATAATACTACATGGCACATGGTGTTATAGATATGCCACACATGTGCACACGTGCTACAGACCCTGCACACCAAATTTTTATGTGAAAAACTCAATTTATACATGTCAACCCACTGGGGCAGCACCACAGGCCACTTATGTGTTCCACATAGCATGAAACGAACCTTTTCAGTTAGCAGTGAATATTTAAGTGACACCGGGGGGTGAAGGCGTGGTTCAAGTGGTAGCACACTTGCTCAGCAAGTGCCAGGCCCTGCGTTCCAATTGCAGAATTATCAATTAATACTGGAGAGAAGGACAAACTGTGCATATCATTACCTCAATAACTCTCTCGTTTTCACGATATTAACTAATAGCTGGCCTCTCATGGCTCTATGTGAGACCAGTCAGTGTGACAAGATGGCCATGAGGTCTTCCTGCTCTCTGAAAGAAGAGAAGAAGTAGAGAAGCTGGCATATCATGTTTTTGGTCAACCAAACCAGAAGAGACCAGGGTGGTCCAGAGCCGTCTAGCTCTGATGAAATGAAGACGAATGAGGGGGGCTGCTACGGGAGCCCCAAGTGAAGGGGAACTGGCATAGCGCCCCAAGTGAAGGGGAACTGGCATAGCGCCCCAAGTGAGTACCCGCTGCTGCCACCATGCACAAGGTGCTCATCTCTGTACCTCTCTCTGGACTGTGGTGGGGCCCCTTGCCAACCATACAGCAGAGATGCTAAGAAGGGTGAGGTAGGCTGTCCTCTGGCCGCTGCCATCACTGTTAGAGTAAATGCTGTGATCATTAAGCCAATTAGTGGGGGATGAGATTGCTCCTCTTCTCAGCAGAGGCAAAGGGAGACTACGTGTAGTAGTGGATTTATACCTTGTCCCTTAAGCAGCAGGACCAGCCATGTGCCCAGAGTCCCATAGAGGTGCACATTCAGTGTTTCCCCATGGATTCATTTCCAGCCCAGTGCCTTCTTCCCATAGCCATGCTTCCCAAGAGTGCACTGGAACTCATATCTCAGCCAAACTGCCAAAACCAGTTTTTCATGAATTGTAGAAATGACCAACACAATCAAGCTGCCCAAAGTCAGCATTCTATTATATCAAGAAAGACAACTTGCTATATTTTAATTTCCCTCAAAATTCATGTATTGAAGACTTAATCCTCAAATTCACATGCCAAAGATCACTAAAGCTGAGACCACTGGGAGATGACTGGGTGGTGAGCTTTTCATAAATAGATTAAGGAGTTAATGGACTATGGAAGGAGTAGCTTCATCATAAAAGTGAACTCTGTCTGACACTAACACCTCACCTTTGCTGTATTCTGATGTAGGAGGAAGGCCCCCACCAATGCCAAACAGAAGCCCAGTGTCAAAAGGTTGGACTTTTTAATCTCCACAACTGTGAGCCAGATTAGCCTCTCTTTTATACGAATGATCTGGTCTTAGGTATTTTATTATATTGTGTTATAGTAGCAGAAAACAGGCTTATACATTGGTCTTAGCCTTCATCTGGATGGGATGGTCAAAGTTCTTCCCCAAGGACAGACCCAGACAAGTAACACCTTGCAGAGAAACAAGTGCCTGGAGCCAGGGTCTCTCCCTCCATGAGCTTTGCCACATAGCCAAAGCTGAGATGCCAAGACTTCCCATCAGGGCTGGCTGAAACCCTTCACTGTACTACATACACTCACCTGCAGATCCATGGGACTCAACACTGAATGACTGAAGTCCATTTGGACAGTAACGTTTTATAAGACCACCGGCCTCCTTTACCTGCTTGAAAAATGCCATTGTGTCATGCAAACACATGCATGTGCACCATCAAGACCCCAGAGTAGACCAGGCTTCTTCACAGGAGCCAGCTGTGCTCCCCCAGTGCCAGGGCCTCATTGCTGTGTGGTCCTCCTGACACATGGACTGCCTGCTTTCAGGCCGCCCTCAGCATGACCAGCCTCACTCTTTAGTACTGTCCTGGGATTCCTCATAGCAGTGGCTTCTCTGTCTGTACCCTGGTTAAAGGGTGTCAGATTCATGTTACGCAATCATTTGAATGTCAGGCAAGGGAGAAAACCATCAGGATTTTTAAGATGACAGCAATGTATAATACCCAACAAGCCCAAAACCATTGCCTGGTCTCCAACTTACCCTGAATTATCCAGGATATCTGAATCAGCCTCTGAGTGATAGAGAAAATCCCAGTGACAAATGTGTAGTGTGTTTTGTTTCCCTGCTAATCACACCCAACCTGAAAATCCTAGGTTTTAACATCAGTACTCCGTGTGTGTGTGTGTGTGTGTGTGTGTGTGTGTGTGTGTGTGTGTGTGTGTGTGTAACAGTCCTGTGGCTTGAACTCAGAGCCTTGGCACTGTCTCTGCGCTTTTTATTTTTTAGCTGAAGGTTGCATTCTACTACTTGAGCCACAGCTCCATTGTCTGCTTTTTTTGTGGTTAACTGGAAATAAGAGTCTCATGGAGTTGTCTGCCTGAGCTGGCTTTGAACTACAGTCCTCAGATTTCAACCTTCAACTTACAGGTGTGAGTCATGGTGCCCAGCAGTATGGGTAATTTTTTAATTAGGTAACCTTAAGAATTTGGAGAAGGATATTCTTTTAAAATCTAAAATCTGAAATTTTAAATATAAAAGTACTTGAACAATTCCATGCAAGAAATCCATACGCGTGCTGCTCTGCAATCCCCGCACAAACGATGTTTGCAGATGCTCCCATCAGCATCCCATTACCAGGAATCAAAGTTTTAAAATAAAATAAAGTTCTAGATTAAGTAAGTGGTAGGATCTCTTCTGTTCTGCAATGTTTGGACCACTTCCAACTCCTTAATCGGATGATCACAGGTACCACACCAAAGTGATTGCTTTGTTAAAAACTTAGCCACCTACCTACACTAGCAATCTCAGAAAGCCATAAAGCCTCTGCTGGCTACATCCCAAAAAAACTATTAAAAGTTGAAATAAGTCATAAAGGTACTGAATCTACATAATTCCAAACAGCTTAGCTTAGCAACATAGTGCATTGTTAAGTTTCCATTGTTGCCCTCCTAATTGCATGGCTAACTGGAAAGAAGACAGGAGAAGGAGAAGAAACAGGATGCGGTCACACATTACCAGCACAGGGGAAAAGCAAAACACAACGTGAAGTGTGGTTTCCACTCAATGTGCATTACTTTCACTCCAGTGT
Organism: Dipodomys spectabilis; assembly: GCF_019054845.1. Lineage (NCBI taxonomy): Eukaryota > Metazoa > Chordata > Mammalia > Rodentia > Heteromyidae > Dipodomys > Dipodomys spectabilis. Next base: position 3,285,697 of record NW_024870896.1, on the reverse strand, counting down.
AAGGTCAAAAAAATTGTTAAGCCAAACCATTGAAAGTAAGAGACTACTTGTAGTTGTATAATGAAGGCAGGGTTTTAGTGGCACCCTGAGTGGCATGGATTTCTTGAGATAAGGAGGAAAAGGTCTCAGTTATTGTTACTCCAGGTTAAGCCTCCTCCGCTATTTCCACTTCCAGAAGTGCAGACCAGAATATGCTATCTGTCTGTCTGTCTGTGGTGGAATATCTGTGGTGGAATATCTGGATCTAGAAACCAAATGAGAATACTTTCAAAGATCATCCCCTAACCTATCTTTGATGAACATTGCCTACAAAGAATCCCTTGTCAATGTAAGTTGAATTACACAGGTTGTGCTCACGGTGCAGCGGTATTTTTCAGTCAATGCGGTGGCATTTTCCTTGGCAAGTGGAAGAGCCACCTGTCCTTGATATGAATAAGGCTTACAAAAAGCCATAGGTTTTAATGCAGCTACATGCTGCTTGGATTGCTCATCACTTGCAGATAACCACAGCACAGAAGTTGTCTTCCTGTTTCTTTTTCTTTTTTTCTTTTTTTTGTCAGTTGTGGGGCTTGAGCTCAGGGCCTGGGCATTGTCCCTATACTCTCTTTTCGCTCAAGGCTACAGTTCTACCACTTTGAGCCACAGTGCCAGTTTCAGTTTTTGAGTGGCTACTTAGAGCTAAGGATCTCATTGACTTTAGGGCTCAGGCCAGCTTTAAACTGCAATCCTCAGATCTCAGCTTCCTGTGTAACTAGGATTACAGGTGTGAGCCATCTGCGCCTGGCTATTAGGTTAAAAAAATATTTTTATTGTTATTATAAAGGTGACATATAGAGGAGTTAGTTACAAACATCAGGTAAACAGTATGTTTACTGGGCACAGATGGCTCACACCTGTAATCCTAGCTACTCAGGAGGCTGAGATCTGAGGATTGAGGTTCAAAGCCAGTCCAGGCAGGAAAGTCCATGAGACTCTAATCTCCAATAAACCACCAGAAAACGGAAGTGATACTGTAGCTCAAGTGGTAGAGCACCAGCCTTGAGCTGAAGAGCTGAGGGACAACCCCAAGCCTAGAGTTCAAGCCCCACAACCAACAACAAAAAAAGAGAGTATGTTTCTTTTGGAACAATGTCACCTCTTCCTTTGCTCTCTGACACCTTTTCCCTCCCATCCCCACCCACAAGTTGTATAGTTTATTTTCATCATAGTGTCTAATGAGGACCACTGCTGTTGTCTGTGTTCTTCATATTTCCTTGGTCTCTCATCCATTCTTCCCCATTCAGTCTTTCTGCCCCCGGATCAAAGCCACCGAGAAAAGCTTCGCATAGAAACTTTCTCCTACTTTCTGTTCTCCAGAAAACTCAGGTTGAGACAAATTTGTTTAAGGCATATTCTTACCTTAGTTTTTTGTTTTTTTTTTTTTTCAAAAAAATAGAGCAATAGAGAAGTATTGGGAACTGATCAGTCTTCACTGGTACCAAGCATGGACTGTTTAATCCAACTTGCATTGGGTGACATAGGAAGTTAGACTGGAGATTCTAAATTTTTTTGTGTGTGTGCCATTCTTGGGGCTTGAATTCAACTCAAGGGTGCTGCCCCTGAGCTTTTGTGCCCAAGGCCAGCACACTCAACAACTTGAGCCAGAACTGTTTCAGTTTTTCTTTTTTGAGAGGTAGTTAATTGGAGATCAGAGTCTCATGGACCTTCCTGCCCATGATTGCCACAATCAAACCATGATACCAAAATCTCAGCCTCCTTAGTAGTTAGGAATACAGGCGAGAGCCACCTGCAGCCAGCCAGACTGGAGATTCTTTCTATGCTATGTTCAAACATACATTTATTTAAAACATTTGTTTGAAGGCCCACAAGTTCTGAGTGCTCTACTCTTTCCCAAAAGGCCACACAAGCCAACAAAATGAATATATTGCTTCTTCCTATCAGAAGCAGCTCCTGTGTAAATCCTAACATCCTGGGCTGTCTCCTCTCTTCTTGTTATCCACATCCACACATCTGATTTTTCCCTCAAATTCATGGAAAACTAAAGAGTGTTTTGGAGCTCAGGATGCAAATGACAAGACAGAGCACTCAGAACTTGGGAACCTTCAAATATGTGAAGGCCTCCAAGTTCTAGGTGTTCTACTCATTACTAGAAGGACAAAAAGGCCAACGAAGAGAAATATACAGCTTATTTCTGTCAAAAGCAGCTCCTTTGTGCATCCAAGCATCAAGGGCTGTCCCTCTCTGTTCACTATCCACATCTACACATCTAATTTTCCCCCTGAATTCTTGTAAAACTAAAGAGTATTTTGGAGCTCAAGATGAAAATGACAAAACAGACTCATTCCCAAAAGGACAGTGAAGCCAACATAGGGAAATATACACCTTTTTTCTGTTACAAGCAGCACCTCTGTTCATTCTGGAATCTAAGAATGTCCCTGCGCCAATCACTGTATTCAAAGAGAGGTTTGATTTTCCCCCAAAATTCTGTTTTGTTTTGTTTTGTTTTTTGTTTTGGGTCCAGTCATGGGGCCTGAACTCTGGGCCTGGGCACTATCCCTCAGCTCTTCAGCTCAAGGTTAGCGCTCTACCACTTGAGCCACAGCACCACTTCCAGCTTTTTTCTTTTTGCTTTTGTAGTGCTGAGGAATCGAACCTAGGGCCTCATGCTGCAAGGCAAGCGCTCTACCACTGAGCCACCTTCCCAGCCCCTTTCCCCCAAAATTCTAGGAGAGCTGACCAATATTTGGGAGCTCAGAATGCAAATGACAAGATAGAGCACTCATTTGGGGGCCTTAAAGAAATGTTTTAAGGCCCCCAAGTTCTAAGTGCTCTACTCCTTCCCAAAAGGACAGACAAGCCAACAAAGAGCAATATACAGCTTCTTTCTGTCAAAAGCAGCTCCTGTGTTCATCCTGCCATCTAGGAAAGCCCCTCTCGAAGTCTACAGGAAAAAGTCTGATTTTTTTTCCACTGATTTCTAGGAGTTCAGGATGCAAAAGACAAGATAGCGTACTCAGAACATGGAGGCCTTAAAACAAATGTTCCAAGGCCCCCAAGTCCTGAGTGTTTTCCTCCTTCCCAAAAGGACAGACAAGCCAACGGAGAGAAACATACAGCTTCTTTCTGTCACAAGCAGCTCCTGTGTTCACCTAATATCTAGGAAAGCCCCTCTTGTCTACAGCCACAGGTCTAATTTTTTTCCGCCCAAATCTGGGAGATCTGACGAGTGTTTGGCAGCTCAGGATGCAAATGACAAGATCGAGCACTCAGAACTTGGGGGCCTTAAAACACTTTTCTGAGGGCTCTACTCCTCGCCAAAATGAGATACAAGCCAACAAATAGGTACATACTGGTTCTTTCTGTCACAAGCAGCTCCTGTGTTCATCCTAGCATCTAGGAAATCCCCTCTCGCTGTCTACAGCCACAGGTCTGATTTTTTTCTGCCAAATTCTGGGAAAGCTGACAAGTGTTTCAGAGCTCAGGATGCAAAGGACAAGATAAAGCACTCACAACAATCCTTTTACAAAAATAAGGAACGATTTTCTGATACAATGTGAAGTTATTGTACAAGTACTTCTTCATAAGTTTAAATGAACAAAATCCCACAGAAAGGGATGAAGAATTTCCACACATCTCTGTAGTCTGTCCCTGTAACCTGCCAGTGTTAAATGGAGGCATGAATAAAGGTTACGTTATTTTTCCTGTAACTGTTTCTTCAATGGGAGCAATTCTCACAGTTTTATACCCTTGTTAGTACTTTGGGCTTCACTGAATTAGATGAATTCATTGTCTCTTGAAATTTCAAAAACTTTACTGGATAACATTAATCTCCCTTCCAAATACAGAGATAAACTAACCAGAAAGTTATTGATTTTAAAGTCTGAGATCAGTCCAAGAACAAAGAAAGCTGGATTATCTAAGCATGCCTGGATATAAATAATTAAAACATAAGCTGTATCTGGTGTGCTTATCTGAGAGTCTTCCCAGTCCTCCTGCATGCCCACAAGTGATTAGTTTTCCCAAATACAAGGAGGACTCTCTCTGCTCCTTTCAAGACAAACACATTCAATACCCTGATATCTAGTCACCAGAGATCAGTGTCAACTGAAACTCTCTCTAATTCACTTTGAAGCTTCCTTGAAACACATCTTTTCCACACACACAGCCACTACCACCACCACCATCTTTCACCTTTGCCCCTAAATTTAGGTGAAAGTTTTTACTTCTTAAGCACTGCTTAAAGAAGGAATAAGAGAGAGGGAGAAAATGAAAGAGAGCTGTCTCTGTGGCTGTTTCTGATCTGTGAGCTGCAGCCCTGCAGTGCACACGGGTGCAGAGCAGGTGCACACTGGCTTTGGGATGTCGGGAGTATCCATCCATCCTCAGGCCATGGGTCTGCAATGTCAGCGGCAGTTCTGCAGGATGAGAAGTGACAGGCTTCACAGAGCAGCTGAGTAGCTCTGACACAGTTCCAAAGCTGGTGATATGTTTTCCCTCAGAAAGTCATCAAGACTCTTAGCTTGCTTTTGAGTTTTCTTTTATATACTTAACTGTTGCTTTGATCTGAACCATGGCATGGAATGCAGTGGACTCCTACTTACCTCCCAGGCAGGTGCCAAGGACCAGAGCGTACATGACTGGCAGTGTAGGCAGGCTGACCTCAGGGTCTTCACTCAGGCTCAGAAGCACAGGAATCTGTGGATGAAAGGGACACTGACACCCTGACTCACTGAGCTGCACACAGTGCGCTCAGCTCACAAAACACAAAGTGCGTTTTCAGTGGCCAGACTTTAAGGAACACAAGATGCACAGAAGGAAGGCTTGAGTCTGTCTGGGTGCTGATGGCACATGCATGTAATCCTAGCTACTCAGGAGGCTGAGATCTGAGGTTGGAGTTTGGAGCAAAAAAATTCTGAAAAACTCTTATCTCCAGTAAATTACTAAAGAAGCCTGAAGTGGAGCTGTATCTCAAATGGTAGGGGGTTAGTCTTGATCCGAAAAGCATAGGGATGGTGCCCAGGCACTGAATTCAAGCTCCAGGATGGCAGGAAGGAAGGAAGGAAGGAAGCAAGGAAGCAAGGAAGCAAGCAAGCAGAGAGAGAAAAAAATGAGTCTGGATGAGTGTGTGTGTGTGTGTGTGTGTGTGTGTGTGTAATTCCAGCCACATGAACAACTGATTCTCCCTTGGGAATCTTGAATGAGAAGAGACACAGAAGACCCACACCTGGGATAAAATGATCCGATCAGAATTCATGAAACACCCTCAGTCCCATGCTAGCTTTATTTATGTATAGGACAGCTGAGTTAACTCTGTCATCTCAGGTACCAGATTCTCACAAGGAACAAGGTGGAAACATGAAAACAGTTCTCTGCTTTGGAACTGGAAAACCTAGGCTAACCTGCTTCTCACCCCTATTCCCCACTCGTCACCTCCAACCTCCTGGCACTCATGGTAGGTAACCAATTCTTCACCAGGAAATATACTCCAGTGAGTCATGCAAACATCTGATGGTGAACCTTTTCTTACAGAGAATTTTTACATTTTAGTCACCAGAGAAAGCTATAGTAACTGTGACATTTCTCTAAGAAATGTGTATTAAAAACATGTGCCATGCTTGTCACAGCAGGGGTGTTATAGTCGATGGTTTGGAGTGTTGTGTCTTTGGCATGCACCGTGATTACTCTTCTGAGGAGACTACTGGTCTCCTCAATGTGTCTCCTTTGGTCTCGGGAGATGCCATGGGGCTAGAAGCTGGCAATATGCTGGTTTATCTGTGGGCCCAAGAAAGTGCAGGACACTCCAAGCCCACTCTCCCCCACCAGAGGGCATTCTCTGCACACCCTACTCCTTGGGGTAAACCTACAACTTACATAGATGAACAGTAATGGAGTCAGTATCAAGCTAATGGAGGAAGTAGCTAATGTGTACTACTCACAATCTGTTTGTTGAGCTCTGTTCTTTAGTTCCCATAATGGCATGCTTCAGATTCAATACCAGATCTGCCCTCTGCAAAAATTGAGCTGTAAATTCCTATAGCCGTGCCTGCTATTTAACCTAACTGCAGTCCAATGGCCCTGCCTCAGCTCTCTACTGAACGTTTTGTAAAAGGATGAGTTAGAACAAGACTGGTATAAAGTAGAAAAGCAAAAAGCAAAGGCTGTAGAGAAGTGCTTTTGACTTTTGCCACCTCTGAAAGGGTATTGGGTGTTTTCCCGGTCAGGCATTATAGCCAACAACTATCCTCCCTAATAACTCCTTATGGGGCTTAGAAGGAAACCTAGGAACCAAAGGTAAATAAAAACAAGACAGCCTTGAAAAATGACTGCCACAGAGAACGTGAGCAACCTTGTACAGATAATGATGCATATCCAAGAAATCAGTTGAAGGAAACTCATGAAATTATGTACATAAATTACTACTCTTTGTGAAAGATTGAAATTGGGGCTATGTTCATTTTACACTATGCTAACTGCTAATTCTGCTTCTGTAAACCTGCTGCTAACACTGACTCTTCCCCTCCCAGAAATAAGTTAAAAAGTTACAAAGTCCAGATGCAGGCCGGCCCAGGGACATGGTCTGCAAACATAGATAAAGAACAAAAGAGTATATTCTTCTAAATTCCTGTTTAGAAACTCTCAGCAAGGGGCTCAAGACAAGGACCATCTGGGGAGCCCAGCAAACTAAGTCAAATGTCAACCAATCACGAGCCTGTAACTATGTGGACTCCCCCCCCAGGGAAGCCTCCCCCTAGAGAGCCAACCAGTTTAAGACTAGTGTTACAAGACTTCCCACACAACAAAATGATTGCTGGAGTATATGATAATTTTTAACCTGAGCCAATCCTGGGGATCCTGGGGTCTTATGCTAATCCTGTGGCTTTTGTCTTTAAAAGTGCCTGTAACCACTGCTCAGGGCTTCCAGTCTGCCTTGGACGGGGAGCCCATTTGCGCAAAAGCCTAATAAAATCCTCTTGCTTGTTGCATCTGCTAGTTTGGAGTCTTGGTTCTTGGGGTGCCCTCCCGTTGAAGAAAGCATCCCAGTGGGTCTGGGGTCTTTCATTTGAATTCAATATGCAGGACCCAGAATAATAACATTTTAACATGAAAACTGACAGTCTTTCTGCTCAAGTCAATATAGTAGAAAGCTTAGTTTCAAGGATTGGATTGTGTCTTGGATTCTGTCATATAATTCTGTCCTTAGGAGTCAGTGTAATTTCTATTTCCAGTGCACTCTTCTGGCCTTGCGGGAGAGGCCTAGAAACACTGTCAAAGATGCAAAGCTCAGAGTCTCATAGCTACCTGTCAACAACTGGAAATAGAAGGATGGATGGGAAGGGATTTCCATGCCCAGAAATGTAGGATTTTGTTTCGTTTTGTTTATGCCAGTACTGGGGCTTGAACTCAGGGCCCGGAGCTGCCAACTAGCTTTTCTCCCAAGGCTGGTGCTCTACCACTTGAGCCATACCTCCACTTCTGGCTTTTTGCTGTTAACTAGAGATAAGAGTCTCATAGACTTTCCTGCACAGGCTGGCTTTGAATCCTGATCCTCAGATCTCAGCCTCCTAAGTACTTAGGATTAGAGTTGTGAGCCATCGGTGTCCAGCTTTGGAAATGTGTTTATAATATTGAAGTATTTCTACACCAATTAATGGAGAGCCAGTGCCCCAAGTCCTCGGTCCATCCCATGGCCAGGTCCTATGGGCTTCTCTCTGTCCCATGTAAATGAGAGATTAACACTGGCACACACAAAGGCCCAGAGGGCTTCAAATGACCTGCTTTAAAATCTCCAAGTCTTAGCTGGGTGCCAGTTCTCACATCTATAATCCTTGATACTCAGAAAGCTGATATATGAGGATTGAAGTTCAAAGCCAACCCAGGCAGAATTCTCACATCTATAATCCTTGATACTCAGAAAGCTGATATATGAGGATTGAAGTTCAAAGCCAGCCCAGGCAGAAAAATCAATGACTCTTATCTCCAATTAACTATGTTGGAAATTGCTCAGGATGTTGAGGTATCATGTAGGAATAAAGACATCAACTAGTAAAGCAAAGTTTACATCTTCAGAATGTGCATCATGGGCCAAAAATATGGCAAGCAAGCACAGAGAGCAAGCAGGCTGCTCCCTTTTTATCTCTAGCCCAGCAGGGCCCACACCCCCACCCTCTGCTCACATTGGCTGAGATCAGATTCACAATCTGCAAAAGGATGTCGCTTAATAAGCAGGATATAACTAAAACTCAAGGAGCTTCTAACAGGATGTCTTAATTAAAGTATTCAGGAAAAGTATGCATGTGACTACAATGTATTTAATAAGGCCAACCCACCTGGCCAAAGCAAGATCCCTTCAGAAAAACAATTCTCTCAAGGTTTATAGAAAGAAAGTAAACAACTTTTCTCACAGCCAGCAAAAGGCCAGAAGTGACAGCATGGCTCAAGTGGGAAAGCTCCAGCCTTAAATGGAAAAGTCAAGAAAGAGCATGAGGCCCTGAGTTCAAACCCAGGTACTGGCACAGGGGTAAAAATGAATCTGTGTGTTTGTTCTGATTGCACTAAATATTGATAAGACAATATTAAATCAATCCACTAGTGTAAAGTGTTGTTTAATATGTCACCATTAAAGATAAAGGACATCCACATCAGAGAAGGCCTTTAGGAAAACCTAAAATAGCAAACCTGTGATGGCTAATCTTCATTGTCAACTTGATTGGATTGAGAGATTCCTAGGGGATGAGTAAAGCACACCTCTGGTGTGTCTCAGAGAGTATTTCCAGATATAATTAGATCTTGGTACTCTGACCTAAAGACTAGATTAATCGCTTGATGGATTCCCAGTAGGATGGCATTGTCGGCAGGTGGTAGAAGGGTCGAGTCTAGTTGGAGTCACTGCGTATGTCCTGGGGTCCTGTATCTTGCTCTGGCCTCTTCCTGGATCTCTTTCCCTCTGCTTCTGGGATGGCATGATGTGAGCTGCTTTCCTCCCTCACATCCTGCTGCTATGATGTCCCCAATCCTCTGGAACAGTGAACCCACATCTTTCCTCCCTTAAGTTATTTCTGTCAGGGATTTGATCACAGTACTTATACAACTAACACAAAACCCAATCCCCCCGAACCCCCCTGGCCCTGCTCCAGTCAGAAAGTTCACTGACGTATTGTGTAGCCCACATGGAGAAATAAACCTATCTAAAGTATGGTTCCTTGTATTCTGAACATGGCATGAAAAGCAATACATGGAGACCTAAGCTCTAAGTTCTCAGTGCCTCCCTTTGCCAGGCACTATGTGTTTTCCTCTATCCCAAGCCAAGAAGAGATGAACATTTGCACATGCAAAGGTTCCCAGGGAGCTTCCTTGTCTCACATGATCCTATCAGTTACTCACCAACTCTCTGGAAGTCCTTAAATTATCTAGTATTTCTCCATGACCCCTGGAGGAAGAGTAATACTACAAATAATTGTGAGCTTCCAATAACTGCTTGTGGTGCCTCGTTGACATTTTGAATATACACACACTCTGGAGACCCAGCACTGGCAAGGTAAAAACAGGCTTTGTTTTGTCTCTTTCAAATCACACCCTGCAATAACAGAATTATACTCCCATGTCTTTCTAGTGAAATACCCCTCCAAGCAGAATCTGCACCCCTTCATTAGACCTCGGTCCTGGTCTCCCACCAGCTCCCCCTGAATGCACATTTGCTGCAGCTTTCAATTATTGGAAATGGTGAGTTTATTCGCCAACTCTGTCTCTTTCTAAGTCTCTGTGCGTGTTTCTATGGGCTTAGAAGGCTCTGAAACCACAGATCCAAGTTCTACCAATCAGAGGGGCCGCTCTGTCGGCAGGAAACCTAAATCACCTCCCCAAGACCCATTTTTGTCACTGTATCTGCTAGAGGCCAGAACCAGGGGGGGACAGCACTCTACATGTGGGTTTATTATGAGGAGCTACACCACCCAATTGGAGGACTGAGAGGGACTTCCTACATGCACAGGGTGGGCAATGAGAAGGGAAGATGATGATGAACCCCAGCTCATTACAAATAATCAAGGGGGACAAAAGCTGATGTAGACATAGCGCTAGCACTGATGGTTTCAAACCACCACCCTGTCCCCAAAGCTTTATGAGCGTGCATCATGAACCAGTGTATACAGCAGCTCCCAGAGCACAATCACCCAGCACCTGATGACCTCTAGGACCAGTGACTGTCCTACTCTATGGCAGACCCAGAAGAGCAACCACCAGAGGAACATGCCAGTATGTCTGTTGCAAGACTGGCTCCCAGTGATAAGGAAAACCTACCACTATCAGAACTAGCAAGCCTGCTATGGATAGAAGCAGCTTGACTAGAAACCATTGGAGTAAGCCAAAACGCAAACACCTCTGCTCTACCCAGAACTATAAAAGGATTTTAGCCAGGCACAGGCAGCTCACACCTGTAATCTTAAACTATGCAGGAGGCTGAGATCTGAGGATCACAGTTCGAAGCCAGCCCAGGCTGGAATGTCCATGAGACTCTTATCTCCAATGAACTACTCAGAGAAAGCCAGAAGTGGTGCTATGGTTCAAGTAGTAGAGCACTAGCCTTGAGCATAAAGAGGCTTAAGGACAGCAACCAGGCCCTGAGTTCAAGCCCAGGACCAGGGGGAAAAAAAGGATGTACTCCTGTCGGTTGGGACTCAGGCTTTGGAGTAGGACCTCCCCTGGGCCCACCAGCCTAATAACCCTGAGTTCTCCAACTCTCCAAGTGCCCCCTTGCTTCTTCCCAGAGTATTGTCCACAACACCAGTACAGGAAAAGAGGTCAAGAGGAAGAGCTGTCACCAGTCACAAAGACAATATGAGTAAAGGCACAGGAGACCCCAACACCATGCTAGAGATGGCAGGTGAGGGCGTGTTTCAGATGGCAGGAGGCCTGGCAGGAATGACAGGCAGGAATGGTGCCAATGACTCCGAGGGAACAGGGAAACTCCGGGATGTCCAACTGCTTCAGGCACAGACTGGCTGGGAGGGTGAGGGATTCCTTTAGGAAAAGTAAACTGGTGCAGGCAATTCACTTTTTTATCTTTATTTTTGGGGTATTGTTCCTGGGGCATTAACACAGGTTTCCAGTGTTAATTTGGGTTAATCCAGAATCCACTAGTTCTGGCCTCTAACAGACAGAGTGACACAAATGGGACTTTGGGAAGTGATTTAGGTATCCTGCCTAACAGAGAGGCCCCTCTGATAGGTGGAATCTGTTCTCTGTGGTTTCAGAGTCCTCTAAATCCACAGTTGCTAAATATCTTCTCTGTGTCAGCCTGATCCTAGTAAATGCAGACACAACTAAACTGATGGAGCTCCCAGAGCTCAGCTGCTGACATCTCTTCCCATTGAGTTTAGTGAACTCCTTGGTGGGCTACATGTAGAATACTGCTGGTACAAAAAGACACACAATGCTCCGCATTTTGGCAGGCTTTGAACCCACTCCTGTACAGTTCCTTTAAAAGCTGCTTTTGAAGGTGAACACTAATGGCTCACACTTGTAATCCTAGCTACTCGGAAAGCTGAGATCCAAGGATCGAAGTTCAAAACCAGCAGGAAAGTCTGTGAAACTCTTATCTTTGATTAACCACCAAAAAACTGGAAGTGGTAGGCTCAAGTGGTAGAGCACAAGCCTTGAAAAAGAAAAGAAAAAGAAAAGCATCTAGGTCCTGAGTTCAAGCCCCAGACTGGTCACAAAATCATCATCACCATCATCATCATCATCTGCTTTTGCTGGGCCCACTTCTGATAGAGAGCAGGATAAAAACATCCCAGACCCCTCCTCCTCATATTGCATCTGTATTTTTTTGTTGCTTTTTGTTTTTTGGGGGGGCGTTCCGGTCGTGGGGCCTGAACTCTGGGCCTGGGCGCTGTCCCTCAGCTCTTCAGCTCAAGGCTAGCGCTCTACCACTTGAGCCACAGCACCACTTCCGGCTTTTTTCTTTTTGCTTATGTGGTGCTGAGGAATGGAACCCAGGGCCCCAGGCATGCAAGGCGAGCACTCTGCCACTGAGCCACCTTCCCAGCCCTGCATCTGTATGTTTTAACTGAGCCTTTCTCTCAAGCAGTCACTCTGCAATCACCGTGGGCCAGGAAGGGTCACAAATAGGATCTCCTGACACACTGGAAACTGCCCCTCAGATTGGCAATACCTTTTTCTTATCAATTTGTGGCAAGAGGCAAAACTTTCCCAAAGGAAGAAAATACCCAAAAGCTCAAGACAGACCACTCACCAGGCAACAGCGACCACGCAACAAGGAAGCTGTCCTCAAGGGAAGGGAAGCTAATGATGTCTCCAGACACCTCTGGAGACAAACCCGTGACTGGCAAGGTTTAATCGCTGTGCGTATCTCTCTCCACATGCCTCTAGTTCTTTATCTATAAAACCTAAACTTACATACGTGTCCGTTAAAAATGGCTGAAGATAAGCTAAAGTGCTATCCTCTTGTGCTGATTTTTAAAAAGGAAATTTGATGTGGTATATATACACATGGAATTCTATGCCTCCACCAGAAAGAATGACATTGCCCCATTTGTTAGGAAATGGAAAGGCTTGGAAAAAATTATATTAAGTGAAGTAAGCCAGGCCCAAAGAAACATAGGTCCCATGGTTTCCCTTATTTGCAATATCTAGTATATGTCTGAGTCAAGCAGAAAAGGTCAGATAAGGTGATGTTAGGGAAATGAACCCTAAAAAAATAATAAAATAAAAAAATAAAAAGGAAACTTGAGGGGATGGATAAAGTTAAGAGAGATCAGGGAGAATGATGGAAGGGTGACATTGATCAAGATGCATTATATTCATAAACTGACAAATTAAACTCCTTTGTACAGCTACTTAAAGAAAATTTAAAAATACAAATTAAAAAAGGAAAACTCTCCCCTTCCCTCCCTATCCCCCCCCCCCCCCCCACATCATGTGCATAGGGATGCATGGCTGGCCCTGACATGTGGAACTCCTGGAGTTTGAGCCTGGAATCTAAAAATCTCCAGTTTATTTGTCTACAGAACTCTATTTTGTTGTTATTGTTGTGCCAGTACTGGAGCTTGAACTGAAGGCCTCTCCCTCTCCCTTCACTTTTTCCCTAAAGATCAGCACTCTACCACTTGAGCCATAACTCCACTTCTGGGTTTTGGCTGGTAAGTTGGAGATAAGAGTCTCCCAGACTTTCCTGTCCATGCTGGCTTGGAATCATGATCCTCAGATCTCAGCCTCCTGTGTAGCAAGGATGACAGACGTGAGCCACCAGTACCCTGCTAGAATTCCGTATTTTATGAACTCTGGCTCCTGAGACAGAAACTAGAAACTTATTTCTGCCCCTTTAAGTGATTACTTTTATCCTTCACAGTTTTTGTATTTGTTTTGTTTCTGATGGAGCCTCAAACCATAAGAAGCCAACCAAAATCTCTGAGTCGCTCTTATTCAGTCCTCAGGTTAACCAGGAGTAACTCATTACAGTGCTAAATTTCTCCACCTAAATCTCTTCATATGTTCTGATGTTTAAACCATTATTTTTATTTTCCATTTTTTATTTGCATCACTCACAGGAGCAAAGGAATTTCCTTTTGAAATGTCCATCCATGTATACACCCAAGATACCTTGACCCCCTCCAATCATTCGCCCTCATCTCTTCCTCTCCTTCCCAAAGAAATTTCTAGCAAGTTTCACTGTTCCATTTTCACACATGTACATAAAGCATTTTGGCCATATATATCTACTGCTCACGCTCAGCAATGTGTTCACCTCTGCCTTGACGGCATGTCTTTCCTGAGTTTCACTAATAAAATATCCTTGCCTTCTTTATTCAAGGAGACATGGCTTAGGGACTTGTCCCCAGAGTTCTCCTTATTTGTACAAGTAATAAATCTTTCTATATTCTTTTATGTCCAGATTGTGCTCATTGGCTTGGCCCTCACCAAGGGATGAACCCATTGTGTTTAGTTATGGATTGAAATGCTGATACCATTATGTGGATTGCAAATACAATGAGCCCCACTAAAAGAGTAAGAATAAAGTCATTACCCGCTAAGGTTATCTGCTTGAAATTTTACAAAACCTATTTGCATGCTGCTTTTTAAAATGCAACTAAAAAAGGGATATTTTTTAAAGGACTGAAAATAAAGGATTGAAAAAGGCTTATATCAGGCAGAAGCTTAGAGATGGAAATTTTACATTACATAAAAGAAATCCAGTAGCTTGAAAGTTATATAGATAATGACTCTTCAATGCCCAATGCCATCACAAAATGAAGAATAAAAAGCTGTGCTGAAATGCTGGAAAACCAATCCATAAAATATAGAATTCTAGCCAGGCATTGGTGGCTCACACCTATAAATCCTTGCTACTTAGGAGGCTAAGATCTGAGGACTGCAGTTCAAAGCCTGACTAAGCATACAAATACATGAGACTCTTATCTCCAATTAACCAACAAAAAGCTGGAAATGGAAGTATGGCTCAAGTGGTTGAGTGCTAGCCTTGAGCAAAAAAAAAGCTTAGGGAGAGCACTCAGGCCCAGTACCAGCACTCACACACATATGTATACACACACAAAAAATTTGGGGGGGGGAAGGGTGAATGAAAACATAAAGTGTGTGTTAGAATGTAATTTTAAAAAGGAAGAAAATGGAATATGTTTCATCTCTGTGAAAACAATTCCTGAGGAAACAAAGCTCCACTCTTCCTTGTAGCCAGGAAACAAACACAAAAATGGAAGGAGCCAGGAATGAAACCAACCCTGCACAGGGACCTTGTAGCCCATTCATTCAGTATGAACTCATCACCGGATTTACACTGCCATTTTAAGGATTTGTTTTATTTCATTTGGTGGCACTTGGTTTGAACTCAGGGCCTTGTAATTGCTAGGCAGGCACTCTATTTGGATTTTTCTTTTATTTTGCCTCATCTGGTCTTAAATTTAAGTCTTCCTATCTCAGCTTCTCCGTTAGCTGGGATTACAAGTATGAAGTACCATGCCCAGCTCTGAATTAAAACCGTTGAAGTAGTGAATGGCCTCCAAATTCAATCACTTCTCAACAGCACCACCCGCTGGGGACCAAGCCTTCAATACATGTTGGATCCATAGAATTGAGCAGTGTACATTTCCAACATTTCCAGTTTGGTCTGGAGACCTTGAAGTCTCTCCAAACTGAACACTCAGGGCTAGCAGGAAGAGAAGATAATATATTGTTACAAAAACCTAGGTCCTCTGGCCAGGCCATGTGGCCTCACCAGAGTTGAACACACTGCTTCCTCTAAGCACATAAACAGTACACAAGCTGACCATGTTGATCAGGACAAAGTCACATAAGGGCAGTTCAACAGGGCTCCAACTCACTGACTCAAGTGTGCTTGTTTTGCTTACTCATCTGGAACTCCTACCACTTGAGCCACACCTCCAGTCCTGCCTCTTTTGTGTGTGGGTCCTAGGGTTTGGACTCTCTCCTTGAACTCTTTTCTTCAAGGTTAGCACTACTATTTGAGGCATGGATCTGCTTCTGGCTTTGTGTAGTTAATTGGGAATAAGAGTTTCACAGGGGCTGGGAAGGTGGCTCAGTGGTAGAGTGCTTGCCTTGCATGCCTGAAGCCCTGGGTTCGATTCCTCAGCACCACATAAGCAAAAAGAAAAAAGCCGGAAGTGGTGCTGTGGCTCAAGTGGTAGAGCACTAGCCTTGAGCTGAAGAGCTGAGGGACAGCGCCCAGGCCCAGAGTTCAGGCCCCACGACCAGACCCAAAAAAAAAAAAAATGTTTCACAGACTTTCCTACCTAGGCTGGCTTCAAACCACCATCCTCAGAATTCAGCCTCCTGGGTAGCTAGGATTATAGGTGTGAGTCACTGGTGTCCAGCCTCCAGCCCTACTATTTTCTGGTTATTTTGGAGATAGTCTTGTGGATTTTTGTACTAGAGCTATCCTTGAACCTCCATTTTCCAAATATCTCAGTCTCCAAAGTAGCTGGGATTACAGATGTAAACCATTAGCACCTACCTCTTTTTTTATTGCTGTTATAAATGGTATTTTTTTCACATTTTCATTTTCTATTATTTTGTAACTCTGTAGAGAAATACAACTGATTTTGAAGAAACTTTGTGTATGCTGATGCTGGGGCTTGAATTCAGGGCTTTTACCACTTGAGCTACACCTCTACTTCTGGCTTTTTGCTGGTTAATTGGAAATAAGAAATCCCACAGGTTTTCTTGTACAAGCTGTCTTCAAACTGAGATCTTTAGAACTCAGCCTCCTGAATAGCTAGGATTGCAGGCATGAGCCACCTGTGCCTGGTTAGAAGTGACTTTTATCACCATGATCTCTAGGAATGGGTCTCATCAGTTCTAGGAAAAGCTTATGATGTGTACCCTCTAGGGTTGACTAGGGGTCAACATCCATATATACATACACTTAAAAACCTGTCCAGGCTGATTATGTTGTTTCTTAATTAGCAGGAAATAAAGATGAAAGTGTTTGTCTCTTGTTGCATTATTTTTTTTCTTAAAAAATACTGTGTTTACTGGAAGGGACAACAGCTCTATCAGCTTGACCCCAAAACAGCCAATCAGCCAGGGCGTGCAGCCTACTCTGGCAGCAGACCCTGGGCCCTGGCCACCGTCGGGGTGCTCAGTGCTTCCTGCCCAGCTGCCTTGGGCTCTGCCCATGTTTTGTCCCCTCAGCCTCTGAGGGCGGTAAAGGAGATTTCACGCTCTGCTTCCTTAGGGAAAAAAAAAAAGCATATCGAGGCTGGGCCCACAAACATCCAGGAGCATGTCACTCACCATGGTTGCAGTGAATGGGATGTTGTCAATCAAGGAAGATGCCAAGGCTGAGACCCACACTACCAGGACAATGGCGGCTGTGAGGCGCTCCTCCTCAGGGACTATCTGAAAAGAGCAGATAGAGTGCTTTGCACTGTGAAATCTCTGTCCAACCCTACAACTGGAGAGATTCAGAAGGAACAAAAAGGTTGTTAGTCCTTCCTCTCACATATGACAAAACCGAGAAAGACATAGATGGGCAAATCTGGGCCAGGATCTAGGCTAGGCTTCTGAAATAACGGAGGGGAACGCCCCCTCCTCACCCACATCTGGTGGCTACACACACACTGGCCCCACCAACCTGAGCATTCTCTTCACTGTCCAGACCACCTTCGTAGGTCTCATCTAAAGGCTAAGAGCAAAAAAGCAGGCCTCTGAAATGATCCGTTCCTTGGGAAAAGTTTCTCATCATCTCTAAGCTACCCAAGATAAAATAACCACCCTGCTGTGCTTTTTACATAATTAATGTGACCTATTCTCACCAGATTTTTTTCCATATAAAATCAAAGCACACTGGCTGAAGCACATGCTATGAGAGCATTTAATGTACCTTTATTAGTAAAGCAGTCTGTTCTCCAATGTATCCTATCAAGTGAAGATGTATCAGTGCCTAGAAGAAAGAGCGCATGGTGAGAATCAGTTTTAAAATGAGAATACAAATAGATGGTTTTAAATATCCATCAAATGGCTGGGTAGTGGTAGCTCATGCCTGTAATCCTAGCTACTCAGGAGGCTGAGATCTGAGGCTGACGGTTTGAAGCCAGCCTGGTCAGGAAAGTCTGTGATACTCCTATTTCCAATAAACTACTCAGAAAATGCCAGAAGTGGCATTGTGGCTCAATGATAGAATACTAGCCTTGAGCACAAAGAGGCTCAAGGACAGTGCCCAGGCCCTGACTGGCCCCAGAACTGTCACAAAAAAAGGAAAAAAAGGAAAGAGGTAGGAGCATAGGAGAGCAAAACAGAATTTTATCTCATCTCAAGAGAAAGAATCAGCTAGATGACCCATACATTCATGTGCCTGACTAAAATGTTAGTGACCATGCTCATTTTCTAAAAATAAACCTCTAAGATGGTTCTTTTCTCACTAGAATCAAAATCCATTTAGAATCATCTATAAGTTTAAAAATAACCCAATCATCTATTATTAATATGAAATGACTTGTCTAATTATTGAAGAAATAATGCTATTTTAAAGCAATAAAATTCATTTTGTTGTAAAGTGTTCCTTATTTGTGTATGTGTGCTCATGTGTTTAGTCTTAATTTTAGTGAAGGTGGTTGCTATATTTGTTATTTTCCTCTCAAAGGCAAGACGAATAAGCCATTACGGTTTTGAACTTAAAAATGAATATACCTGTGGCCACTCTCTACCCTTTGTGGTTCATGGGCTTCTCATTAGCACCCCTTGCTATTAATCTTGACAGCACATGAATAATCTTTTACTCATTCACATCACATAATTTTTCAGTTGACTTGTATACTTCTCAAAGACAGTAACACAAAACTTACAGGACTTTTATGCCTCAAGCCCTGGGGTTTAAGAGTCACTTTATCAAAAAGCAATGTACATACAAGAAAATAATAGAAGCCAGGGGGAGTTTGGATGATTGTAGCAAAAACTGGGTTTGGAATTTGGCATGAGTTATTAACTATTAACATGAAATTCTTACATGCAACCTATAAATTAGAGCCTTTAATCCTTGCCTATTATTAGCACAATTATTACTTTCAAAGACAGAGCCTGGCACAGAAAAATCTGTGCCACTGGCAGAGACACAAACGCAGACCCATGGGGGACCTCTTCAAAGGTCCTCTGCATGGGGGAAGGGTGAAAACACAAAGCATGAATACTCTTACATGCATCCCTTAGGAACAAGAAACCACCCAAGGTTTCCAACATTGCCACACATAACATTATTCTCCCTTCCTTCTCAGTTGAAAATTCTGATTAAAAGGTACCCTCATTTCTTGTGAAGATTCATAAATGTATGCATCTGAGAAACACTCTCTGCAGAACACCATGAGAATAACTGTTTTACCTCAGCGCACAGTTTGATTAATAAACATAGGTGCTTTACAAACGTGTGGTCTTCCCGTATGCCACAGTGCTTACTCTCATTCTTTCCTTTATTTGTTTGCTAAACATTTATTGAGTGCTTACTATGAATCTTCAGACAATCAGGAATTCAATGTATAAGAGATACATTTAGTGATATCTTGGAGATTCACATACAAGACCAAGAAACAGCTCATTAAGCCTTGTGTTCTGGTGCCTGACTGACAAGCGAGGTATTCACTCTCAATTTCTAAAAAACTAAACTTCACAATGGGTTGCTTCTTGATATTGGAATCTAAGGTCTATTTAGACAACATAAATACATATGTTTGTATATATGAACATACATATGTGCACACATACTATAATATACACATTCTATATAAGATATTATGACATATAACATTAAGATATATGTAATATATACTATTTCATTATTATAGCTAGCAAAAAACAACAGACCTCTTTCAATAGGGCCAGAGAAGGGCTTCCTGAGGATGGCTTTTTGAGCAAATAACCTGAGAATTAAGCTCGCATCCCAGCCACAAGCAACAAGAACAAATGCAGTCACCCAGCAAGGCCACTATAGCTAGTTCCAGTGAGACAGGGAGCATGTGTCAGGAAGTATGAAAAAATAGAAGTTGAGTGTCTGAATTCTACCCCAAGTACAACAATATGCTGTTTTCAAAAATACCAAATGCTAGCGCCTTTGCAAAAGACACTAAGAACGTGAATGTGGCTTGCAGCAGTCCAGAGGGACATCTATTTTCAAATGTCCTCCCCAAAAGACTGAAGTGACACTTGAGGGCTAGTTTTTCAATATCACTAGCAAAAGAAGTAGCAGTACCCCAGACAGGAGCCTTAAACCACAAGCCTGCTGAGAAGCCAAAAAGTCTATTCAAGCCCCAGATAAACCCTGAGACAACTGAGAACTCTTGTTTTACTCTTAAGCTTTATCCAGAGGTACTGTGTTCAGAAACTGCTCAGCTGAATGGTGACTCCTTTGGACAACTACCTAAAGAAAATAAAAATATATTTAAAAACTAAATTTAAAAAGAAAAGTTTAAATATGGTTTTTTTGCAAAGTGTATGCTAACAGTTAAGATAATACAAATATTACCTATTATATATAAAGCACTGGAGAAATAGATACCAAGAAATTTCAATATCCTCCATCAGTGGATGGGAAGAGAAAATTAATGAAATTCAGGAGTATGTTAGATGTATGACACAGCAGTGACTCTTTTTAAAAAGATCCCGTTGGAAAGATCAACATCGTGAAAATGGCAATAATTCCCAAGACTATCTACAAATTCAATGAGATATATATCAAAATTCCAACCTCATTCTTCAAGGAAAAAGATGAGGCAATCCAAAAATTCATATGGAACAATAAAGGACCCCGAATAGCAAAACGATCCTCAACAGAAAGAACACTGCGGGAGGAATATCAATACCAAATTTCAAACTCAACTATAAAGCCATAGTAATCAAAACAGCTTGGTACTGGCACAAGAACAGACCTCAGGACCAATGGAATAGAAGTGAAAACCCAGAAATGAACCCACAGACCTATAGCCATCTAATCTTCGATAAGGGAGCTAAAAAAACCGAATGGAAGAAAGACAGCCTCTTCAGTAAATGGTGCTGGCAAAATTGGTTAACAATTTGTAGAAAACTAAAGCTAGATCCTTATATATCACCCTGCACCAGAATCAACTCCAAATGGATCAAAGACCTTGGAGTCAAAGCAGACACAGAAAACATTACAGGATGGAATAGGAGAAACCCTAGGTCTTGTTGGCACAGGCCAAAATTTTCTTCAAAGAGACCCAGAAACACAACAAATCAAAGAAAGGTTGGACAAATGGGATTGCATGAAATTGCAGAGCTGCATGGCAAAGAACATAGCTAGCAAGATCAATAGAAAGCCCACGGATTGGGAGAAGATCTTTACTAGCCATACAATGGACAAGGGTCTCATATCTAAAATATACATTGAACTCAAAAAATTAAACCCCCAACAACAAATATTCAAAGAAACAACTGCCCAATAAACAAGTGGGCTAAAGACTTAAGGAGAAAATTCTCTGAAGAGAAAAGAAGGATGGCCAATAGACACATGAAGAAATGCTCAACCTCAACCTTCCTAGCCATAAAAGAAATGCAAATCAAAACAACATTGAGATAACACCTCACCCAGTTAGAATGGCTAAAATCAAGAACTCTAATAATAACAGATGCTGGAGGGGATGTGGACATAAGGGAACCTTGCTGCATTGTTGGTGGGAGTGTAAACTTGTTCAACCACTTTGGAAAGCAGTATGGAGGTTCCTCAAAAGACTCCACATAGAGCTCCCTTATGACCCAGCAATCCCACTTTTGGGCATTTACCCAAATGTTTACAAACAAGACCACACTAAAGCTACCAGCACAACTATGTTTATTGCAGCATTATTTACCATAGCTAAGATATGGAACCAACCCAGATGCCCCTCAGTAGATGAATGGATCAAGAAAATGTGGTATATATACACAACAGAATTCTATGCCTCCATCAGAAAGAATGACATTTCCCCATTTGTTAGGAAATGGAAAGGCTTGGAAGAAATTATATTAAGTGAAGTAAGCCAAACCCAAAGAAACATAGGTCCCATGGTTTCCCTTATTTGCAATATCTAGTATATATCTGAGTCAAGCAGAAAAGGTCAGATAAGGTGATGTTAGGGAAATGAACCCTAAGATATGTATTCAAATGTTTTTTTCTTTCATGCAATTGTTTCTAATACATTTATAAGATTATTTCTTTGTTGCTTTGTATGTCTCTTCCCCACAGTATTACTCCTGCTTTCACTGTATTTGATGTTGGTATAATTTGTGGAAGGGAAGGGGAAAAACAAATCGTTTAAATAGGGATACAGGTGGACCCAGTGCAACAATGAGATGTACAAGTCGTTATGTTGAAAACAAACTTTACAACTTTGGTGCGGGGGGGGGGGGGGGGGGTGGGGGGGAAATGAGCTGATCACTTAGAGCTTAGGCTTGTGATCCTAATTTTTCAGGAAGCTTGGTTCTGAGTTTCAGAGGTTCTTACCCTCAGGGCACTAAGTTTTGAGAGGACACCTGGGCCCCTCCTGTAGTACAAAGACATGTGCAGTGGGAGACGACTTGTGCGCATGCTCAGGTAGGAAATCCAGAAACTGAACTGCCATTGCCACAGGAGAGGAAAGATGAGGCTGAAGGGGAACAATGTCCATGCTGGGTAGAAAAGTTCCATGAGTCTCTCATCTCCAACTGACTACAAAAAGCTCAAAGGGGAGCTATGTCTCAGGTGGTAGAGCACTAGCTTTGAGCAAAAGATGCTCAAGGATATGGCAAAGGCCCCGAGTTCACACACACACACACACACACACACACACACACACACACAGTCACTATTGCATCTTAAATTCTAAACCAGAGATTGGCAAACAGATCAACGTTTTGTGAAATTCCTTCTTCCTGTTTGTGTTGAGGGAGGAGCATAGATCATGGGACACAGAAGCCAGGATTTCAGAGGCAAAGAACTTTATAAACAAATAGCTTGTAAAAAG
Organism: Dipodomys spectabilis; assembly: GCF_019054845.1. Taxonomy (NCBI): domain Eukaryota; kingdom Metazoa; phylum Chordata; class Mammalia; order Rodentia; family Heteromyidae; genus Dipodomys; species Dipodomys spectabilis. The sequence goes on along the minus strand of NW_024870896.1, from coordinate 3,263,222 downwards.
CACAGGAGCAGTTTTCTATCTTTAAATACTAAATCCTTCAAAGCTATAGTACAAAGAAATGCTAGTTATAATAATAAGGAAATGCAGCATCTCTTCCTTTCTCTGCTTGCCTCCATGAACTCTTTCATGTACAAAATATAGACTTCTCTCTTACAATAATGGACGCCTGTCACAATGTCTGCTTATATGTGTACTGTTTATTTTCCAATACTTCTTTGATTTTCCCATTTCTAAGCATTTGCATCAGCTCCAAATGACAGAACACAGAGGCTTCAAGGACGAAGAGATAAGGCTACAAAAAGTTAACAATGACCTAGGATGTAGATGTCAAAATATGTGCAAGAAGGAGGTGGCAGGCACAGAAGGCCCTGAGAAGCAAAATGATTTGTGCAGAAGGAGAGGACTAGTGACAGATAGGTCATGGATCTGACCTAGGACTGGCTCCTGGAAGCTGAGACCATGCCAGTGCCTAGGCCTAGCAGATTAGGATTGGCCAAACAAGATGTGCTTATAACTACGTCTACATGTACACATTGTGATATGGGGGAGGGGATTTTTCTTGTGTGAGAAAGCAGCAGAGGTCATTGGGCCCAGAGAAGTGACCCTGCCTCCTTCACAATGGAATAGAACACGGAATCCTGATAGCAGGCAGCTGTATCCGACAGTTGGCTCAAGCCAGCTCACTTGGCCTGCGACTTGGGAACGAGAAAGATGTTCTCGTGCTGTATTCGCAGGTCACGAAACTCAGCTCTCAGGCAAGAGAGCTATGGGTGCCTCAGCCAAAGCTGTAGACACTGGATCAGTGGCAAGCCACGAAGCCAGAATCTCAGGGCTTTTTCCTACAGGAAATCAAGGAAAACACGAGGCAACTCAGGCAAGGTATACTCATGATAGAAAACCCACTTAACCCCAACCTGGCCCACACTAGAACCTTCTTATGTGCTTTTGCCTATACTGAGATGATGCTTTCTGTATAGTTTTCAATCCATTCGATCACAATTGTTCATTTTGAACTGTGTTCTCATTTCCATGGTTTTCTTTCATTCTTTTTACCACCTTAGTGTGACACTGAGTCAGCCCTGACCCTGAATGTGCCATCCAATATATGGAGCCCGGAGGCAGGCCTTCTGGACACATTAGTGATGAACCTGGTCCCTGCCTACCAGAAAGGCGACCTCTTCTATGTTGGAACCTTCCTCCAAAATTATAGGCAGTGGGGAACAATGGAGCAAGTGCTGGATATTGTGTTTAAAAAGTGAGTGTTCCAGGGGCTGGGACGGTGGCTCAGTGGTAGAGTGCTTGCCTTGCATGCATGAGGCTCGCGGTTCGATTCCTCAGCACCACATAAGCATTAAAACCCAGAAGTGGTGCTGTGGCTCAAGTGGTAGAGCGCTAGCCTTGAGCTGAAGAGCTGAGGGTCAATGCCCAGGCCCAAAGTTCAGGCCCCATGACAGACAAAAAAAAAAAAAAGAATGAGCATTCCCCCTTCCAACCCAGGGCTTCTCAGCCCCTCCTGGCTGAGTTGGGGAATACCTCTCTGAACCTGTTCATTTCACGGGGGTCTTCTAATGGAGCTTGGCATGAGACAAAGAAGTGCACACCCTGGCTAGTTTCTTAGTACTGGCCCGACCAGGACATTTCCCTCAGAAGCTACCGGAAATTCAGAAGCCTGCTTACTGAAGGGCTAGGATTACAGGCAGGTGCCAGTGGCACCCAACTTCTGCCCTCCCCTAGGTCAGGTTCTATGAAATCACATGGCCCACTAGTAAATAAGGTTTCATTAGCAATTGGAGGTCTGTGGAATAATGTAGGCAGCGGAAAGCGAGGGGGGGGATGGTCGGTCAGCACACTGTAGCACTGATGTTTTTGTGTGTGCCAGTCCTGCAACCTGAACACAGTGTTGTGCCTTTGGTGCTCACAGCTAGTGCTCCACCATTTGAACCACAGGTGCAATTCTGGCCTTTTGAAAATTAGTGTCGTTAAACTTTTACTGACTAATGTCTTCCTGGGATCCTGGGATCTCATGGTCCTGAGAAGTTAGAATTAGAAGCATGAACCACTGGCATATTTACCCTGGACAGATGCGTATAAAGCTTGCTAAATTTTTCACTGAACTGTATAGACAGGTCTCACTTGTTTATGTGTCAGATGTCCATTCCCATCTGGGAACTAGCCAGTCCCAGAAGTGTCCAGAAAAGGAGAACCAGAGAGCTGACTTCCTCCTCTCCTCCCACAGGTACAGATACCTGGGCCATAACTGGGAGGAAGATGAACAGGTGAAGAAGTAAGTGGACTGTGGCACCAAGGAAAGGCCCTTCTTTCAAAACGGGTAGCTTTGAGGCTTCTGATTCCAAGTGCAGATTTCTCATCTGCACACCACCTGGGATTTCCATCCGGGGGCTGAGGCTTGGGACATCAGTGGGTGGCAGAGGACACAGTTGTGGTGTGGTTGTGCTCTCTCAGGGATGACAGGAGGGCTGTGTGCACTGAGTCAGATCCTGTGGGAGAATTGTCTTTCAGAAGATCAACGTGGGGCTGGGAAGGTGGCTCAGTGGTAGAGTGCTTGCCTTGCATGCACGAGGACCTGGGTTCGATTCCTCAGCACCACGTAAGCAAAAAGAAAAAAGCCGGTGGTTGCTGTGGCCCAAGTGGTAGAGCGCTAGCCTTGAGCTGAAGAGCTGAGGGACAGCGCCCAGGCCCAGAGTTCAGGCCCCACAACCAGACTCAAAAGAAAAACAAAAAAAAACAACAGAAGATCAACGTGCTTGCCAGAGTCTCCCTGCTTCCCAATCTGCAAGTCTGCGTATAGGGGTCCTTGCAGAAAGGGGCTATGGAGGTTCAGGATGGGGAGGGCGGGCTCTCACTCTTCTTGTCACCAATCTGCCCACAGCACCCTTTGTTCCATCTTCACTATGTGGATGGACTGCTACCCTGCTGATTTCCGTGAGCGTCAGAACCGAGACACCGTCAAAGATCTGACCCATTATGCCATGCTCTACATGCCCTCCTCGGACCTGGCCCTCCGCCTACACACTCTGCTTCATGAGCTGGAGAAGCCCATGAAGAATGAGAACAAGAACAAAAGGAAGAAGTCCCTGTGTAGTCACCTCAGAGCTTGTGAGTAGGGATGGAGCCCTGGCCTCTAGGGGTGGTCCTAACTGGCTGAGAGCGCTTACCACCACCCAGGTTGGCACAATGTCCTTTTCTGATATTCTCTGCCTGGCAGTGTTTGTGATACTTGTGAAAATACTTGGGCTTAGCCACTCATGGGAAACACCCTACCTTCTCATCAGTGTTCAGTCCAAAGTAAACTGCAACTTCCTCCATTAGATCCTCATGGAAGTTTACTTCCACCTTAACAGCCAGAGTCCACTCTCAAAATCCTTGACCTATTTCTGTTCTCAGGTTTTGGCCGCCATAGAGCAGCTTCTCCTGACCTCCAGAGAAAGAAGCCATCGGTGATGTCAGGGGCGGTGAGGGATGGAGATCTGAAGCCATCACTGGACTCCACAAAGCATGTGCATGTAGAGGGGTTGGATGCATTTGCAGTGAGGCCCAAAGGGGTTGTGAGTCCTGTGGATATGCCACTGGGTCTGAACCCCACAGGGGACACAGATGAACCTGTAGGGACCCCAAAGGAAGTCGGCCCAGATCAGCCCCAAACCAGTCTGATCAGCACTCCTCCTGGTGGGCAGGATAGTGTATCACATGCAGGGTTAATGGAAAATGTCCCCAGCCTGTGTGTAGGGGAACCAATTGGTGAGGTCCAAATGTTAGATGCAGCTCAGGAAAGTGCACCCGTCCTCACAGAATATGTGGACAAATCTGTCTTGCTGCAGGAGAACCAATCTCCAACTGAGAACTTAGAATCTGCCCCTCCCTGTACTCCAGGAGAAAATCCTGTCTTTTGGGAGGAGGGAGAACCCTTTGAAGATTGTGAGGTGGAATTTAGGCCTGAAGGCAACTTCGAGGCCAACCGAGACTTAGAGCTTCCCTCCCCTCTCCCTGGGGACATCTGTATTTTTCTTTTTGTGTTCATAGTTGTAAAATGTTATTTCTATTTATTCTTCTACCTTTATTAAAATGTCTATGTTTATGTTGTACCATTCATGAATCCTAAATACCGTGTTTTTTTCAACCTACAATCTGATACCCCAGACACATGGGTCTTGAGTGGGGGCAAAACACAGAGTGACCTGGAGCTGTCCAAGAGAACCCACTGGATATACAGGAAACTGTTCAATGCACAGGGAGTGCAAGGAACCCACCCCATGCCTACATGGGGTGATCGGGCCACTACTAAAGCTCTAGGACAGAGCAAACCAGATGCCCTTGAAAGTTTTTCTGTCTCTTGAGACAAAAGCCAGACTAAATGTAGTGTTTGGGGGACTTTGTTCCAACAGTGAGCTTAAGTCTGTATGCACACCCATTGTGCTTTGTGCACATATATAAGAAAGTTTCACCTCAAAATGACATAAAAAATCTAGTTTGAGGGAAAAGTATTTGAACAAAAACATAGGAAATATGTAGACTGAAAAGGAAAAGCCATCATCCATAGAAGTAATAAGAATTCCCAATGGACAGAGACGTGGCAGGTGTCATGGCCCTTCTCAATAATTCTAGCTTCTAGAGTGCCCTATCATTCCTCAGGATGGAGGTTCACAGCAGCCCTTATAGACAAATCTGAAAGACACCTACCCAATGAGCCACCAAAAGTCAAGAATTCATGGCTCCAGTTGTGTGTTTAAGCATTGAACAAATAATAAGCTCAAGGCTCTGAGTTAAAATTCCACTACTAGCACAAAAGATGAAGACATCTAAGACTTAAAATTTGCACAATGGTAGTTTGTTTGTTTTTGGGTTTTTTTGGTCAGTCGAGGGGCTTGAACTCTTGGTTTAGACGCTGTCCCTGTGCTCTGCAGCTCTACCACTGGAGGCATAGTGCCACTTCTGGTTTTCTAGTGGCGTATTGGAGGTAAGAGTCTCACAGACTTTCCTGCCTGGGCTGGCTGTGAACCAAGATCCTTAGATCTAAGAGTCCTGAGCAGCTAGAATTACAGGTGTGAGCCACTGCCACCCGGCACACATTGGTAGTTTTAAACCAAGGAAAAGAACAGACTAAAGCTACCAGCACAACTATGTTTATTGCAGCATCATTTACCATAGTTAAGATATGGAACCAACCCAGATGCCCCTCAGTAGATGAATACTTTAAGAAAATGTGGTATATATACACAATGGAATTCTATGCCTCCATCAGAAAGAATGGCATTGCCCCATTTGTTAGGAAATGGAAAGACTTGGAAAAAATTATATTAAGTGAAGTAAGCCAGGTGCAAAGATACCTAGGTGCCACGGTTTCCCTTATTTGCAATAACTAGTATATGTTTGAGACATGAAGAAACAGGTAAGTTGATATGAGGTGAAATGAACCCCAAGATAAGGACTGAAATGTTTTTCCTTTCTTGCTATTGTCTCTAACATATTTATAAGATATTTCTTTGTTGTTTTGTATGTCCCTCCCTCACGGTATAACCCCTGTTTTCACTGAATTTGATATAATTTGTGGAGGGGAAGGGAAAAAACAAATTGTTTAAATTGGGATATAGGTGGACCCATTGCAACAATGAGATGTACAAGACATTATGTCGAAGAACGAACTTTACAACTTTGGCGTGGGGGTGGAGGGCTAGGGGAGGACGGGTTGGGGGGGGAAGATGGGAAGGTATGGTAAGGGAAAACAGAGGAGGAGGCAACAATGCTTGATAAGAAATGTACTCACTGTTTTGATTTGCATTTCTTTTATGGCTAGAGAGGTTGAACATTTCTTCATGTGTCTATTGGCCATCCTCTTTCGTCTTCAGAGAAGTTTCTCTTTAAGTCTTTAGCCCACATATTTATTGGGCAGTTGTTTCTTTGAAGATTTTGTTATTGAGGAATTTAATTGTTTGTGTTCCAGGTATATTTTAGATATGAGACCCTTGTCCGTTGTATGGCTAGTGAAGATTTTCCCCCAATCTATGGGCTTTATGTTGATGTTGCTAGATATGCCCTTTGCCATGCAGAAGCTGTGCAATTTCATGCAATCCCATTGGTCCAACCTTTCTTTGGTTTGTTGTGTTTCTGGGTCTCTATTAAGAAAATTTCGGCCTGTGACAAGGAGACCTAGGGTTTCTCCTATTCTATCCTGTAATGTTTTCAGGTTGTCTGCTTTGACTCCCAGGTCTTTGATCCATTTGGAGCTGATTCTGGTGCAAGTGATATATAAGGATCTAGTTATAGTTTTCTACAAGTGATTAACCACTTTTGCCAGCACCATTTACTGAAGAGGCTGTCTTTCTTCCATTTGATTTTTTAGCTTCCCTATGGAAGATTAGATGACTAACTGTCTATAGGTTCATTTCTGGGTTTTTAATTCTATTCCTTTGGTCTTGAGGTCTGTTCTTGTGCCAGTACCAAGCTGTTTTGATTACTATGGCTTTGTAGTAGAGTTTGAAATTTGGTATTGATATTGCTCCAGCAGTGTTCTTTCTGCTAAGTATCATTTTTGTTATTCGAAGTTGTTTTGTTGAAAAACGAACTTTACAACTTCGGCCTGGGGGGGGGGGGGGGTCTTGGAGGGTGGGACGGTTGGGGTGGGGGAGATGGGAAGGGATAGGAAGAGAAAACAAGAGGAGGCAACAATGCTTGATAAGTAATGTACTCATCACCTTGCCTATGTAATTGTATCCCCTCTGTACGATACTTACACAATTTAAAAAAGATATCTATATATAGAAATGGGAATATTACATATTAATTTAGCAATAGCCAGACTTATCCTTTAGGTACATATATCAAATAGAGAAAAGAAATGAAGTTTCCCCTCACACACTAGCTCCTGACCATTAATTTAGTCAAATAGGCAGAATGCTGGGTTTGAGTGATTCATTGCTCTTAATACTAGAAAGTCATAATATCTCTAATTAACCCTCAAGAAGCAGGAACTAGGAACTGGCTCAAGTGGCAGAACACCAGCCACCAGTAGAAACAACTGAAGTGAGAGCATGAAATTCATGACCCACTACCTGCATAAGAAAACAGCCAAGAAGCCTGCAGACACCAGCTGCTATGCCAAGTCTGAGTCTTTTCTCTATGGGGAACAGGACAGGCTGTTGTATTATTGTTTTTCTGTCTGTACTTACTTCACCCTGGATACTAAAATGAGCCACTGTTGACACTTTGTGAAACACCCTGAAATGTTAATCCCATGTATCCCAAGGACCAGTGATGTTTGCAAAGCTCAATGGGTAGAGTGCTAGCGTTGAGCACAAAAGCTCAGTGCTAGTGCTAAGGCACTGGGTTTGACACCCAGTGCCAACATGCAAAAGAAGCTATGCAGTTTAAACACACTTCTTAATGGCTTAATGAATTTTCAGTATGTTTAAAGGTAGGGTTTATTCCTTTTTACTTAAAAGAGATTCCTCTTAGTCATTGTATGTTCAGGGTTTGATGGTTCCATTCTGCCTTTTTTCTCTACAAAAATACTCTGGGGATAAGGACCATTCAGAATCTATTTGCTAAAGCGGGGCAGAATTTTTCTTAATGAATCAAAAGGTTTTCTATTTATGCAAACGGTTTGGTTGTGGGTGTTCCATGCGTTCATTATTGAAAACATATTCAGTGATAGTTCTGAAAAGATGATACAGCTGGCCATGTAGATGGTATGGAGATATTATTGGCCTAAATGTAGAATAAACAATGGGTGAGTGGGGTATGGCTGTTCAGGTTCTATGGGAGCATGTGGAATGAATTATGAAACACCAAATGGATTCTAGCTAGCCAAGTATGGATCAGCATGATGTGGTACTATGTAGTGTATTGTGGAAGAACAGGAAAAACATCTTAGATTTCTCAATGGAGTTATCAGGGATATTTCTGTCTGTAGGTTTCTCTCTCTGTTTTTGGTAGTCTGTGGAGCTTGTACTCACGTTGTAGGCTCTGTCTTTGAGCTCTATTTGCAGGAGGGTAATGCTTTCCACTTTGAGTCACAGCTCCCCTTCTAGTTTTCTGGTGGCTAATTGGAGATAAGAGTCTCATGCACTTTGCTGCCTGACATGGCATTGAACCATGATGCTCAGATTTAGCCTCCTGGCTAGGTAGCATTACCCGCATAACCCACAAGCATCCAGTTAGGGAATAGTTTGGAAACCGATTTTCTAAGAAGTCATGTGAATGGCTCATAGCAAAGGTTTAAAGCCTAACTTAAATGTGATAAGCAAAGAATTTTGTCAGCCTGAGACAATTGAAGGTCCTCGAGTGTTGCTTATTGTTGTTTGGGACCAGTACTCACTCTTGTATCAAGCTATTGATGTACTACACAATTGTCCTATACACTCTGAGTCCAGGGATTCAAGTTTGTATAAAATGTTAGCTCTCCATCATGTATACTTCCCAGAAATTTTACATGACTTCTACATTTCTCCTGGTGTTTCAACAACTGTTATAGTCATACAATTATTGTTTTGTAAATCTGGTGGTAGATATGCTGATACATGCTCGGTGTATTGCTTTCCATCCAAAGGTAATAACAACACTGCCTTCAACAAGACTGACAATTTCTTGTATTGGAAAATGCCGTTATAAATGCAGCTGTGAGAACTAAAGTGGGCTTCTTCTAGTGAGGCAGGAGCAAGAAAACGTGAGGGTATCTTAGCCCACACATGCACAAGTAGATAGAAATCTATTTTCATGTCTGAATGTATATGCAAGAAGTTAAACTCGAGTTTCTTGTAACATCTTTTCCTGCAAACCATGGTCTTCATCAACCACCACATCAATTGACACATTTCCAAGTGGAATGTGTCCCTGGGAATGGAAAAGGTGATTTCATTTACTTGTCAGTGAGTATAAATTACCTACATAAATGGTATACTAAGTGCTTCATATATCCCCTTAGGAGAGAAATACACTAAGTTCCAGTGCTTTACTCCAAATCATTTATCTTTCAGAGCTTGGGCCACCTACTTGGATCCTCAATTGTGTAGGCCAGACAGTGGACACACAGAAACGGACACACAACACACACACACACACACACACACACACACACATTACAGTCACTGTTGCATCTTAAGTTCATATCCAGAGATTGGACAACAGCTCAGGATTTGTGAAATGCCCCCTTCCCATTTGTGTTCAGGAGGAGGATACATCATAAGAAACAGAAGCCAAGACTTCAGAGGCAAATAACTGTATGAACGAATAGCTTGTAATAAGCAGAGGACCGGTTTTCTATCTTTAAATACTAAATCCTTCAAAGCTATAGTACAAAGAAAGCCCAGACATCATAATAAGACAATGCAGCACCTCGTCCTTTCTCTGCTTGCCTCCATGAAATCTTTCATTCAAGTATAAAAAAATAGTCTTCTCTCTCACAAAAATGGACACCTGTCACAATGTCTGATTATATGTGTACTGTTTGTTTTCCAATATTTCTTTGATTTTCCCATTTCTAAATATTTGCATCAGCTCCAGATGACAGCTCAGGGGAGCTCCAAGGACAAAGAGATTAGGCTACAGAAAGTTAAGAATGACCTAGGATGTAGATGTCAAAATATACGCAAGAAGGCCATGGCAGGCAGAGAAGGCCCTGAGAAGCAAAATGATTTGTGCAGAAGGAGAGGACTAGTGACAGATAGGTCATGGATCTGACCTAGGACTGGCTCCTGGATGCTGAGACCATGCCAGTGCCTAGGCCTAGCAGATTAGGATTGGCCAAACAAGATGTGCTTATAACTACGTCTACATGTACACATTGTGATATGGGGGAGGGGATTTTTCTTGTGTGAGGAAGCAGCAGAGGTCATTGGGCCCAGAGAAGTGACCCTGCCTCCTTCACAATGGAATAGAACACGGAATCCTGATAGCAGGCAGCTGTATCCGACAGTTGGCTCAAGCCAGCTCACTTGGCCTGCGACTTGGGAACGAGAAAGATGTTCTCGTGCTGTATTCGCAGGTCACGAAACTCAGCTCTCAGGCAAGAGAGCTATGGGTGCCTCAGCCAAAGCTGTAGACACTGGATCAGTGGCAAGCCACGAAGCCAGAATCTCAGGGATTTTTCCTACAGGAAATCAAGGAAAACACGAGGCAACTCAGGCAAGGTATACTCATGATAGAAAACCCACTTAACCCCAACCTGGCCCACACTAGAACCTTCTTATGTGCTTTTGCCTATACTGAGATGATGCTTTCTGTATAGTTTTCAATCCATTCGATCACAATTGTTCATTTTGAACTGTGTTCTCATTTCCATGGTTTTCTTTCATTCTTTTTACCACCTTAGTGTGACATTGAGTCAGCCCTGACCCTGAATGTGCCATCCAATATATGGAGCCCGGAGGCAGGCCTTCTGGACACGTTAGTGATGAACCTGGTCCCTGCCTACCAGAAAGGCGACCTCTTCTATGTTGGAACCTTCCTCCAAAATTATAGGCAGTGGGGAACAATGGAGCAAGTGCTGGATATTGTGTTTAAAAAGTGAGTGTTCCAGGGGCTGGGACGGTGGCTCAGTGGTAGAGTGCTTGCCTTGCATGCATGAGGCTCGCGGTTCGACTCCTCAGCACCACATAAGCATTAAAAGCCAGAAGTGGTGCTGTGGCTCAAGTGGTAGAGCGCTAGCCTTGAGCTGAAGAGCTGAGGGTCAATGCCCAGGCCCAAAGTTCAGGCCCCATGACAGACAAAAAAAAAAAAGAATGAGCATTCCCCCTTCCAACCCAGGGCTTCTCAGCCCCTCCTGGCTGAGTTGGGGAATACCTCTCTGAACCTGTTCATTTCACGGGGGTCTTCTAATGGAGCTTGGCATGAGACAAAGAAGTGCACACCCTGGCTAGTTTCTTAGTACTGGCGCGACCAGGACATTTCCCTCAGAAGCTACCGGAAATTCAGAAGCCTGCTTACTGAAGGGCTAGGATTACAGGCAGGTGCCAGTGGCACCCAACTTCTGCCCTCCCCTAGGTCAGGTTCTATGAAATCACATGTCCCACTAGTAAATAAGGTTTCATTAGCAATTGGAGGTCTGTGGAATAATGTAGGCAGCGGAAAGCGAGGGGGGGGGGGGGGATGGTCGGTCAGCACACTGTAGCACTGATGTTTTTGTGTGTGCCAGTCCTGCAACCTGAACATAGTGTTGTGCCTTTGGTGCTCACAGCTAGTGCTCCACCATTTGAACCACAGGTGCAATTCTGGCCTTTTGAAAATTAGTGTCGTTAAACTTTTACTGACTAATGTCTTCCTGGGATCCTGGGATCTCATGGTCCTGAGAAGTTAGAATTAAAAGCATGAACCACTGGCATATTTACCTTGGACAGATGCGTATAACCTTGCTAAATTTTTCACTGAACTATATAGACAGGTCTCACTAGTTTATGTGTCAGATGTCCATTCCCATCTGGGAACTAGCCAATCCCATAAGTGTCCAGAAAAGGAGAACCAGAGAGCTGACTTCCTCCTCGCCTCCCACAGGTACAGATACCTGGGCCATAACTGGGAGGAAGATGAACAGGTGAAGAAGTAAGTGGACTGTGGCACCAAGGAAAGGCCCTTCTTTCAAAACGGGTAGCTTTGAGGCTTCTGATTCCAAGTGCAGATTTCTCATCTGCACACCACCTGGGATTTCCATCCGGGGGCTGAGGCTTGGGACATCAGTGGGTGGCAGAGGACACAGTTGTGGTGTGGTTGTGCTCTCTCAGGGATGACAGGAGGGCTGTGTGCACTGAGTCAGATCCTGTGGGAGAATTGTCTTTCAGAAGATCAACGTGGGGCTGGGAAGGTGGCTCAGTGGTAGAGTGCTTGCCTTGCATGCACGAGGACCTGGGTTCGATTCCTCAGCACCACGTAAGCAAAAAGAAAAAAGCCGGTGGTTGCTGTGGCCCAAGTGGTAGAGCGCTAGCCTTGAGCTGAAGAGCTGAGGGACAGCGCCCAGGCCCAGAGTTCAGGCCCCACAACCAGACTCAAAAGAAAAACAAAAAAAAACAACAGAAGATCAACGTGCTTGCCAGAGTCTCCCTGCTTCCCAATCTGCAAGTCTGCGTATAGGGGTCCTTGCAGAAAGGGGCTATGGAGGTTCAGGATGGGGAGGGCGGGCTCTCACTCTTCTTGTCACCAATCTGCCCACAGCACCCTTTGTTCCATCTTCACTATGTGGATGGACTGCTACCCTGCTGATTTCCGTGAGCGTCAGAACCGAGACACCGTCAAAGATCTGACCCATTATGCCATGCTCTACATGCCCTCCTCGGACCTGGCCCTCCGCCTACACACTCTGCTTCATGAGCTGGAGAAGCCCATGAAGAATGAGAACAAGAACAAAAGGAAGAAGTCCCTGTGTAGTCACCTCAGAGCTTGTGAGTAGGGATGGAGCCCTGGCCTCTAGGGGTGGTCCTAACTGGCTGAGAGCGCTTACCACCACCCAGGTTGGCACAATGTCCTTTTCTGATATTCTCTGCCTGGCAGTGTTTGTGATACTTGTGAAAATACTTGGGCTTAGCCACTCATGGGAAACACCCTACCTTCTCATCAGTGTTCAGTCCAAAGTAAACTGCAACTTCCTCCATTAGATCCTCATGGAAGTTTACTTCCACCTTAAAAGCCAGAGTCCACTCTCAAAATCCTTGACCTATTTCTGTTCTCAGGTTTTGGCCGCCATAGAGCAGCTTCTCCTGACCTCCAGAGAAAGAAGCCATCGGTGATGTCAGGGGCGGTGAGGGATGGAGATCTGAAGCCATCACTGGACTCCACAAAGCATGTGCATGTAGAGGGGTTGGATGCATTTGCAGTGAGGCCCAAAGGGGTTGTGAGTCCTGTGGATATGCCACTGGGTCTGAACCCCACAGGGGACACAGATGAACCTGTAGGGACCCCAAAGGAAGTCGGCCCAGATCAGCCCCAAACCAGTCTGATCAGCACTCCTCCTGGTGGGCAGGATAGTGTATCACATGCAGGGTTAATGGAAAATGTCCCCAGCCTGTGTGTAGGGGAACCAATTGGTGAGGTCCAAATGTTAGATGCAGCTCAGGAAAGTGCACCCGTCCTCACAGAATATGTGGACAAATCTGTCTTGCTGCAGGAGAACCAATCTCCAACTGAGAACTTAGAATCTGCCCCTCCCTGTACTCCAGGAGAAAATCCTGTCTTTTGGGAGGAGGGAGAACCCTTTGAAGATTGTGAGGTGGAATTTAGGCCTGAAGGCAACTTCGAGGCCAACCGAGACTTAGAGCTTCCCTCCCCTCTCCCTGGGGACATCTGTATTTTTCTTTTTGTGTTCATAGTTGTAAAATGTTATTTCTATTTATTCTTCTACCTTTATTAAAATGTCTATGTTTATGTTGTACCATTCATGAATCCTAAATACCGTGTTTTTTTCAACCTACAATCTGATACCCCAGACACATGGGTCTTGAGTGGGGGCAAAACACAGAGTGACCTGGAGCTGTCCAAGAGAACCCACTGGATATACAGGAAACTGTTCAATGCACAGGGAGTGCAAGGAACCCACCCCATGCCTACATGGGGTGATCGGGCCACTACTAAAGCTCTAGGACAGAGCAAACCAGATGCCCTTGAAAGTTTTTCTGTCTCTTGAGACAAAAGCCAGACTAAATGTAGTGTTTGGGGGACTTTGTTCCAACAGTGAGCTTAAGTCTGTATGCACACCCATTGTGCTTTGTGCACATATATAAGAAAGTTTCACCTCAAAATGACATAAAAAATCTAGTTTGAGGGAAAAGTATTTGAACAAAAACATAGGAAATATGTAGACTGAAAAGGAAAAGCCATCATCCATAGAAGTAATAAGAATTCCCAATGGACAGAGACGTGGCAGGTGTCATGGCCCTTCTCAATAATTCTAGCTTCTAGAGTGCCCTATCATTCCTCAGGATGGAGGTTCACAGCAGCCCTTATAGACAAATCTGAAAGACACCTACCCAATGAGCCACCAAAAGTCAAGAATTCATGGCTCCAGTTGTGTGTTTAAGCATTGAACAAATAATAAGCTCAAGGCTCTGAGTTAAAATTCCACTACTAGCACAAAAGATGAAGACATCTAAGACTTAAAATTTGCACAATGGTAGTTTGTTTGTTTTTGGGTTTTTTTGGTCAGTCGAGGGGCTTGAACTCTTGGTTTAGACGCTGTCCCTGTGCTCTGCAGCTCTACCACTGGAGGCATAGTGCCACTTCTGGTTTTCTAGTGGCGTATTGGAGGTAAGAGTCTCACAGACTTTCCTGCCTGGGCTGGCTGTGAACCAAGATCCTTAGATCTAAGAGTCCTGAGCAGCTAGAATTACAGGTGTGAGCCACTGCCACCCGGCACACATTGGTAGTTTTAAACCAAGGAAAAGAACAGACTAAAGCTACCAGCACAACTATGTTTATTGCAGCATCATTTACCATAGTTAAGATATGGAACCAACCCAGATGCCCCTCAGTAGATGAATACTTTAAGAAAATGTGGTATATATACACAATGGAATTCTATGCCTCCATCAGAAAGAATGGCATTGCCCCATTTGTTAGGAAATGGAAAGACTTGGAAAAAATTATATTAAGTGAAGTAAGCCAGGTGCAAAGATACCTAGGTGCCACGGTTTCCCTTATTTGCAATAACTAGTATATGTTTGAGACATGAAGAAACAGGTAAGTTGATATGAGGTGAAATGAACCCCAAGATAAGGACTGAAATGTTTTTCCTTTCTTGCTATTGTCTCTAACATATTTATAAGATATTTCTTTGTTGTTTTGTATGTCCCTCCCTCACGGTATAACCCCTGTTTTCACTGAATTTGATATAATTTGTGGAGGGGAAGGGAAAAAACAAATTGTTTAAATTGGGATATAGGTGGACCCATTGCAACAATGAGATGTACAAGACATTATGTCGAAGAACGAACTTTACAACTTTGGCGTGGGGGTGGAGGGCTAGGGGAGGACGGGTTGGGGGGGGAAGATGGGAAGGTATGGTAAGGGAAAACAGAGGAGGAGGCAACAATGCTTGATAAGAAATGTACTCACTGTTTTGATTTGCATTTCTTTTATGGCTAGAGAGGTTGAACATTTCTTCATGTGTCTATTGGCCATCCTCTTTCGTCTTCAGAGAAGTTTCTCTTTAAGTCTTTAGCCCACATATTTATTGGGCAGTTGTTTCTTTGAAGATTTTGTTATTGAGGAATTTAATTGTTTGTGTTCCAGGTATATTTTAGATATGAGACCCTTGTCCGTTGTATGGCTAGTGAAGATTTTCCCCCAATCTATGGGCTTTATGTTGATGTTGCTAGATATGCCCTTTGCCATGCAGAAGCTGTGCAATTTCATGCAATCCCATTGGTCCAACCTTTCTTTGGTTTGTTGTGTTTCTGGGTCTCTATTAAGAAAATTTCGGCCTGTGACAAGGAGACCTAGGGTTTCTCCTATTCTATCCTGTAATGTTTTCAGGTTGTCTGCTTTGACTCCCAGGTCTTTGATCCATTTGGAGCTGATTCTGGTGCAAGTGATATATAAGGATCTAGTTATAGTTTTCTACAAGTGATTAACCACTTTTGCCAGCACCATTTACTGAAGAGGCTGTCTTTCTTCCATTTGATTTTTTAGCTTCCCTATGGAAGATTAGATGACTAACTGTCTATAGGTTCATTTCTGGGTTTTTAATTCTATTCCTTTGGTCTTGAGGTCTGTTCTTGTGCCAGTACCAAGCTGTTTTGATTACTATGGCTTTGTAGTAGAGTTTGAAATTTGGTATTGATATTGCTCCAGCAGTGTTCTTTCTGCTAAGTATCATTTTTGTTATTCGAAGTTGTTTTGTTGAAAAACGAACTTTACAACTTCGGCCTGGGGGGGGGGGGGGGTCTTGGAGGGTGGGACGGTTGGGGTGGGGGAGATGGGAAGGGATAGGAAGAGAAAACAAGAGGAGGCAACAATGCTTGATAAGTAATGTACTCATCACCTTGCCTATGTAATTGTATCCCCTCTGTACGATACTTACACAATTTAAAAAAGATATCTATATATAGAAATGGGAATATTACATATTAATTTAGCAATAGCCAGACTTATCCTTTAGGTACATATATCAAATAGAGAAAAGAAATGAAGTTTCCCCTCACACACTAGCTCCTGACCATTAATTTAGTCAAATAGGCAGAATGCTGGGTTTGAGTGATTCATTGCTCTTAATACTAGAAAGTCATAATATCTCTAATTAACCCTCAAGAAGCAGGAACTAGGAACTGGCTCAAGTGGCAGAACACCAGCCACCAGTAGAAACAACTGAAGTGAGAGCATGAAATTCATGACCCACTACCTGCATAAGAAAACAGCCAAGAAGCCTGCAGACACCAGCTGCTATGCCAAGTCTGAGTCTTTTCTCTATGGGGAACAGGACAGGCTGTTGTATTATTGTTTTTCTGTCTGTACTTACTTCACCCTGGATACTAAAATGAGCCACTGTTGACACTTTGTGAAACACCCTGAAATGTTAATCCCATGTATCCCAAGGACCAGTGATGTTTGCAAAGCTCAATGGGTAGAGTGCTAGCCTTGAGCACAAAAGCTCAGTGCTAGTGCTAAGGCACTGGGTTTGACACCCAGTGCCAACATGCAAAAGAAGCTATGCAGTTTAAACACACTTCTTAATGGCTTAATGAATTTTCAGTATGTTTAAAGGTAGGGTTTATTCCTTTTTACTTAAAAGAGATTCCTCTTAGTCATTGTATGTTCAGGGTTTGATGGTTCCATTCTGCCTTTTTTCTCTACAAAAATACTCTGGGGATAAGGACCATTCAGAATCTATTTGCTAAAGCGGGGCAGAATTTTTCTTAATGAATCAAAAGGTTTTCTATTTATGCAAACGGTTTGGTTGTGGGTGTTCCATGCGTTCATTATTGAAAACATATTCAGTGATAGTTCTGAAAAGATGATACAGCTGGCCATGTAGATGGTATGGAGATATTATTGGCCTAAATGTAGAATAAACAATGGGTGAGTGGGGTATGGCTGTTCAGGTTCTATGGGAGCATGTGGAATGAATTATGAAACACCAAATGGATTCTAGCTAGCCAAGTATGGATCAGCATGATGTGGTACTATGTAGTGTATTGTGGAAGAACAGGAAAAACATCTTAGATTTCTCAATGGAGTTATCAGGGATATTTCTGTCTGTAGGTTTCTCTCTCTGTTTTTGGTAGTCTGTGGAGCTTGTACTCACGTTGTAGGCTCTGTCTTTGAGCTCTATTTGCAGGAGGGTAATGCTTTCCACTTTGAGTCACAGCTCCCCTTCTAGTTTTCTGGTGGCTAATTGGAGATAAGAGTCTCATGCACTTTGCTGCCTGACATGGCATTGAACCATGATGCTCAGATTTAGCCTCCTGGCTAGGTAGCATTACCCGCATAACCCACAAGCATCCAGTTAGGGAATAGTTTGGAAACCGATTTTCTAAGAAGTCATGTGAATGGCTCATAGCAAAGGTTTAAAGCCTAACTTAAATGTGATAAGCAAAGAATTTTGTCAGCCTGAGACAATTGAAGGTCCTCGAGTGTTGCTTATTGTTGTTTGGGACCAGTACTCACTCTTGTATCAAGCTATTGATGTACTACACAATTGTCCTATACACTCTGAGTCCAGGGATTCAAGTTTGTATAAAATGTTAGCTCTCCATCATGTATACTTCCCAGAAATTTTACATGACTTCTACATTTCTCCTGGTGTTTCAACAACTGTTATAGTCATACAATTATTGTTTTGTAAATCTGGTGGTAGATATGCTGATACATGCTCGGTGTATTGCTTTCCATCCAAAGGTAATAACAACACTGCCTTCAACAAGACTGACAATTTCTTGTATTGGAAAATGCCGTTATAAATGCAGCTGTGAGAACTAAAGTGGGCTTCTTCTAGTGAGGCAGGAGCAAGAAAACGTGAGGGTATCTTAGCCCACACATGCACAAGTAGATAGAAATCTATTTTCATGTCTGAATGTATATGCAAGAAGTTAAACTCGAGTTTCTTGTAACATCTTTTCCTGCAAACCATGGTCTTCATCAACCACCACATCAATTGACACATTTCCAAGTGGAATGTGTCCCTGGGAATGGAAAAGGTGATTTCATTTACTTGTCAGTGAGTATAAATTACCTACATAAATGGTATACTAAGTGCTTCATATATCCCCTTAGGAGAGAAATACACTAAGTTCCAGTGCTTTACTCCAAATCATTTATCTTTCAGAGCTTGGGCCACCTACTTGGATCCTCAATTGTGTAGGCCAGACAGTGGACACACAGAAACGGACACACAACACACACACACACACACACACACACACACACATTACAGTCACTGTTGCATCTTAAGTTCATATCCAGAGATTGGACAACAGCTCAGGATTTGTGAAATGCCCCCTTCCCATTTGTGTTCAGGAGGAGGATACATCATAAGAAACAGAAGCCAAGACTTCAGAGGCAAATAACTGTATGAACGAATAGCTTGTAATAAGCAGAGGACCGGTTTTCTATCTTTAAATACTAAATCCTTCAAAGCTATAGTACAAAGAAAGCCCAGACATCATAATAAGACAATGCAGCACCTCGTCCTTTCTCTGCTTGCCTCCATGAAATCTTTCATTCAAGTATAAAAAAATAGTCTTCTCTCTCACAAAAATGGACACCTGTCACAATGTCTGATTATATGTGTACTGTTTGTTTTCCAATATTTCTTTGATTTTCCCATTTCTAAATATTTGCATCAGCTCCAGATGACAGCTCAGGGGAGCTCCAAGGACAAAGAGATTAGGCTACAGAAAGTTAAGAATGACCTAGGATGTAGATGTCAAAATATACGCAAGAAGGCCATGGCAGGCAGAGAAGGCCCTGAGAAGCAAAATGATTTGTGCAGAAGGAGAGGACTAGTGACAGATAGGTCATGGATCTGACCTAGGACTGGCTCCTGGATGCTGAGACCATGCCAGTGCCTAGGCCTAGCAGATTAGGATTGGCCAAACAAGATGTGCTTATAACTACGTCTACATGTACACATTGTGATATGGGGGAGGGGATTTTTCTTGTGTGAGGAAGCAGCAGAGGTCATTGGGCCCAGAGAAGTGACCCTGCCTCCTTCACAATGGAATAGAACACGGAATCCTGATAGCAGGCAGCTGTATCCGACAGTTGGCTCAAGCCAGCTCACTTGGCCTGCGACTTGGGAACGAGAAAGATGTTCTCGTGCTGTATTCGCAGGTCACGAAACTCAGCTCTCAGGCAAGAGAGCTATGGGTGCCTCAGCCAAAGCTGTAGACACTGGATCAGTGGCAAGCCACGAAGCCAGAATCTCAGGGATTTTTCCTACAGGAAATCAAGGAAAACACGAGGCAACTCAGGCAAGGTATACTCATGATAGAAAACCCACTTAACCCCAACCTGGCCCACACTAGAACCTTCTTATGTGCTTTTGCCTATACTGAGATGATGCTTTCTGTATAGTTTTCAATCCATTCGATCACAATTGTTCATTTTGAACTGTGTTCTCATTTCCATGGTTTTCTTTCATTCTTTTTACCACCTTAGTGTGACATTGAGTCAGCCCTGACCCTGAATGTGCCATCCAATATATGGAGCCCGGAGGCAGGCCTTCTGGACACGTTAGTGATGAACCTGGTCCCTGCCTACCAGAAAGGCGACCTCTTCTATGTTGGAACCTTCCTCCAAAATTATAGGCAGTGGGGAACAATGGAGCAAGTGCTGGATATTGTGTTTAAAAAGTGAGTGTTCCAGGGGCTGGGACGGTGGCTCAGTGGTAGAGTGCTTGCCTTGCATGCATGAGGCTCGCGGTTCGACTCCTCAGCACCACATAAGCATTAAAAGCCAGAAGTGGTGCTGTGGCTCAAGTGGTAGAGCGCTAGCCTTGAGCTGAAGAGCTGAGGGTCAATGCCCAGGCCCAAAGTTCAGGCCCCATGACAGACAAAAAAAAAAAAGAATGAGCATTCCCCCTTCCAACCCAGGGCTTCTCAGCCCCTCCTGGCTGAGTTGGGGAATACCTCTCTGAACCTGTTCATTTCACGGGGGTCTTCTAATGGAGCTTGGCATGAGACAAAGAAGTGCACACCCTGGCTAGTTTCTTAGTACTGGCGCGACCAGGACATTTCCCTCAGAAGCTACCGGAAATTCAGAAGCCTGCTTACTTAAGGGCTAGGATTACAGGCAGGTGCCAGTGGCACCCAACTTCTGCCCTCCCCTAGGTCAGGTTCTATGAAATCACATGTCCCACTAGTAAATAAGGTTTCATTAGCAATTGGAGGTCTGTGGAATAATGTAGGCAGCGGAAAGCGAGGGGGGGGGGGGGATGGTCGGTCAGCACACTGTAGCACTGATGTTTTTGTGTGTGCCAGTCCTGCAACCTGAACATAGTGTTGTGCCTTTGGTGCTCACAGCTAGTGCTCCACCATTTGAACCACAGGTGCAATTCTGGCCTTTTGAAAATTAGTGTCGTTAAACTTTTACTGACTAATGTCTTCCTGGGATCCTGGGATCTCATGGTCCTGAGAAGTTAGAATTAAAAGCATGAACCACTGGCATATTTACCTTGGACAGATGCGTATAACCTTGCTAAATTTTTCACTGAACTATATAGACAGGTCTCACTAGTTTATGTGTCAGATGTCCATTCCCATCTGGGAACTAGCCAATCCCATAAGTGTCCAGAAAAGGAGAACCAGAGAGCTGACTTCCTCCTCGCCTCCCACAGGTACAGATACCTGGGCCATAACTGGGAGGAAGATGAACAGGTGAAGAAGTAAGTGGACTGTGGCACCAAGGAAAGGCCCTTCTTTCAAAACGGGTAGCTTTGAGGCTTCTGATTCCAAGTGCAGATTTCTCATCTGCACACCACCTGGGATTTCCATCCGGGGGCTGAGGCTTGGGACATCAGTGGGTGGCAGAGGACACAGTTGTGGTGTGGTTGTGCTCTCTCAGGGATGACAGGAGGGCTGTGTGCACTGAGTCAGATCCTGTGGGAGAATTGTCTTTCAGAAGATCAACGTGGGGCTGGGAAGGTGGCTCAGTGGTAGAGTGCTTGCCTTGCATGCACGAGGACCTGGGTTCGATTCCTCAGCACCACGTAAGCAAAAAGAAAAAAGCCGGTGGTTGCTGTGGCCCAAGTGGTAGAGCGCTAGCCTTGAGCTGAAGAGCTGAGGGACAGCGCCCAGGCCCAGAGTTCAGGCCCCACAACCAGACTCAAAAGAAAAACAAAAAAAAACAACAGAAGATCAACGTGCTTGCCAGAGTCTCCCTGCTTCCCAATCTGCAAGTCTGCGTATAGGGGTCCTTGCAGAAAGGGGCTATGGAGGTTCAGGATGGGGAGGGCGGGCTCTCACTCTTCTTGTCACCAATCTGCCCACAGCACCCTTTGTTCCATCTTCACTATGTGGATGGACTGCTACCCTGCTGATTTCCGTGAGCGTCAGAACCGAGACACCGTCAAAGATCTGACCCATTATGCCATGCTCTACATGCCCTCCTCGGACCTGGCCCTCCGCCTACACACTCTGCTTCATGAGCTGGAGAAGCCCATGAAGAATGAGAACAAGAACAAAAGGAAGAAGTCCCTGTGTAGTCACCTCAGAGCTTGTGAGTAGGGATGGAGCCCTGGCCTCTAGGGGTGGTCCTAACTGGCTGAGAGCGCTTACCACCACCCAGGTTGGCACAATGTCCTTTTCTGATATTCTCTGCCTGGCAGTGTTTGTGATACTTGTGAAAATACTTGGGCTTAGCCACTCATGGGAAACACCCTACCTTCTCATCAGTGTTCAGTCCAAAGTAAACTGCAACTTCCTCCATTAGATCCTCATGGAAGTTTACTTCCACCTTAACAGCCAGAGTCCACTCTCAAAATCCTTGACCTATTTCTGTTCTCAGGTTTTGGCCGCCATAGAGCAGCTTCTCCTGACCTCCAGAGAAAGAAGCCATCGGTGATGTCAGGGGCGGTGAGGGATGGAGATCTGAAGCCATCACTGGACTCCACAAAGCATGTGCATGTAGAGGGGTTGGATGCATTTGCAGTGAGGCCCAAAGGGGTTGTGAGTCCTGTGGATATGCCACTGGGTCTGAACCCCACAGGGGACACAGATGAACCTGTAGGGACCCCAAAGGAAGTCGGCCCAGATCAGCCCCAAACCAGTCTGATCAGCACTCCTCCTGGTGGGCAGGATAGTGTATCACATGCAGGGTTAATGGAAAATGTCCCCAGCCTGTGTGTAGGGGAACCAATTGGTGAGGTCCAAATGTTAGATGCAGCTCAGGAAAGTGCACCCGTCCTCACAGAATATGTGGACAAATCTGTCCTGCTGCAGGAGAACCAATCTCCAACTGAGAACTTAGAATCTGCCCCTCCCTGTACTCCAGGAGAAAATCCTGTCTTTTGGGAGGAGGGAGAACCTTTTGAGGATTTTGAGGTGGAATTTAGGCCTGAAGGCAACTTCGAGGCCAACCGAGACTTAGAGCTTCCCTCCCCTCTCCCTGGGGCCATCTCTATTTTTCTTTTTGTGTTCATAGTTGTAAAATGTTTTTTCTATTTATTCTTCTAAGTTTATTAAAATGTCTGTGTTTATGTTGTACCATTCATGAATCCTAAATACCGTGTTTTTTTCAACCTACAATCTGATACCCCAGACACATGGGTCTTGAGTGGGGGCAAAACACAGAGTGACCTGGAGCTGTCCAAGAGAACCCACAGGAAACTGTTCATTGCACAGGGAGTGCAAGGGACCCAGCCCATGCCTGCATGGGGTAATCGGGCCACTACTAAAGCTCTAGGACAGAGCTAACCAGATGCCCTTGAAAGATTTTCTGTCTATTGAGACAAAAGCCAGACTAAATGTAGTGTACAGGGGACTTTCTTCCCACAGGGAGTTCAAGTCTATATGCACACCTATTGTACTTTGCGCAAATAGGTAAGAAAAGTTCACCTCAAAATGACATCAAAAATCTACTTTGGGGTAAAAGTATTTGACAAAATACATAGGAAATATGTACACTGAAAAGTAAAAGCCATCATCCATAGAAGAAAGAAGATTTACCCAGATTGACAAAGACATGCCAGGTGTCAAGCCCCGTCTAAATAATTCTAGCTTCATGAGTGCCCTATCATTCCTCAGGATGGAGGTTCAAAGCAGCCCTTGTAGACAAATCTGAAAGACTCTTATCCAATGAGCCAGCAAAAGTCAGGAACTGATAGCATGGCTCAAGTTGTATACTCAAGCATTGAATAAAAAGTAAGCAAGAGCTCAAGGCCCTGAGTACAAATTCCACTACTGGTACAAAAGATGAAGATATCTAAGACATGAAATGTGGGCAGTAGTAGTTTTAAACCCAGGAAAAAGAGAAATATAGAAATTGGAGAATTAGGGCTGGGAAGGTGGCTCAGCGGTAGAGCGCTTGCCTTGCATGCATGAGGCCCTGGGTTCAATTCCTCAGCACCACATAAACAAAAAGAAAAAAGTCGGAAGTGGTGCTGTGGCTCAAGTGGTAGAGCGCTAGCCTTGAGCTGAAGAGCTGAGAGACAGCGCCCAGGCCCAGAGTTCAGGCCCCACAACCGGACCAAAAAAAAAAAAGAAATTGGAGAATTAGGGGGTGGAGGGGTTGTAGGGGGTTGGGGGATGGGGGGGTAGAGAGAGGAAGGGATGGTATGGGGAAACAAAGGAGGAGGCAACAATGCTTGATAAGAAATGTACTCACTACCAAGCCCATGTAATTGTAACCCTTATGTATGGTATTTTCTCAATTTAAATAAAAAGAAATGGGAAAATTAGCTGGAAACTGGTGACTTCTGCATGTAATTATGGCTACTGAGCAGGCTGAGATCTGAGGACCACAGTTCAAAGTGAGCCCGGGCAAGAAAGTCAGTGAGACTCTTATCTCTAATAAAACACTAGAAAACCAGAAGTGGCACTGTGGCTCAAGTCGCAGAGCACTAGCCTTGAGCTGAAGAGCTGAGGGACTGTGTTCAAGCTCCATGACCGCCAGAGAGAGAGAAGAGAGACAGAGACAGAGAGAGAGAGAGAGAGAGAGAGAGAGAGAGAGAGAGAGAGAGAGAGAGAGAGAGAGAGAGAGAGACCTAATCGGTTTGGAACCAACCCCCATAACAGAATGAAAGAGCAAAGCTGCAAAGTATTTTTCTGTAATCCATCAGGGGATCATGCCCTCCCTTAAGAAAGAAATTGGTGTTCTGACAGCAAAAATAACAAGGAGACACTGCACACATTGGTTCTGGTGGGCAAGATGGATGAAATCTACCCAAAATACAGGTAACCCTCAAGACTTCCATTTGCAACACATAATTTTCATTCTTTCTGCAATTCCGTCCAACAAACACAATGCACTTAAATTTTAACTTGACTAAAATAGGTAATAGGAATAATAGGAATAGCCCTTTAGCCTTCAGAGAAATTGAATTCTTAATTCAAACTTTCCCTTAATATGTAAATGTCATGCTCAAGTGGATTTACTACAGAATTCTGCTGAATGATTAAAGAATTACCATCAATTTTATGTACTTTTCCCCTAGGAAATAAAAAAGAAATACTCTTTCTTGACTCACTTTAAGAAGCTAAAATCAGACAAAGCTGGTATACAGAAATAAAATTAAAGATTAATATATGCCATGACCTTAAGACACAAAAATGTCCAACAAACTATTAGCAAACTGAATTCATGAATATATATACATATATATGTGTGTATATATATATATATATATATATACACATATATAAAGAATTATATACCATGACCTCATAGGCTCTCTTCAAGGTATCTGAGGCTGGTTCCACATTTGAAAAGCTATGTGATCTACCACATGAATAGACTAATGAAGAAAAATCACACCATCTTCCTCTAAAGACTAAAAATAATGTATGCATGCTCACAACTTGAATATAGCCAACTAACTGACTCCCAGAACTGTAAAAGAATAAATTGGGATTGTTTAAAGTCATTATTTTTGTGATAATTCACACAGCAATAACAAACCAATGCACAAAGCAAAAGGACTTGACTGATGTGATTACGTGAAAGGAAAAGGGAAGACTGAGACAGAGATTATCCTGGCCCACAGAGGTGAGCTTAATGTAATCAGTCACAAAGGCCCTTCTCTCTCACAAGGCTTCAAGGAACAGCAGCATTCACTTACAGCACTCCTTTGGTCATCCTTAGTTTTCCAGCTAGTTTCTTTAACAAGGAGCTTTTTACAATGCAAGTGAGATCTCAGATGCAGTCACTGCTCTGATTGTGCATTGTATTACACAGAAGCTGGGTTGGGAGAAAAAAAGTCCTGCTGAAGGTTCAATGTGTATCTACTGGAGCCCTAAACTCTGGAAAGCAGAGATGTCATCTTACAGTTTATGACACGTGCTTTAAACAAGTGGCCAGTGAGCCATACTGTCTCATACACAGCCCCACAGCAAAGGATTGGTTGTGAACCAAAGGGTAAAGACAGAAATCTTCCTCTACCACCCTTACTACAACACTCAGGAACACACTTAAAGAACTTTGACTTTGTTGTCTGTCTCTATAATCTTAAATTCAGTGGATATGGACAGTTTTCCAATAGGATAACTAATAGCAGAGTGAAGGTTGTGTTGTGTTGGAAGTTGCAAATACCTCTTGGCCATTTGGGACAACAAAGCTCTATAACCAGCAAAAACATAGAAGGACCTGTGTACTCTATTCTCTAGGGTGTTAGATCTCAATTAGCATCAGGAACTAAATTAGTGCTCCCTTCTGCAGGTAATAAAGAAAACTGTCTAGAAGCTGGGACCTTCCAGCAATGTGTGCATTGTCTTTCCCACATATCAGTAAAGACGTGATTATCAGGGACTTTGGACCTAGGGAAATGAAAGTTTGGGTCATCCCAACAGTGAATAAAACCTGTATGTTCTGCCAGGCACCCATGGATGATGGCTGTAATTCTGGCTACTCTGGAGGCTGAAATCTGAGGATGAAGGTTCCAAGCTAGTCCAGGCAGCCAAGCAGAGAGACTCTTTAATTAACCAAAAAATAAAACCTAGAAGTAGAGGTATGGCTCAAGTGGTAGAGGTCCAGTCTTGAACAACAACAACAAAAAGAAATAAAAAGCAAAAGCTAAACAGGAGCTCAAGGCCCTGAGTTCAAGCCCCAGTACACCTTCCCCACAACACACACACAAACTGAGATCTTAATATGAAGTTAATGAGGAGTCCAGTGTTACCATTAGTTGTTTTTAAATTCTATGAATCCTGAGTGCTCATGGCTTTCCTCAAAGGAATCTTCTATCTGCAGATACCTAAGGACTATTATATAGAATTATGTTTATATGGAAATAAGGAATTCATAGGCAGGTTATTAAAGAATATATATATATATAACCACTATGTGCAAAATAATTTAAATTATACAAGACTATGCATACCATGATTCCTATTTTATTTTTTTAAATGAACACACATACAAAATAGGTAGGCTCTATGACAAAAGGCTGAAGGTGGCCCTTAATGGTGTTTATAGATTTTTTTTTTGTTTGGCTTAAACTTGGGCAGTTTAACTTATGACACTGCTGTATGTTTTCAACACTGAAGGAAAAGTACCTCTATAACCGTATCTTTTGCTTTTTATGTATATTTTATTGTTATTATAAAGGTGATGTTTCATAAGTCAGGTAATGAGTACATTAGTTTGCGGACAATGTCACCACTTCCTTCGCTCTCCCAGTTCTTCCCTCCCTTCCTATTGTTCTTTGCCTAGAGGACAAGGCCCTTTCTCAGGTGTTTCTCAGAGAGGAAACACAGTAGAGAGATGAAATTATCATACGGGTGTTTGATGTGTCTTCAGCATATCATGTGTGTGCTAATATTTGTATGTTTGCAACCATGTATAGTTAATGAAACACAAAAAATAAATGGAGTGAATGAAAACCTAGGTCTCTAAAAAATACCAAACAATCATCTCAAGAGTTTTAAAACCTGCATATTGTCATCTTGCCATCACGGGAATGATAGTAACCTTTAAAATGGTAGACACATAGTTACTCTTAGCTGAGGCTAATTTGGGCTCTGCACCAGGACAGCCATGCTTGGTAAACAATCCCCAACGAGAAACTACAGGTAGTACTGCAGATCCCTTGTGAATGGCCATACGAATCTCATATATGAGGCTTGGAGGAACAGCAGAACACTGTTATTTAATTCTCTGTGTCCTGCCTCCCTTGGATGACAAAGGTGGCTCCATGGAGCTCAGAACACAGGGCTATCAGAACATACTTCCCAGTAGGCCTGTTGGTATGGAGAGAGTGGGG
Source organism: Dipodomys spectabilis (assembly GCF_019054845.1). Lineage (NCBI taxonomy): Eukaryota > Metazoa > Chordata > Mammalia > Rodentia > Heteromyidae > Dipodomys > Dipodomys spectabilis. The sequence continues at coordinate 3,235,876 of NW_024870896.1, read as the reverse complement.
GTTCCCAGCAGAGGGTAGGACTAGATGGAGCAACTCACCCAGTACCACCATGACTGGTAGAGTCCTAGGAATATGAGTCAATGGTCTGACCTCTAAGTTTTCTTTCTAAAAGAGTTTGGTTAAAGAATCTCTAATATTCTCTCTGATGGAAATTCTACCATCATGAAAGACCATGCATAGTCTTTGCTAATCAGTCTGTAAAGCTATCATATGGAAAGCATGAAAAACCCTACTGATCTTGAAAGCATACAATATTAGAAAACTAAACAACTGCATAGATCAATTCGATTTAACAGACATCTTCCAAATATTTCACCCAGAAGCATCAGAATACACGTTTTTCTCAGCAACACACAGAACATTTTCCAAATTAGACCACATTTCAGGTCACAAAGCATACTTGCCCAAATTCAGAACATTGAAATTATGCCCTGCATTCTCTCAGACCACAAGGAAATAAAATTAGAACTCAACACCAAAAGCCACCAACGAAAGCCCTGTAACACATGGAGACTGAACAACACACTGTTGAACCACCATTGGGCCATGGAAGAGATTAAAAAAGAAATTCAAGTGTTCATGATATTCAACAAAAATGAACACACAAATTACCAGCTCCTCTGGAACACACCGAAGGCATTACTCAGAGGAAAGTTTATAGCTCTGAGTTCCTACATCAACAAATTGGAGAAATCTGAAACCAACAATTTAATGAGACATCTGAACCTCCTTGAAAAAGAGCAGCAAGCTAAATCCCAATCCAGTAGACAGAAAGAAATAATTAAAATTAAATCAGAATTAAACGAATTAGAATCCAAATAAAAAACATAGAAAGAATCAACAAAACAAGGAGCTGGTTCTTCAAAAAAATTAACAAAATTGACAGACCCTTAGCAAATCTTATCAGAAAAAGAAGAAAACACACTGAAATAAACAAACTCAGAGATGAGAATGGAAATGTCATCACAGAAACAATCAAGATCCAGAGCTTCATAAGGGAATACTTCTCAAACCTTTATGCTAATAAGTTTGAGAACCTGGAAGAAATAGATGATTTCCTAGCAAATATTGACATGCCAAAGCTAAACCAAGATGAGTTAAATCAACTTAACAGGCCCATATCAAGCACTGAAATAGAAACAGCAATAAGAGACCTTCCATCTAAGAAAAGCACAGGACCGGATGGATTTACAGCTGAATTCTAGAAGGCCTTCAAAGCAGAACTCACACCAATACTACAACTCTTCAATGAAACTGAAAGAGAAAGTTCACTACCGAACTCTTTCTATGAAGCCATCATGACCCTCATCCCAAAACTAGGCAGGGACTCATCAAAGAAAGAGAACTATAGACCCATTTCTTTGATGAACACTGATGTAAAACTTCTCAACAAAATTTTGGCCAAACGACTTCAACAATTCATCCAAAAATCATACACCACGATCAAACAGGATTCATTTCAGGGATGCAAAGCTGGTTCAATATACGCAAATCAATCAATATAATTCATCATATCAACAAGAGCAAGGATAAGAACCACATGATTATCTCAATAGATGCAGAAAAAGCATTTGACAAGATCCAACAACCCTTTATGATGAAGGCTGTGGAAAAATTAGGAATCCATGGAACATTCCTCAATACAATAACTGCTGTATATGACAAACCAAAAGCCAGCATTATACTTAATGGTGAAAAACTAAAGCCATTTCCTCTAAACTCAGGAACAAGACAAGGATGCCCACTCTCTCCACTTCTCTTCAATTTAGTATCAGAATGCCTAGCTATAGCAATAAGACAAGTTGCAAACATAAAGGGGATCCAAATAGGGAAAGATGAAGTAAAGCTCTACTTCTTTGCAGATGACATGATCTTGTATTTAAAGAATCCCATGGACTCCACTCCCAAATTACTTAAGCTGATTCAAAACTTTGGCAAAGTAGCAGGGTATAAAATTAACCCTCAAAAATCAATGGCTTTTCTATATGCCAACAATAAGAAGAGTGCTGCTGAAATCAGGAAAACAACTCCATTCGTAATAGCCGCACAAAAATAAAATACCTAGGAATTAACTTAACCAAAGAAGTGAAGGACCTCTATGATGAAAACTTTAAAAACCTAAAAAAAGGAAATCAAAACAGAACTTAGAAAGTGGCAAAACCTCCCATGCTCCTGGATTGGAAGGATCAACATCGTGAAAATGGCAATAATTCCCAAGACTATCTACAAATTCAATGAGATACCTATCAACATTCCAACCTCATTCTTCAAGGAAATAGAAGAGGCAATCCAAAAATTCATATGGAACAATAAAAGACCCTGAATAGCAAAAACAATCCTTAACAGGAAGAACAGTGCTGGAGGAATATCAATACCAAATTTCAAACTCAACTACAAAGCCATAGTAATCAAAACAGCTTGGTACTAGCACAAGAACAGACCTCAGGACCAATGGAATGGAATTGAAAACCCAGAAATGAACCCACAGACCTATAGCCATCTAATCTACAATAAGGGAGCTAAAAAAATAGAATGGAAGAAAGCCTCTTCAGTAAATGGTGCCAGCAAAATTGGTTAATCACTTGTAGAAAACTAAAGCTAGATCCTTATATGGATCAACTCCAAATGGATCAAAGACCTCAAAGTCAAAGCAGACACCCTGAAAACATTACAGGACATAATAGGATAAACCCTAGGTCTCCTTGGCACTGGCCGAAATTTTCTTAATAGAGACCCAGAAACACAACAAATCAAAGAAAGGTTGGACAAATGGGATTGCATGAAATTGCAGAGCTTCTGCATGGCAAAGGACATAGCTAGCAAGATCAATAGAAAGCCCATGGATTGGGAGATCTTCACTAGCCATACAACGGACAAGGGTCTCATATCTAAAATATACCTGGAACTCAAAATTAAATCCCCAACAACAAATATTCAAAGAAACAACTGCCCAATAATTAAGTGGCTAAAGACTTAAAGAGAAACTTCTATGAAGAGGAAATAAGAATAGCCGATAGACACATGAAGAAACGCTCAACTTCTCTAGCTATAAAAGAAATGCAAATCAAAACAACACTGAGATACCACCTCACTCCAGTTAGAATGTCTATAATCAAGAACAGATGCTGGAGGAGATGTGGACAGAAGGGAGCCCTACTGCATTGTTGGTGGGAATGTAAACTTTTTCACCCACTTTGGAAAGCAGTATGGAGGTTCCTCAATAGACTTCACATATAGCTCCCCTATGATCCAGCAATCCCACTTTGGGGCATTTACCCAAATGATCACAAACAAGACCACACTAAAGCTACCAGCACAACTATGTTTATTGCAGCATTATTTACCATAGCTAAGATATGGAACCAACCCAGATGCCCCTCAGTAGATGAATGGATCAAGAAAATGTGATATATATACACAATGGAATTCTATGCCTCCATCAGAAAGAATGACATTGCCCCATTTGTTAGGAGATGGAAAGACTTGGGGAAAAAATATATTAAGTGAAGTAAGCCAGACACAAAGAAAAATAGATCCCATAGTTTCCCTTATCTGCAATAACTAGTATATATCTGAGACAAGCAGAAAAGGTCAGATAAGATGATGTTAAGCAAAATGAACCCCAAGATAGGGATACAAGTGGTTTTTTCTTTCTTGCTATTGTTTCTAACATATTTATAAGGTACCACGTGATTTTTTTGTTGCTTTGTATGTCCCTCCACCACAGTATAACCCCTATTTTCACTGTATTTGATGTTGGTATAATTTGGGGAGCAGAAGGGAAAAAACAAATTGTTTAAATTGGGATACAGGTGGACCCATTGCAACAATGAGATGTACAAGATGCTATGTCGAAAAACGAACTTTACAATTTAGGCTGCCTGGGGGCGGGGAGGGGGGGGGGCGTTAGTTGTGGAGATGGGAGGGAAGGGATGGTAGGGGAAAAACAAAGGAGAAGGCAACAGTCCTTGATAAGAAATGTACTCATGACCTTGCTCATGTGATTGTAACCCCTCTGTACAGAAAACCAATTTTTGTTTTGTTGTTTTAGTTTAGTTGGAGGAGGAGGGTGCATAGGGTTTGAACTCAAGGTCACATGCTTTCTAGGCAAGTGTTCTACCACCAAGCCATGTCTCCAGACCCTCCAACCTGTTTTATTTTCATTTATTTTTCACAAAAAGAGACTTCTGAGAGAAATTAAAATACATGAAATACTTTCTTTTTAGGATGCTTGGATGATTATGCCACTTTAAGTACATTAAAATGTATCAATGATTTGATTTACTAAACAAATTAGCATGCTTGGAACGTAACATTTAAATAGAACTTACTCAGAACATAATTAGCAATGCCTCAATTTATTTTTGAATGCTTTCCTTTTTTCCAAAATTGAAATATAAATGGATAAAGTTTAAGAAATTTAGTATGTAGGGTGTTTCAGTTCACTTATAAAGAAATAAAGCATAGGAACAGAAGACACTGGTGAAGGTCATACTGAAATAACAGCGAGTGTGAGATACTGCCAAAAAAAGAGAGTGACTGGTGGTTTAGCAAAGACCTTGGGGTTGTGACTTCATCTGAAGACGGGGAACAGTCCTGATCCATGGAATGAGGACCTCCTGGAGTGGAGGGATCAACAGGGCACTCCCCCAAGGGGGCCTTGTAAGAGATAAGGTCAGAATATTTCTAAGTAGAGTGCTTTCCCCTAGATAAAGTTGACATGCACACATGCATGCATTCACTTTTCAAAAGAAGCTGTTCTGCTTGACACTGGTGGCTCATATCTGAAATCTAAGTTACTCAGGAGGCTGAGATCTGAGAATCCCAGTTCAAACCCAATCAAGTCAGAAAAGTGCATGAGGCTCTCATGTCCAATTAACCAGTTCAAAAAAACAAAAACAAACAAACCTGGAAGCAGAGGTGTGACTCAAGATAAGGAGCACTAGTTTTGAATGAAAAAGACAAACAAGAGCTTGAGGTCATGGGTTCGAGCCCCATATTGGGTTCAAGGCACATACAAGGAGGAAGAGAAGAAGGAGGGGAAAGTGGGGAGGAGAAAAGAACAAAGAGGAGAAGGAGGAAGAAGAAGAAGATCCACCACCTGGTCTTCTCCTATTGAAAGACGGCCATCCTTACGCCCTCTGAGCTCTGTACCAAGAGTGGTGAAACTTCATTCTGTTCAGAGTGGATAGCTAACCTAGGCTGCCCCACTCCTGCATATGGAGTACCAGGAGGCTAAGGTAAGTGAGTTACCAATTGAGTTCTCTTTAGGGAACACGAAGACTGTGTGCCGAGTTTCTCCACATTGTCTTGAAAAGATGTGTTCTATACTTAAAGAAGAGCAAAGCCAGGTGTTAGGAGGAAGGAAGGAAGAAGGGAGGGAAAACAGGAAGGGGAAGGAGAGGGAATGTGCCACAGTCCTGGCATCCTCTGAACCCTTGATCTACTTGCACCTGGGATTAGCAACCATCCACTGGAAGCCCATGTTTTTTCCATTTATTACCAATACAGTCTACTCTACAAGTGTGATTGCCTAATCCCCAGAAACACTGCTGCTCTTTTTTAAAAGAGTATACTATAGCTGGGTACCAAGAGCTCATGCATATCATTCGCGCTACTCAGGAGGCTGAAATCTGAGGACTGAAGTTCCAAGTCAGCCCAGGCAGATAAATCCAATCCAATCCAGTCCTCCAATTAACTAGCAAAAAGCCGGAAGTGGAGTTGTGGATCAAGTGGCAGAGCACCAGCTTTGAGCACAAAAAGCTAAGGGGCAGTGCCTAGACTCTGAATTAAGCCCCACTACCAGTGTAAATACAAAAGAATGAGAGAGAGAGAGAGAGAGAGAACTGAGAAGGAAGGAAGGAAGGAAGGAAGGAAGGAAGGAAGGAAGGAAGGAAGGAAGGAAGGAAGGAAGGAAGGCAGGCAGGAAGGAGAGGGAGGGAGGGAGGGAGGGAAGGAAGGAAGGAAGGAAGGAAGGAAGGAAGGAAGGAAGGAAGGAAGGAAGGAAGGAAGGAAGGAAGGAAGGAAAAAAGGAAGGAAGGGAGGGAGGGAGGGAGGGAGCGAGGGAGGGAGGGAGGGAGGGAGGAAGGAAGGAAGGAAGGAAGGAAGGAAGGAAGGAAGGAAGGAAGGAAGGAAGGAAGGAAGGCAGACAGGCAGGCAGGAAGGAAGGAGGGAAGGAAGGAAGGAAATGAAGGAGGGAGGGAGGGAGGGAGGGAGGGAGGAGAGCACCATGCCAAAGAGACAACCAGAGAGTCATGCTAACATGACACACCCTACACCTCCGTCAATTTACTGCACTGTGCCAGGAGTAAAGACCCAATCAGGACAGATGAACTTCCATTGTTGTTTTGCTGGCATCTTTATCCCACAAAGATAAGCTCTGCCTAAATTCCAACCTTCAGGAATCACCGTGCTTTTTACTACTGCTACAAAAGACCATGTAACTGTTATTGTATGTCCTAAAACCTCTATGGGAGACTAGGTGCCACCGATGTCATTTCTCAAATGACTCCAGGATTCATGGATCCCCCTTCCTGGATTCTAGTGTGTTCATACCCTGGTTATAAAGGAGTCTGGCTCAGAAAGTGTCAGTAGAAAATGAAAATGCAATAATTTTCAGTCTCAACCTACTCTCTAAAAAGTATATTCAATTACTGAGAAAAAAAGACTCCTTGAGTCTTTTACAGGCTCATGCCTGTAAAAGAGGCTGAGATCTGGGGATCAAGAATCAAAACCAGCCCTGGAAGGAAAGTCCATGACACTTATTTCCAGTTAACTACCAAAAAAGCCAGAAGTAGAGTTGTAGATAAAGTGCAGCACTAGTCTTGAGCAAAGAGGCTCAGGGACTGTGCCCAGGCCCTGAGTTCAAACCCCAGGACTGGGACACACACACACACACACACACACACACACACACACACACACACACACTCCTTGAAACATCTGGAGTTTTCCCCTCTACCCCTCATTCCTACCCTTACTTCCTGTCTCCCTAACGCACCCAGTCTAGGAGACAGTTCAAGGGATGGAGAAAAGCCTTTGTCATGGTTCAGGAAGAGATGAAAGTCTCAGGCTCTGATTTTCAGTCTTGGGGGAAAAAAAACTATTTCCACTTCCATTACTCTCTTCCCATTCTCTCATGCTTGGGAATTAATCTTTAATATTTGCAGTTCATACCTTGTGTGTAAGAATGTGTCTTCTTATTCTAGAAAGATTTCTAAATGAATATTTCATGGGGCAGTCCTTGTAAACCACTTTTCCTTTTTTCCCACTGGAATAGCCTGTAGTAGAAAGATTCTTCCATATACAAGAAACTGGTCTCAACTTGTAACAAGGAGAGGTTTTTAAAACAGATAGATGCATTTTGCTGGCTATTTGGCAGGCAAACACTAAATTTTTAACATGATGAATTCCAATATACGTAAGAGCATCTTTCCCTTTATTGAGCATCAGTGAAATTCCAAGTCTCAGCTGCCTTGGATCTTAAGCCTTTGTGGAGATAGTTTCTCACAGAGAAACAGCAAATGATACCATTCAGAGGGGATATAAAAATTCATGCATTTAGTCTTTCAATATCTCCCTGTTCTGAGCACCCCACAAACCAAGTTACAGGGCCCCTGTGCTGCAAGTTCAGGTAGAGAGGCAAAGCACCTCAACCAGTAAGCCCAGTCTTTCATGGATGACATCCCAGCCAGCCATGAGCAGAGCTGTTGGCTATGGGCAGAAAGAAAAGAAAAGAACCCTCATCTACACTAATACATAAGAGCTGGGGAAGTTGAAGCAGAAGACAGGATACACTTTGAAAGATGGAGAAACTTGAGAGTATCGAAGTGTCCTCACCCAGAAACAAGGAAATTGGAGGAAACTCTGCTATAGATGGTAGCAAAGAAAAAGTAATGTGAGATGGGAGATTCTGGGGCAGCCACAAACTGGTCCCCAAAGAATAATGTGGAGCTTAGTTCTACCTGGAAAGACTCACATGGTGGGCTTGAGTTGGGCTTGAGCAGAGGTGAGGATCAACACAAGAAGCATGTGGCACTTATGAGCACAATGTATCTTGATCAATGTCATCCCTTCTATCATTCTCCTCTATCGCTGCCAATCTCACCCACCCCTTCAAATTACCTAGTTCATTTTCACATATATTTATATTTATGTACTTGTATGTATAGACAGTGACTTATGACTGTGTTTTCTCATATATACATATATACAAATATATACATAATTATGTAGATATGCATTGCATACATATATGTATATGTACATTGTGTACATATGTGTGTATACACACATATATACACACACATTGAATATGATAACTGTTTCCTCACCTTTCCTATCTTCATTCACCTATCCTCTCCCCTTGACCTCTCCCGCTCCCAACAACTCATGTTGCACTTTCTTGGTATTTGTGTTGCTAAGCTATGAACTAGTTGTTCAAAAGGGTGATACCCTTGCAAACCTCCCCTGCATATACCATACTTTAGACAATATGTTTATGTATATATGCATATGACCCTGTATATTTTTTCATATATATTTATAAATTAGATCTAACTTCCACACATGAGAGAAAACACATGCTCTTTGTCTTTCTGGGCCTGATTTACTTAACGTATTTTTCCAAAGGGATTGCAAGTCATTCAAGCAAGATTATGGAGCAGGACCTCATTCTCTTTTACAAACGGGCAGTGTTGGTAAGTCAAGGACAAGGCAGTGAGGAAACTTTTCTCTTAAAATTTTGTCCCCAAATAATAATAAACCATAAGGTAAGAACAATGGAAACTTAACCCCAAAGCAACAATGCTAGGAGGCAGGGCCTGATGAGAGTTGTTTAGGTCATCCTCACAAGTGGATGAATGTTGTCATCGAGGGAATGAATCTGTTACAAAAGCAAGACCACTTCACTTAATACAGATTTTTTTCCAAGTCTTTCCATTTCCTTACCAATGGGACAATATCATTCTTTCTGACCGATGAGTTAGAATTCATTGTGTCTATGTATAGCACATTTTCTGGATACATTCCTCCACTGAGGAGCATCTGGGTTGATTCCGTATCTTGGTTATGATAAATGATGATATAATGAACATGGTTGTACTGGTAGCTTTATTATGGCCTTGTTTGTGGGCTATTGGATAAATGCCTAAGAGCGGAATTGCTTGGTTACAGGGTAACTCTATGTTTAGCTTTTTGAGGAATCTCCATACTGCTTTCCAGATAGATAGCCTGATTTTCCTCACTTGTGGTAGCTAGAATGTGCCTATAAATCTATAAGTAAACACACTGGTGGTAAACAAGGTGTTACAAATGAATTAACCAAAGTGTACTAGCCTCTATGGAGAACAAAAATAGTGTAATTCCTCAAAAACACTAAGTCAAAGCCCAACAAAATAAGTACTAGGTAATGGGTACTTGCAAGAGGGGAGTTTGGGGCCAAGGGAAGAGGGGTAGAAGAATGAAGAGGGAAGAGGGGAGAAATCAAGCGGGAATTAATTGTATATCACAGAATTGGGAACTATAAGGGAAGGGGTGGGGTGAAGGGGGGTGAAGATGTTGAAGGGATGACACAGATCAAGATACATTGCACACATAAACTGCTTTGTTAAATGCCAAAAAAATCAACACATAACCTATAATTAGGGTAAATAAAGGAAAGAGTGGGTTGGGAGGGGTGGGTGAGAATGTTGAAAGGGGTAGCATTGATTAAGATGCACTGTATTCATAAACTACTTTGGTGAATGGCAATTCCTTTGTACAACTACTTCATGATAAAAATAATCAAAAGAAAGAGACTAAAAAAAAAGCAAGACCACCTTCTGCTTGCTTTCTCTCATCTGTTCATTCGTCTGTTCCTTCACCATAGGATGTCATGTTATGACAAGCAAGAAGAGCACCCCCCCCCCCAACCCAGCCAGTCACTGACACTTGAACCTGAATATCCAGCCTAGAGAAGACCATGAGCCAAGTCAAGAACTATTCATTATAAACTGACAACTCTTTCGGTGGTATTCTGTGACTGCACACAAAATGGACCAAGATAAATTATTTCCACATCACTTGAAGAAAGAGAACAGCAAAGCAGCAAAGGTATAAATTATGTGTAAATGAAGAGAAAATACCTCAGCATCCCACGCTGTCTTGTCTCTGTCTTGCTCTCTCCAGCCACAAGACTTTACAGCAAATAAGTGCCAGGTGTGTGTGTGAGAAAGAGAGAGAGAAAGAGAGAGACAGAGACAGAGACAAAGACAGACAGAGACAGAGACAGAGAGAAACAGACAGAGACAGAGAGAGAGGGTACACGTACACACACACACACACACACACACACACACACGCAATAATCTGGAAGGATCTTCAGAAGTGACCTAGGAGAGAATGGTTTCCAGGGAGCCATGTGCCATGGAATGGGGAAGAAAATTAAAGACACCTGGGAAACACAACTTCAGGGAGAGGCTAAAGCAAGGACGACTAGAAATGCTCCTTTTGCTAATTTTTTGTATGTTTTTTTATTGTAAAAACGCTGCACAGAGTGGTTATAGTTACATGAGCAAGGTAATGAGTACATTTCCTATCGAGGATTGTTGCCTCCTCTTTTGTTTTCCCCCTACCATCCCTTCCCTCCCACCTCCACAACTACCCCTCCTCCCACTCCAAGTTGTAAAGTTCATTTTCAAGTAGTGTTTTGTATGTCTCATAGCTACAATGAATCAACCTGTATCCTTATTTAAGCATTTTGATTTTTCCCTTCCTCTCCAAGAATCAGAGAAGTATATATACAAGATGCAGGGCACTGACATCAAATACAGTGAAAACAGGGGTTTAAGTAAACAGAAAAGTAGATTCTAGTGAGTTCCTGCAAGTGAAAAACCATAAGGGATTGTGCTCTGCTGGCAGAAGAGGGCGTCAGTGAACAGAGATCTTTCAAAAAGAAACAGAATTTAAGGCAATGCGAAGTTAAGACATACAAAGCTATTGTAAAAATAATAGTAATAATAACAATAACCAGCCAGGCACCGGTGGCTCACATCTGTAATCCTAGCTACTGAGGAGGCTGAGATCTAGGGATCAAGGCTCAAAGCCAGGCCTGGCAGGAAAGTCCCTGAGACTCTTATCTCCAATAAACCACTAGAAAACCGGAAGTGGTGCTGTAGCTCAAGCGGTAGAGTGCTCACCTTGAGCTGAAGAGCGTAGGGACAGGGCCCAGGTCCAGATTCAAGCCCCACGACTGACCAAAAAAAAAAAAAAAAAGCCAAGAACCAGGAGGCAAAATTTCATGCAGACCAACTGAGGAAAATCTCCAAAATCAGCCCTGAAGCCTGAGAAGCATGCCCATATTTCAAAGTCAATTAAAAATGCTCAAGTGAGCCTTTAAGATGACAAAATTCATCTTAAAATCAGAAACTCAAAACCAGAAGAAAGGAAATGGATACAGGACAAGGAGGAAGACAGTGATGATTGAACTCAGGGCTGAATTTGAACTTCTTGAGAATGAGAAATCTGTTTACAAGATTCCCAAAGGACAATGGAAATAAATGAAACATAGAAAGCATCATGGAATAGAGGTAGAAGAACATTTAAGAGAATAGCAGTGTCTAAATTACTTAATTAACAGAGTCAGAGGCACAGTAGTAGAAATATAAGACAGGCAATTGTACACACTTATGGAACATAACAAAATAGCTAGACGAGAGCCAATATTTTAAAACTGAAACCTCTGGTACATGTTCTAGTAAGGAGATTTCAAGGAAGAAAAATCATCATGGCCCACTGGCAAAATGAGAATCATACCAACTTTACAACTTTCAAACTGAACACATAAAACAAGATGACAGTAGAACCCCATTTTGTGAAATAAAGTCAAAACAAAATCCTTAAATCCAGTCACACTGCATTTCAAATATCCAAAGTACAGAAAAATAATTTTCAACATGCAAGCACTTATGAAATTCAGCACCCATGATCCCTTTCTGATAATCTTTTAGAGCGATAAAATGGATTTGTGAAGAATCAGAGCACCTATATTTTATGCTCTGTGGGTCATACAGTTTCTAATACTAAAGTTTACCATTTTAAAATGAAACAGCCCGACAATAAGTAAGTACAGCTGTGTTCCAATAAAACTTTGTCGGCAGACCAAGAATTTTCTGACCCATGTACTAGAGAATTTACTTCATTTCATTACTGGAATTGCCAGCAAAAGGAATGATCACATTTCAAAAATATTTCAATGTGCATCTGAGTTTAAAACAAAGATATACATTAAGTGCTAGACTAATAAGTAATGGTGATATATTCTGACAAGCAGAAATAATACAACTATTAAAAGTGTGAGTAATAGAAGAGAGAAAGATTTAAAAAAGAAAAATATTACTGCTGTATATGCAATAAGCAGGTTATAAAGAATAGTAGTAAATGCCTGAAGAATGAGATTGTAAATCTGACTAGGAAAATGGGTTGCTAAAGGAATTTAGATATACATAGGTATTTGCAAGACTATCAATAGGATAAAATATAAACCTTCCCAAATATAAAGCAAAAATAAATTAGCAAGAAAGAAATAAAGACTACCATCTTGTAGAGAATGAACATAACAAGTTTAGCAAAATACACAGAGATACAAGATTAGAGTTAAGACTAAAATTCAGTCATAGCGATGTATATGAAGGGCTTAAAAAGGTTTTCAATGTGATCCAAAACAAGACTCAACTCTTTATGTTGTATATAAGACATGCCTAGGGCTGGAAAGATGGCTCAATAGTATAGTGCTTGCCTTGCATGCATGAGGCCCTGGGTTCCATTCGTCAGCACCACATAAGCAGAAAACGCTGGAAGTGGCGCTGTGGCTCAAGTGGTAGAATGCTTGCCTTGAGCTGAAGAGCTGAGGGACAGCACCAGGCCCAGAGTTAAGGCCTCACAACTGAGAAAAAAAAAAAGGCATGTGTAACTCAAGGTGATCCAGAAAGACTTTTTTTAAGGAATAGGCAAAAGTATACCAGGAAAATGAAAACAAAAGGCAGGTGGCAATCCTCATATCAAATAAACATGACAGAGATGGATAGATTTTTCAGTGTTGAAGCCACAATTAACAGTGAGGCTGCACCACTGGTAAATATCTACATGTTAAATATCAGAGCAATTCCTTTGATTAAGCAATAAACAAAAACAAATGCAAAGATTGAAAACCAATAACAGAAACCACTCACATGTCACAGAGTATAAAATCACCACATAGATAATGAAAGAGAAAAATATTCAAAAAGATAATCAATAGAGAAGACCTTATGAGTTTATATTGACCTGAACACCATGAAATAGAAAACACAAATTCTGTGTGCCATGATCCCTTCACAGAAACCTATAGCAAACATGGTACTAAACGGGGAAAATCTGAATGTCTTGGACAAGGGTGTCCATTCTCTATACTCTTAATTTAATATAGTACTTGTTTTGTTAGTGAAAATACTAAGCAAATAAATAAAAATAAAGGGGATACAAATAGGAAAATAAATCAGATTATCCCTATTTGCAAAATGTATGATCTCATACTAGTTGTGTGTGTGTGTGTGTGTGTGTGTGTGTGTGTGTGTGTGTGTGTGTGCCCGCGAGTGCCAGTACTAGAGCTTGAACTCAGGGCCTCATACTATGATTTAGCTTTCTTACTCACTACTAGTATCAGGCATTTTGCTGGTTAACTGGTAAGTCTCAAGGGTTTTTCTGCCCAGGCTGGCTTCAAACTAAGCTCCTCCAGGTCCTAGCCTCATGAGTATCTAAGATTATAGGCATGAGCCACTGGAATCTGGCTACCATCCTACACATCAAAAACCCTAGTGTCTACCTCAAACCTCTTAGATCTGATAGAGATTTATCAATGTAGGATACAAAATCAACATGCAAACAGTTGCTTTTCTCTTTTTTTTCCAGTCAGTCATGGGGCTTGAACTCTGGGCCTAGGTGCTGTCCCTGAGCTCCTCAGTTCACGGCGAACGCTCTACCACTTGAGCCACAACACCACTTCCAGTTTTCTGGGGTTAATTGAAGATAAGAGTCTCACAGACTTTCCTACTTGGGCTGGCTTTGAACCTCGATCCTCAAATCTGAGCCTCCTGAGTAGCTAGGATTACAGGCGTGAGCCACCAGGTGAGGCCTTGTTCTGTAAGGATGGATGAGAGCAGGAATACTAGGAAATGAAGCAACAGGGCTGAAGCACCCACACTTTAAGATGAATAACAGTGGTTTTCTTATTTCAGAAGGGATGAGTCAAAGGTCCTTGCCCAGAGAATTCTCTCCTGAGGCCAAGAATTATCACCTGTCAGAATGAGTGGTGGTATGGCCCTTCACATGACATGTGGAAAAGCGAAGACCTCCACTGACATCTTCAAGGTGACTCCTTAGGGACACTCAATGGATCCTCAATTGCCACACATTAGTCTACTCAAGATGAAGAATCATTGAACTTTCAAGAAAACCACAACTTGTTCAATACATTAGGCATACTTTGAAAAGTATAAATAAGATCAGGTCTAGGTTGATTTTCTAGACTGATGATACAGTATCAAGAAAATCTTGGTAATTACAATAGATTCATATATTCTTTTATTTTCCTTTGACATGGGGCTTGAATTCAGGGTCTGGGCACTGTCCTTGAGCTTTTTTGCTCAAGCCTAGTGTTCTATCTCTTTGTGCCACAGCACCACTTCCAGTTTTTCTGGTGACCAACTGGAGTATTGCCTGGGCTGGCTTTTAAATGTGATCCTAGGATCTCAGCCTTCTGAGTGCTAGGATTATAGGTGTGAGCCACCAGTACCTAGTAATTCATATATTTTTATGAGGATTCAAGTCACAAAGTAGATGTTGGAAACTAAGGCAAGGATTCCACCCTTAGTTATAGTCACAAAATCTTCCTGTTAGTTTCCACACCAAAATTGCCTCTTCCAATTAGTGCCTAAACCAATAGAAAATTCCATTCCAAGTTTTCTTTAATTATACAAAGCAGAAAACTGGGTGGCCTGGGGTGGCTTTTTCACATTAATTTCAGTCATAAGTGAAATCTGTTTTCCTACAGAAATGTTTTTCCTATGACCTTATAAATGCTCGAAAAATTAAAAATCAACATAATTAAACTTTACAAAATTACATCCTGACTTATTAAGATGAACAGAATCAATGCTATATGTACCCACACCAAAGAAGCTATTAAAACTGAAGCTAGATAAATTGTCCCAATTTAGTTCTTACGCAAAGGAGATGCCTGATTCTTATCAAATGATGATACTGCAATAAAGGAATGAATGTAATGAGAAGAAAGGGAAACCTAATAGCTTTTCCCAGTATCAAGGTAACTACATCAATATTATGTTCAGTTTGGTTCCCCTAATTGCTAGATTGGTGTTTATAAAAGAGAAAACAAGCACAGGCAATTGGAGCAAATAAAATGACTTAAAAATAATAAGATGTCCAAAATCATCTATGAATAAAAACCTAAGAATATAAATCCCTTGTAGCTCTTCTCAAAGAACCATTATTACTCTCTTACACACTCTCTTACACATGAGGATGTTAGACAAGGAAACACTAGCCAGGTCCTAGGAGACCTGAACTGCTCTAGATTGTGTGCTGTTTGGGTATGCTGTACAAATTAAGGTTTAAGAAACAAAGGAAACAACAGGAAAAAAAATACCTAGATAGTACATCTACACCCCATATACAAGATGAACAGTGGTAGAAGCATTGTTGTATTTTTGGAACATTCTAGATCAATTTTCAAGTACATGATGATTGGTTTTACTTTGTCACGGAGCCCTTCCTTAAGTCACAGTGAGATCAATTAACTTTTAAAGAATCCTCCAGGAAAATCTAGTTGTTGAAGTGATTCATAAAGCTTTAGAAATAAACTATCACTGACCTTAGATAAAAAGACATAAATGGGCTGGACACCAGAGGCTCAAAGTTATGGCTCACACCTATAATCCTAGCTACTCAGGAGGCTGAGATCTGAGAACTAAGGTTTGAAGCCAGCTTGGGCAGGTAAGTCTGTGAGACTCATATCTCCACTTAACTACCAGAAAGCTGGAAGTGGAACTGTGGCTCAAAGTGATAGAGCACTAGTCTGAGTAAAAAAGAACTCAGGGATAGCACCCAAGTCCTGAGTTCAAGCTCTATGATCAACAGAGAGAGAGAGAGAGAGAGAGAGAGAGAGAGAAGGGGAGAGGGAGGAGGAAGGGGAAGGGGGAAGGGAGGAAGAGAGGAAGAGACGAAGAGAGGGAGGGAAAGAAGGAAAGAGAGGAAGAGGGAGGGAGAGAGAGACAGAAAGAAAGAAAGGAAAGAAAGGTAGAAAGGAAAGAAAGAAAGAAAGAGAGAGAGGGGGAGGGAGGGAGGGAGGGAAGGAGGGAGGGAGGGAGGAAGGGAGGGAGGGAAGGAGAGAGAGAAGGAGGGAGAAAAAACGAAAGAGGAAAAGTAACAAGAGGACCTTGACTTTGGAATGGGCGCATGTGGGCCACTCCCACAGAAAAAAACAACCATGGGAAAGAAAACCTCTGTCTTTTTTTTTTAATTAAAAATCTCTGGGAATTGTCCTAAGATGTACAACAAATAAACAGACATTAACTTAAAATCTATCTCTGGGTGCTGGGGGTTCATGCTTGTAATATTAGGCTGAGTTCTGAGGACTGAGGTTCAAATCCAGTATGGACAGAAAAGTCCAAGGGACTCATCCAATTTACCATCAAAATTCTGGAACTGGGGGTATAGCTAGAGGATTGGAGAACCAACCTTGAGTGTAAAAGCCAAGCAAGAATGTGAGGCTCTGAGTTCAAGCCGCAGTACTAGTACAAGAAAAGAAGAGGAGAGAGGAGAAGAAGTGGGAGAAGAGGGGAAGGAAAAGGGAAAGGAAGAGACGAAGGGAATGGGAGGGGAGGGAAGGGGAGGGAAGAGAAAGGGAGGGAAGACCTTGATAAGACTGGCCAAGTCAGGGACAGTTCAACACAATCCATTCCCTCTCCCCCCACCACAAGCTCAAGGTAACAGAGGTGGCCCAGAAGACAGTGAACCCTCCCCCTCACTTCCCAGTCAAGAACTATGTTTCTGGGAGGTTCATGCAGCATGACTCCAGGAAAGGTTGGCCAACATATCAAAAGATCCCTACTTCTATGCACCTACCATTCATAGGAAAGAAGTTCTACCTAAGGAACCTTGGATGGAGGCTGCTGAGATGTTGACGGCCCTCCCCCTCACTCACATGGGGCTTCCATGCCAGCAAAAGCAAGCCAAGACCACCAGACATGACTGTCCTTCCCCTGGTCGGAAAGCAGAGGGGTTGCACTGGGAGAAGCAAGCCTCAGCCTCTGGCACTGTAGTGTAACCCAGAGATATTTGTGCAGGAAGAAAGGCACTACTCTTTTGTTTTGGATATCCAAAATGTGCCAAGAAATACTGACCCAAAATAAGAATCCAACAATTAGATTTTAAAATTTTCCAAAGGCCTTTACATATTTTCCCAAAGAAGATATACAGATAGCAAGTGAAATTTCTATAATTTCCATCCAACTCTGCAATTTCTATAATTACTCTAAGGGGGGGGGAGTTGTTTGGTTTTTTTTTAAGGCTCAAGCAGCTAAGAATTGTGGAGACAATTTTTAAAGGCTAACTGTGATACTAGCAGAGGCAAACTCTTTAACAGATCAGAGAAAAAGGGAGTCAAAGATAAATTATTTTTTATTGAAAGTATGTCACAGTATGTCACATGTAAATATTATCTACTCAGTTTTGCACCAAAATTAATTGAATAAATATACCAACTGAAGGACAGATATTGGCTGAATGGGTTTTTAAATATGATCCAATAATATGCTATCCACAAGTGATTATAAGTATCAAAACTCCCGAAAAGGCACAAAGTGAAGGGATGGAAAAAGATATACCATTCAAATAGTAACCAAACACTTAAAATTGAACAAAATTGACTTTGAGACAAAAAAATTGTTTCTGGAGACTCAAATAACATTTCATAGTTACTGATACAAATGGAAATCAGCCAGCCCTATAACTAAGTGAAAAATTCCAGCCTCTGAGGAAAATTTCAATGTGTGAAGAAGAAAAGGGAGGAAGAAGAGAATAAAGAAAAAGAAGACAGGCTGGATGCCAGTGGCTCATGTCAGTAATCCTAGCTACTCAGGAGGCTGAGACCTGAGGATTGCGGTTCAAAGCCAGCCCAGGCAGGAAACTCTGTGAGACCCTTATCTCCAATAAACCACTAAAAAACCGGAAGTAGTGCTGTGGCTCAAGCAGTAGAGCTCTTTCCTTGAGCCGAAGAGCCCAGGGAAAGCGCCCAAGCCCAGAGTTCAAGCCCCACAACCGACAAAAAAAAAGAGGAGCAGGACAAGAGTAGCAACATTAAAACTAGGGGAAGTTTTGTGGGGGGCCCAGATGTTGAGCTTAAGAAAGACTTTAAAACAGAATTTAAATATGTAAATGGAAATAAATAAAAATCATGCTTAAAGAATTGCAAAATGGAAGCAAGGTATGTAGGGCCAGATACGAAGCCCATCTGTAATCTTAATGACTCAGGATGCAGAGGCAGGAGGAATATTGAAATGTTTAATAATGAGAAATGTTTAAATAACAGAAATGAAAACTGGTTGACTTAAAACAATCCAGTTACAAGTCCATCATTTTCCACTTAGAGAATACATAGAAAGACTTATAGACTTGGGCTTTCTTCATTCACCAAAAGAAGTAAGAAATGTAAAAGCCAGGTAAAAGATGACATTACAAAGCTTCTAAGGTCTTACCTCCATTAGAACAAAAAGGGCCGCAACAAATAGAAGTGTTGCCCATTCAACTCTGTGTAGAAAAAAATCATGGATATCAGCTAAAATCAGCAACCAGATGGCACCCAGAATAGCAATCCAGCCTGAAAAGCAGATAAAAGAACATATAAATATAGTTCAACTACCAACATATCAATTATTTTTTAATCTTCTGATTGCTTCTATTCCTCATTGAGGATCACAAATATGCTGTAATCAGCTTATATTTAAAATATACAATTTCTATTTGGGGCTTATGTGTATATTCATGAAACCACAGTATAATCAAAATAATGAGCATATTCATCATTCTCAGAAGTTCATGCATGCTCTCTACTCCTTTTGTTATTCCTCACACATCTATACACATACTTATACACATATATACACTGCCAATAAACTCTTTTCTTTCACTATATATTAGTTTATATGTTCTTCATTTTCTATGGAGTTCCTCTATTAAAATATGTACTACACAGTACATATTTTCTGCCTGAAAGCTTCTCAATGGACAGTTCATCCAGACAGAAAAATCAACATTGAACATAATTATTTTTGTGTGTGTCTCAATAGCTGATTATTTTAAATTGCTCAGTAGTATATCACTGTACAGCTATGTCATGGCATGCATATCATTTGTCTATTGAAGGAGATTCATTCATTCAGATACTATCTAGTGTCTGGCTAGTACAAATGAATGGGCTATGAATATCCACAGAAAATTCCTTATCTATACATATGCTTATCTATACAAATAACTAGAAATGAGATGAATGGTTCATAGGGTAAGTTAATTTTACGGAATGTTATATAGCATGTTTATGTTTCAAAAACTGAAGAACTATTTTCCAAAATAGTGATATCATTTCACAACTCCACAAGTCAGGGTGTGAGAGTTCTAGTTCACCATCCACATCCCCAAGAGACTGATTTTCACCATTATACTGGATGTGAGATGGCTTCTGATTGTGGGTATGATTTGAAACTACATTTTCCTAATGATATACCATATTGAGTATCTTATATACATACTTTTCAGCAATATCACTTCTTT
The DNA here is from genome assembly GCF_019054845.1 of Dipodomys spectabilis. Classification (NCBI taxonomy): domain Eukaryota; kingdom Metazoa; phylum Chordata; class Mammalia; order Rodentia; family Heteromyidae; genus Dipodomys; species Dipodomys spectabilis. Next base: position 3,216,013 of record NW_024870896.1, on the reverse strand, counting down.
TCTAAAGTTTTTGTTTCTTTCTAAAGGCACAAGAAGAGAATCTGTTTCTTTGTTCATTCAGGTTTTTCAAATTCTTGCAGTACAAGACTGAGGCTCACATTTCTTTGCCAAGAGCTGATCTTAACTTACAGTAGCCATCTTCCTCCAACCTTGTGACCTGTTCCTCCAACTTCAAAGCAGTAATGAGTGAAGCCCCTCCCACCTTCAGATCTCTCCTGTCCTTCCTCTGTCACATCTGAACTGACTCCTCTCTTCCTCTCCAAGGAATACTCTAATCCTAACCCTAGAGAATCTTCTTCCATTCTGATTTATAACCTTAATTTAACTGCAAAGTCCCACTGGTAGATGACACAAGACCAGGAATTGGAGATGGCCACCTTTTAGAAAAGGAGCAAAAGAATATATATTGATTTGTTTGAGAGGAATTCACATTTTAAGACAGTAGGTTATGTAAACAGTATGGGTATCCATTATTTCATTTCTTAACTTTTCTTTATTTTCTTTTTGTGTAGAAAGTAGTAAATCAACTCTAAAATCTATATAGCAATATGAAACAACCTGTAACAGACAACAGTAAATACATCATGTCACTTCAAGACTTAGTATCATAAAGCTATAATAATCAAATTGGTGTGATATTGTACTAAAATAATCAGACTGATTGGTAGAGAGTCCAGAAACATTCATAGTTGAATGAGATCCAGCAATGATAAACTGATTTCAGTGGTAGTTCAGTGAAAGTCAGTCTTTTCCACGAACAGTGCTGGAAAAACTAAATATATATATGCAAAAGAAAACTTAATTTGATCTTTTAATCATATACAAATGTCAACACAAGTACATTACTAGCCTGAATGTAATGTTTAAAACTATAAATTCTAGAAGAATACATAGGAAAAACTTTATGATCTTGAACTAGGCTAGCTTTGCTTAGACACAATCCTAAAAGCATGATTTATAAAAAGAAAGTTTTTATATTAAGCCGGGTGCTGGTGGCTCACGTCTATAATCCTAGCTACTCAGAAGGCTGAGCTCTGAGGATCGCAGTTCAAAGCCAGCCCAGGCAGGAAAGTCCATGAGACTCCTCTTATCTCCAATAAACCACTAGAAAACTGGAAGTGGAGCTGTGGTTCAAGTGGTAGAGAGCTCTCCTTGAGCTGAAGGCACAAGGATAGTTCCCAAGCCCAGAGTTCAAGCCCCACGACTAACAAAGAAAAAAAAAAGGAAGTTTTATATTAATTGGACTTGTGCACAATTATTAATTTCTGCTTTTCATAATAATAAACTATTAAGTAAATAAAAATATACTCAGTTTTCCTATAGATGCATATATCTGATAAAGATTAATTTCTAAATTAGACACAGTAGGAGATTAAAAGCAATCACAATAAACTAAAAGAGTTATAATATACTGTGTTAAAATTTTGTGAATGTGGTATATCTGTGTCATTGAAATACCCTACTTTGCTGAACCTCTCTCTTCTGGTGATGGGGTGAGATAATACAAAGTGTACGTAGGGAGAAGAAGTAAGGAGAATAATGACATAAGCATTGTGATGTAGCATTAAGCTAACATGAAAGGTCTGCTTGAACACAAATGCTATGATACTGTGATAACAACCTGGTATCTTGAGCTACAAGGGCAGGCAGCATACACAATGTGGATACCCAGAACAAAGGATGATTAACATTCCAGGCAGGAGAGAAGATGGTTGGAAGTTTCATCATACTAAGTGACATAATTCAAAACTTATTGTTTGTTTCTGGAAATTTCCATTATTTTGAATTGTCCACTCAAAAATGTTTAAAATGGCAAACTGCATGTTATACATTTTTGCCACAATTAAAAAAAAATAGACAGGCGGGAACTTTTAGAATAGAGTTCCAGAGGCTCAGCAAATCAAAGAAAGCAGTGGCAAATGGGATTGCATGAAACTAACAAGTTTCTGCCTGGCAAAGGACATAATTAACAAACTAAGAAGAAAGCCAAGAGAATGGGAGAAGATTTGTGCCAACTCAGACAATGGCTTAATATCCAGAATATACAAACAACTCAAGAAATTGAATGCTCAAAGAATCAACAATCCAAATAAGAAATGGGCAAACAAGCTGCAGAGGCTTCTCAGAAGAAGTAAAATGGCCAATAGACACATAAAGTGCTCAACATCTCTGGCCATAAAGGAAATGCAAATAAAAACAATACTGAGATTCCATCTGACTCAATTTAGAATAACTATCATCAAAAATGCAAACGAAGGATGCTGGCATGGATATGGGGAAAAGGAACCATAATACGCTGTTGGTGGGAATATAAAGTTGTTCAACTACTCTGGAAAGCAGTATAGAGAGTCCTCAAAAATCTAGCCATAAGCCCGACACCAATGGCTCACACTTATAATCTTAGTACACTGGAGACTGGGATCTGAGGATCACAATTTGAAGTCAGCCTAGGCAGGAAAGTCCATCAGGTTTTTATTTTATTTTTTTTTTTTTTGTCAGTAGTGGAGCTTGAACTCTGGGCCTGGGCGCTGTCCTTCAGCTTTTCAGCTCAAGGCTAGTGCTCTACCACTAGAGACACAGCACCACTTCTGGTTTTCTGGTGGTTTATTGGAGATCAGAGTCTCACAGACTTTCCTACCCGGTCTGTCTTTGAACTGCGATCCTCAGATCTCAGCCTCTTGAGTATCTAGGATTACAAGTGTGGACCACCAGCATCTGGCTCCCATCAGATTCTTATCTCCAATTAACCAGTAAAAAGCTGGAAACGGAGCTATGGCTCAAGTGGTAAAATGATCGTCTTGAGCACAACAGCTTGCGAACAGCCCCTCGGACCTGAGTTTAAGCCCTAGCACTGGTACAATACCACTCTTGGGTATTTATCCCAAAAATTACAAGTCAGGATATAGTAAAATCACTTGCACACTTGCTCATTGAGGCATCATTCACTATAGCCACGGTATGGAAACAGCTCAGATGTCCCACAATTGATGAATGGATCAAGAAATTATGTTTGTAGATTTTTAATTTCTTTTATATACATATGTATTTTATATATATTTTCCACATATATTTTCATCCATTATGAAGAATACTACATTATTTGCAAAGAAATGGATAAACTCAAAAGAAGTTATGTTAGATGAAGTTAGGCCCTGAGAGACAAAGCATGTTTGTTTTTTCTCATATGTGGAAGCTAGATATGCACAAGAAAACACAGATGGGGTTATAAAATATACTAACAAAAGTACAATCTTACAAATATTGTAAATTGAAGAAATTCCGGACAAAAATTTCATCCAGAACAGATTCTGGATTCACAAAGCTCTTTTCTGTATACAAATGTATCCACTAAAGTATAATATTCACGGAGATTTCAAGTGGCGTAATACCTTAGAAAAACTAGCTCACAGTCCAACAAAATAAATACCAGGAAACTGGTACTTGAAAGGTATGCGGTGTGGTCAAGGGGAGTAGAGTAGACAAAGAGACAAAGTGGGAGAATGCAGTCATAATATCAATGCGTATCCTATGAAATTAACAACACTGAGGGAGGGGTTAGGTTGGGAGAGAATGATGTAGAGTAACATCGATCTAGATGCATTGTACTCATAAACTGGTCTGTTCAATAGTAACTTGTGTGTATAACTACTTTAAGATACTAAAAATATAATTTAAAAACTTAAAAACAATAAATGTTGATGCATTTCATATATATGCTATATATAGTATGCAGACTATATATATATTACATATATAACACAAATACATATATAATATACAAGATAGGAGGCATTTTCATTGAGCCTAAGAAATCAATCATGACAGAAAGCCAGAGATTCCTCTAGGACTTTAATAGTTATATTTTCTCTTTTTATTTCTGGAGGCCTAAATTTTCATCAATTTACAATTCCTGCCCACTCATCAATCCAACTTCAGAACAGGTTCTGGATTCACAAAGCTCTGTCACGTCAGGACAACTCACTGCAGCAGTCCCAACTGAACAAAGATGCACCCTGTCCCTACAAAGCCAGTCTCACCCTCAACTTAAACTCACCATCGGCAGAACAGGAGACACCAACCAATCTACCCAAACAAGCATACTTGCTTGGTAATACCTGGTTCCTGAGCCAAGGAGCAATATGTTACCCTCTAAAAGGGCCTCCCAGGTCAGGACCATTCCATCCATTTCTCAGCACTGGCTCTCAATGACAGTGATAGGGGATGAAGTGGTGCTATTTTTTATAGTACAGTGGCAGGGAATAAAAACACCACTGATGAGATTGTCACCAGTGGGATGGCAGTGGTCCATGTGTGAGATGGTTTGGGGCCATGTAGGAGATGGCAGTAGTCCATGTGTAAGACAGGAGTGGTCCATGGGAAGGATATCATGGTAGTGACTTGCGTTTTTTGGGTGTACAATCTAAAATTAAACACCGTACCTATGGTGGAAAAAAGGAGAATAAGAAAAGGAAAGTTGAGGAAAGATTTCTATTATGAAAAGAAAAAGGCTTTTGTCGAAAGTGACAAGTCACCTCTGAAGAGATGTCAGGTGGCCAGTTTGAGAGAGAAAGTTCAACTGCCTGAAAGTATATAATATATATTATATAGATATAGATATAGGTATATCTATAGATATAGATATCGGTGCCCCATGGTCCCCCCATTCAGTAATGGGATAGAGAAATCTTGTGTGTGACTTCTTGGGTCTGCTGTTCATTTCACATACATGGAGACCTGGGCGTGCGTACCTGTTGCTTGGCTGTGAGGCCCCTGCAGGAGGGCAATCATGCACTATAAACCCAAGGTGTTTGTTATACTTAGTATGTCTTATATATGGGGTTGGGATGCCCTTTCCTGCTCATGTCTGGCTACTTACTTGCTGTAGGGAGCATCATGATTTGTGACATTCACATTCTATAACAAGTTCTGACAGTATGAGTTGAGATTATCCTAAAAATTAACTTTGGCTGCCAGGCACCTGTGGCTTATGCCTATAATCCTAGCTACTTAGGAGGTTAAGATTTGAGGATCTTGGAATGAAGCTAGCCCAGGCAGGAAAGGCCAGGAGCCTCTTATCTCCAGAAAAATAGAAGTGATCCTATGACTCAAAGGGGTAGAGCACTACCCTTGAGAAAAAATAAAACTCTCAAGGACAGCGCCCAGGCCCTGATTTCAAGTCCCACAACTTCAAAAACATAAAACAAGTCTGGCTGGAGATGGATAAGGATTCTGAAAGGTAGCATTTAGCTCCGTGGCATTATCTTGTGGAGCTACTACTATCAAACCCTCTCCTTAAATGGACATTAATATCTGACCAGAGCTTTATGGTGCTTTAAAGCAAAATCTATGATGAATGGTTCAGTGCTTTCCTTTGTGTCTCTAGTAGAGTTGGATTTTAAAGCAGAACAAACAGCTCAAAGAACCTCCTTGCCCTTTTCCTGACTTGCAGGGTAGCACCATTTAAATGACTATAGAACCAAGTCTTCCGTCATTGGCTGAGCAGTCTCCTTAGAACCCATCCATCCTCTGTCAGCATCCCAGTCCAAGAGGAGCCCAGACTGCAGAAGATGAAGTGTCTTCCTCAGTGCCACCACTGGCTGGGGACAAAACCAAGATTCCACCCCCCTCTCATTTTTTAAATGCCACTGTAACCTACAAAATGCCATTCCTTGGCCTTGTGACTTAACTAAAAGCTAGACCCTTAGCCTCCACCCCACCCCAACACACACACAGACTTTGTATCTGTGTCCTTTGATCTGAGCCATTCCCTACTGGAGTCAACTACAATCACCCTGAGCTCCAGAATAGGATTCACCAGTAAGAATCATGTGTGGGTAGCAAACTGGCCCCTCAAACAGGCAAGGTCATCTTATCATCATCTTAAAGGTAACAGCCAAAAACTCAGACCACCCACCAGAGAACTTGCTTCTGCGAGGTGTCAGTAGAAAAGTGACAGTAATTTCTCTGGCATTCCTCAAGAGACAAAGACCAAAATAATGATCAACAAGGCCAAACTTGGACGAGGACTGTTTTAACTATGCATACCTTTCTCACCTTCTAACTTCATTCTCCCTGTTTAACCTAAGGACAATGTCTGAGATGCCTGAAGATGAACTGAATGCTGTCTTCCCACAGCTGCTTTGTAGTAAGTCTCCTTTCTCTGTCATTCTCTGTGTCTCTTTATTTGGCATATGGGAGGCATTAGCCAGATCTAACTCAGGACTCCTGGACTTCGGGCCTGGGGTTTAAAGACAATGCCAGTTTCACCACCAAATTGGATTCCTTTCTATATTCAATGTAAATGAGATTTTTCACTTCTTATAAATAAATCTATGTATCTCCTCCAAATATGGGTTACTATACTGAAAAAACGTCATTGTGTTCTGTTTCAAACTGTGCAGTCGTTTTTGGAAGAATATATTTGACATGTTCTTATAAGACGTGCCTAAAAGTTACTGGCTGAGAAACACTGACTCCTTGCTTGGACACATAAATTAACCTGAAGCAAGATAAAGGCTAAACATCTCAGCCTCATCCATTTTATATTTATGTCCTTTGTCCTGAGCCATTCTCTCCTGTAGTCATTTTGTCACCATCTTGGAAGCCAAGAAGGTCTGGAACACCTGCCAGTCATCCATGACTTTAATTATAACAAGGTCTCACCTGACTATTCCTGAAAAAATGAATTGTCATATTACCTCACATCATAACACTCCTGACCACCTCTGGTCACTTGTGACTCAGGATTGTTTCAATTACAAGTAACCTCACACCCCTTTCCACCAACTCTTCATATGTAGCCTAAGGCAAAGCTGAAGATATACTAAAGTGCTACCTTACCATGAATGCCATATTATAAGTCTCCTTTCTCTGTTCTTGCATGGCTTTGTGCATGAATACATGGATGGGTGTGTGGGTGGATGCACAAGTGGATACATGCATGAATGTCTATGGAGACCCATGTGTGAATGCACAGATGAATGCATGCATGAACATGTGGGTGAATACATGGATGCATTGTAGAAACATGGTTAGATGCATGGGTATGTGGTTAGATTAATGTATGGATGCATGGATGTATGCATGAACACATAGATGAATACAAGGGTGGGTACATGGACTGATGTATGTATAGGCACACACATGTATGGATACATAGACAGGTGATTTAATTAAAATGGACTTTTCGGTCAGTCTTCTGAATCCATAGGTTCAGTATCTGAGAATTCAGAACTGAGTAGAATTTAAATATTTTAAAATGCCATCTGTACTTAACACATATTTTTTTTCTTGTCCCTAACTAAAAACAGTATAAGAAGTATTTACATAGCATTTCCATTGTATTTGATATTATAAGTCATCTACAGCTTACTTAGAGCATACAAAAGAATCGGTATCAGTTAGATGGAAATACTATGCCACTTTACATAAAACACTTAACTATCTGAGGAATTTGAATCCTTAGATTTTCTGGAACCAATCCCATCTCTTACTGGAAATTAGAATGGCTAGAAAATACATTAGGAAGTATAACTACATGTGGGGGTTGTCTATACATTTCATAATGGTTCTCCTTTTAAGAATAATGGCCAAGTCACTGAGCTCCGTTTGCTGGGGATGTGTAGCAACCATCTGCCTCTTCCTCCAGAGTCTGCCCAGCAGAAGCCCATCCTCCCTTGGCATCTTTTAGTAAGCCCGTTATCATTCTAATAAATCAAGTAGATTGCCTTATTTGTAACTAAAAATACTTTCACAAAGACAACAATAAAATTGCTCAACAATAGAAACCCTAAGAGATACTAAGAAACCCAGCAATTTTCAAGCCATCATCAGAGAAATAATTACAGAAAAACTTCTCGAACTGAAAACTAATTAGACATAGTGTGACAGAAGCTGGTGGTATATTTTAAACTGATTATCAAAGAAGGGGACTGAGAAAACTTGCTAATCAAAGGTTACACATTTTAAGGCCAAAAAACATTGCAAAGTTTGCCTCATGAAGATTTTATATTTTTATAATTAGTCATGCAGAATTCTGAAATCTTAAAAGTTCAAAAAAGCGTAAACATTTTTTTTGTTTAGGCCAAAACTTAACCAAACCTGACTTGATCTAAAATAAGAATAATCCTGATCTTTATCCTACCTTGTTTAACAGTCATGTTTCACTACCAAATTATTATTAATGTTGGGACAATAGGGTGCTTACCCTGAACCTCAGAAGGTGTTTTATTATGACTATTTAAATCAAAAGGGAATTGAAGCCTATTGGACTTGAATGAAGATGGAAAAATAAGTTCATAAACCAAAATCTGCCTGACAATAAAATGGGGATTGGGGGAGGAGGAGTGGGAAACAGGCTACAAAAGAATGCAAAATAAGGACAATGGGCTGGGAAGGTGGCTCAGTGGTAGAGCGCTTGCCTTGCATGCATGAGGCCCTGGGTTCAATTCCTCAGCACCACATAAGCAAAAAGAAAAAAAAAAGCCGGAAGTGGCTCTGTGGCTCAAGTGGTAGAGCGCTAGCCTTGAGCTGAAGAGCTGAGGGACAGCGCCCAGGCCCAGAGTTCAGGCCCCATGACGAGACCCCCCCCCCCCCAAAAAAAAGGTAAAGACAAAAGAACGAGGAAATAAGAATGGGACAGACTGACTGTTAATGTTTGGTGTCACCACCTTACAGCAAACAGAAGCCCACCAATCAGAAAGCTATCCAATCCTCACTAATTAACTCAAAGCCAAGCTCTGTAATGGAAAAGGAGGCACACGGTGGCAGAGACGGACTGAGTTTTGTCTTCCTGTGGTATATTTCTTTTTCTAATAAACTTTGCTACCACCTTTACTGTGTTCACATCTTGCCTGAATTCTCCTCTTCCAGATGCAAGGATGGAAATTGTTTAACTGCTCTGAACTTTATAGTAATATTATTTGGCATACTGATCAGAAATTTAGGGATTAAGTATGTCTTTTCCTAACTTGGAACTCATCAAATAGTTACAACTATACAGATTAAGTATCCCATATTCTAAAATGCTTTTGATTGGGAAAAAAGTCAAATTTCTTATTTTTAGTTAATATTTGCAATATGTATAATGAGGTATCTTGGGAATGGGACTCATGTCTAGTGAGCTTTCCTTTATATACATTTTATACATATGGCTGAAGGTTATCCACACATTATTCTCAGTACTGTATTCTGACTACCACCACTCAAGTGAGGCCAGGCATAGAACATATCATCTGCAGCATCAAGATGTAAGAGATGCTTACAATATGTGGTAAGAGGTGCAGGGTTCTAAATTGACTTGGGATTATGAATTAACTGGGAGCAGGATAAAGCCTAGGCCTCCATTTTATACCTGTCTCCTCTGTGTCCTCTGCCCTGAACCATTTGCTCCTGAAATCACTTTGCATCCATCCTGGAAGCCAGGAAGGGCTGCATGGAGGCAGCATAGCTACAAGGAAAGAGTGTTGAAACTGACCCTTTCCTCCTAGTCACAAGCTAGGAGACACCCTTGAGTTCCTTCTCCTCTCTAGTTCTTTCCATGGCCATCCCTCCTTGGGGTAATTAGTAGTCAGTTTGTTTGCAGGACATTTCCCTAGGTACAGAAAACACTCTGGGCTAGTTCTAATCCATTGGGCACCTGAGCTGTGGAACCCCTTGGCATCCTTAGCCTGATCAACTCCTACTTAAGCCTTCATATGTAACTCATACATATACTTAAAACTAAGGGGCAGCAACCTTGCACATGCACAAATCCCTTCCAAAAAATCTGTTAAGTCATGATCCCTCATTTCCCAAGATCAGCCCACTATAATTACCAAGAACTCGTCCCTTCTCCAAATTCTACAAAGCTGCAATTTTTAACCATGCATTTGCTCGTAAGCAGCCTAGCTCAGATCTGCCTGCTCTTTCCCTTAATGGTGTACAGTATTCTTCTTTCTCTCTGCTAAATTTTTGCTTTGCCATTTTACTTTTGTGCATGTTGCTTCATTCAATTCTTTGTTGGAGACTATCTATCCGTGACAATGACTTATTTTAGTAAGATCCCATTTGTCTAATCCTGAGACAAAGGACTGTCAGTCTGACTGACACCAACTCTGACCACCTCTAATTATATAGAGCTTGGAGCAGCAGATCTGGCTAGCTCTGAAATATACAGCCTTCCATATCCAAGGCAGTGTGCCTCACCCCCTAGGGTCTGTCTGGCTGGAGCTCCTCTGCTTCCACCAGTGGACAAGATAAATCAATAGGTGACTGCCCTTTCTCCTTCTCAACCATACAGACAGCTCCAACATGAATTTGACATTTCCCGTCAGACAAACCAAAGAAATAATGCAAATAATGACACCCTACTGGAAGCCTGTTGGTAATACAATCCTTTTTTTGGCTGATTTCCTTCACTACTTTTCTCTCCCTACAATTCACTTCTCTTCCCTAAGGTCATCCTCCCCAATGATGAACTCACTGTTAGATGAACAAGTTAGTCTCTGCTCTTTGGAAAACCCAGGCTGAATCAGTCACATAGTTAATTCTGAAGTCAAAATCTCTAAGAATCAATCAATAAGCAGTTGTTCATGTATTCTATAAATCTATATAATCTAGCTGTGCCATGTATTAACACAAGGCATGGAGGAAAAAAATGTAGAAGATATGGATCATGCTCCTGAGTCTATTTGTGGAGGAAAGTTCAGGGGACAGAGAAATAAATCATTAGAATAGGCTAGAGGCATAGCTCAAGGGCTACAACACCTGCCCACCAAGCATTAGATTGACAGACAACATTCCTGTGGGTAAGGCGTGTACAAGAAACGATGGAACTCCATGGACAGTCAGTAAGGACATGGCATAATAGGTATCTGTATTCATGCTGTGACAATTCAAAGTGAAACAGTCCCTCCTGAAAACTGGGTGGCAATTTCTTTCACATTTAAACATATACCCACATACAACTCAGCTGTCTCACTCCTCATTACCCGAGAGAATGAAGTTAAGTTCACACATTACCATGTGCTCACCAATGTTTGGATCATCTCTATTCACAATGGCTAAAAACAGAAACAACCCAAATGTCTTTCAATGGGTAAAGGGATACACAAAGTCTGGTACCTCTATACCGTGGAGAACCCACTCAGCAGCAAAAGGAGCAAGCTACGCATATACACAATTTGGATGAATGTGCAAACCATTAGGCCATGATGAGAAAAGTCATCTCCAAAGACTGCAAACACTGGATTCCATGTGGATAACATTCTCAAAATGACAGAGCTATAGCAATGAAGAGCAGACTGGTTGCTGATGAAATGAGATGCCAGTAGGCGAATGATTTCAAAAGGCCATTGTCTTACAGGAAGGGTTTTTGATGGTTGTATGCATAAAACTATACAATCATTAAAGTTTATAGAACTTAGGCAGGTACTGGTAGGTCATGCCTATAATTCAAGCTCCTCAGGAGGCTGAGATTAGGAGGACCACAGATCCAGGCCAGCCTAAGGAAAACATTCTAGAAAATTCCTACCTCAATCAATAGAGAGCTGAGCATGGTGGTACATGCCTGTTCTCCCAGCTATGTAGAAAGCATAAAAATAGAAGAGTTGCAGTCTAGGCTGACCCAGGCAAAAAACAAGACCATGTTCAAAAAATAATGAGGGCAAAATGGGTTGAGGGAGTGGCTCAAGTAGCAAAGTATCTGTGGCAAGTAATTGTCAGAATTCAAACCCCAAAACAACACCAATTAAAAAAAATAGGCCCCCCTATTTAGGAGCATCTAACAGATACTCCTAAAATAGATCGCATGTAACTTTCTGGTGATCTCCAGGGCAGCCTGATCCTGGCTGCACAACAAAGCCCACAGAGAAAGATGGGACAACTGTTGCCAGGCAACACCCCAGGGGAGCAGGGAAGGCTCATCAAAGCATTCAGGTTATACCAGAATCACTAAAAGACTGGACCACACCACCATCAATGTTAATGGCCACTGATACTTAGCATGTCAAGTTCTCAGAGGTTTTAAGAAGATCACACACACACACACACACACACACACACACACACACACACACACACACACACACACACACGGGGGAAGCTAGGAGGAGGGCACAGAATCAGAAGGAAACAGGTGCTAAAATACAGTAGAGGGGTCCATCAGCTGCACTAGACATTGATGGAAGTGAACTAAGCAACTCAAGGGCAGCGATGGAAGGGAGGAAATGAAAGAGGAAGAGGGAACAGTTTACACTAAGCAAAAGGAAAGAAATGTACAGATAACCTGATTGGGAAGAAATACTTGTATTATCAAAGTTTGTAAAGGTCACAGGCTTTATAGACCATGATGATGACAATTTGCCTTATGAAGGTTAAAATGTGTTTGTGACTTTAGCTAAGTATCACTATCCCACAAGATTGTGAAATATATGTAATCACTTAATCTCAATGAAGAAATTTTTTAAAAAATTCTAATGACTAAGGAACGAATAATAAAAATCAAAGATAATTCTAATTTTAACTGCTTTTTTAGGTCTGAGACTGGAACTCAAACTAGATACTTGATGGTTTCACTCATTGGCTAGCACTCTACCAACTGAGCCACACTAACAACCCCTAATTTTAACTCTTAAAAATATATGATTCCATTCTACTCTGTAGTGTGCAAAAATCTATTAATATTAATAAAGACTTTCAAACAACTTCTTCTAAGACCTTTATTTTCTGTCAATTTCAAAAAAAATTTACCTATGTGTCAGTGGCTCACTCCTATAATCCTAGATATTCAGGAAGCTGAGATATGAGGATCTTAGTTCAAAGCCAGCCCAGGCAGGAAAATCTATGAGACTCTTATCTTCAATTAACTGCCCAAATCCAGAAGTACAGGTGTAGCTCAAGTGGTAGAGTGCCATCCTTGAGTGAAAAAGGAAGAAACAGTATCCACAGTAGTTGCACACACCAGAAAGGGAAAAAAAGAAAACTAAGTTCTTCACTGTTGAACGCATCTATCCCAGTTGAAAAAAGAATCCACAACTGCAGCAAGATGAGACAAGGTGTTTTATTCCTGGCATTACAAGTCATCTTCATTCCTATTAATGTAATTAATGGGTCGTCTTATATTCATAATATAATTATAGGTCATGTTATCTAATCAGTTCACTTCTTTTCTTTTCTTTTTGGTTTTTGGCAGTCCTGAGGGTTGAACTCAGCCTGGGTACTATGAGCTTCTTTTGCTCAGGGCTAGCACTCTACCACTTGTGGTACAACCCACTTCCAGCCTTTTTTCTGTGATTTAATTGAAGAGTCTCACAAACTTTCCTGCCCTGGCTGGCTTTGGACCGTGATCCTCAGTCTCCTGAGTAGCTAGGAGTACAATCGTGAGCCACTAGCACGTTGCTCAATTCATTTTTGAAAATACTTGTCTTTTCCATTTCTGGCATATCTCATTCTTCCTTCCACCCAGGTGGTCAAACCCTATGTACTTCTCAGGCTCAACAGAGATCAGCAACTCTGTGAAGCCAGAGCACAGAACTCGACTACAATCACCCCCATCACCACATGCTAAACTTGAAATCAACTACCAATTTTGTCCCTTATTAACAGTTCATCCTTAAGTAAAAAATTGTTTAAGCCCTCTGTCCTTCAATTTCCTTACTTCTCCTGTGATTAGTCTATACCTTGCAAGGTGGTTGTGAGAACTGATGAAATTACATAAATCAATGAATGTACTTGCTAAATTATGAGCCCAGTATTGTCTTTCAAATAAACTGAACAAAACAAAAATACTCCAAAACCAATTTTGAATTAGCTCCAATTCAGTATGACACTCCTCCTTACCCAAGTATGGGGCTGGGTATAGAAAGTGGCACGTTGTACACCAGTGCAAGTTGCACTCCCTGAGCATGAGTGAATAGACAAGCATGTGTGGTGGCCCACTGTCCTAAGAAGAGAAACTGGAACTCAGAGATCAGAGGAAATCCCCTGCAGATAGTTCACTGCCAGGAAATAAGGCAGATAAGACAGAGTCCTCATTGTATAGATTCCCTGCCATCCCTGTAGTTCCAAACTCATAGAAACTATAGGTGCTTACTAAACTAATTTCAATGAAGAAAGAAAACAAACACTGGGCCATATTTATTGTGTCTCTCCTTTCCAAAATTCACATGTTCAAGTCCTAACCCTCAATACCTCAAAATGAGGCTATACTTGCAGATGGGCTAATTAAGGGAAGTTACAATCAGGTCATTAGTGTGGAACTTAATGCAAAATATCTGATCAGTGTCCTCCTGAGATGAGGGGATTAAAACACCAATGCCACAGAAGGAAGAGCTTGTGAGGTCACTGTGGAGAAGAGATCATCCACAAGCCAAGGAGAAACAACGCTGCTGACACCTTCATCTTTAACCTCCAGCCTCCTGACCTGTGAGAAATAACTTTGTGTTGTTCAGACCATGCGGTGCTTTGCTGTGGCAGGTCTAGCAATGAAACATCATCATAAATCTTATAGGCGTCTGAGCTGCCTCCCTTCTGCCATTCAGGTCCCCAAGCCCAGTACATTTCCCAGCCCCTAACACAATGAATGTTCTTCCCTCTGGGAAGTCTAGGTCAGAGTACCATTTCACCTTCCTGCCCACAGAGGGCAGCAGAGCAACTCTGAAGCCTAGAATAGCAGGGCTCTCCTATCTGGCTCAGGAGGGACATTTGAAGGGAGATGAGAAGATATGATAAACTGCTTTACACAGAGTGAGGCACAAGTCCTTGATCAGACCACTTGGCTGTTTTGGTGTCTGCTCAAGAATGCGTAAGCTATTCCCACTGAGGTCCAAAATCCACTTATTCTGTTTGAAGCCATTCATGACTCATTCCCTACTCTAATCCACTTGTGATTTTGTTTCTTTACTACAAGTTGGCTTAATGACATTCATATTGTCACATGACAATACAATGAATTAGCAAACACTCAAAATATTACCTAGGAGTCTTTTGTTGTTGTTGTTGTTATTGTGTATGTGTGTGTGCATGCTGAGCCTGGGGATTGAACTGGGACCTGAACTGGGGCCTAGACGCTGTCCCTGGACTTTTTGCTCAAGGCTAGTGCTCTCCCATTTGAGCCACAGCTCCACTTCTGATTTTTTTGGTAGTTAATTGGAGATAAGAGTCTCGTAGGCTTTCCTGGCTGGGCTGGCTTCCAACTTTGATCCTCAGATCTCAGCCTCCTGCATAGCTATCATTTTTTAACCTACAGAATTAAAAGCATTTTTCTAGTCTAATCATTGAAATTGTTACCTAGTTCATCTATTTTGGACATGTCATTTTATTTAAGGTTACTAACTCAAAAAAAAAGAGGCTCAACTTTTTAAAGTGGCAATTGTATCTCCTTGTCTGACAAGCCTTAAGATGGAGTTCTCTAGCTAACAACCCAAAGCCACCAGTTGTTCTGTCCCTTCTCAGGAGAAATTAGCTGAACCTGCGTTAACACTTCTCAATCAAGTCCGAACTGTCAAGAGATGTAGCATTTTTAATATAATGACAGACTCGGTTTCAAAAGGCTTGAAGAAATCTCCTGCTAGGCAAGACTGTAATTACCATGCCAAACAGCAGGGCCAGAGTCTCAAAATCAATCCACTCCACCACGTGGGTCAGGCTGAGTCTCTGCAATCCAAGCACAAATTTGCCAATTAATCCTGAGCATCACCCTCTCAGGGATAAGCTTTAAAAATGGGCGGCCTTTGACCTTACCCCCCACTCACTGGGCCCAAGTCAGATTCATACCAACCACTTGCCTTTGAAGTTGGACTATATCCCTGCTAACCAGTGCATCTGTCATGTCAAATTGATTCATTCAAATAATCATTTTAAAAATTGGAACCCTGGCCATGGCAACTCTCCTATTAACTACCAAAAAGGCTAGAAGTAGACTCATGTGGTAGAGTGTTAGCCTTGACCAAAAAAGCTCAGGGGCCCAGCGCTGGTGGCTCATGCCTGTAATCCTAACTCAGGAGGCTGAGATCTAAGGGTCGTGGTTCAAAGCCAGCCAGGGCAGGAACATCTGTGAGACTCTTATCTCTAATAAACCACTAGAAAACCAGAAGTGGCGCTGTGGCTCAAGCGGTAGAGCACTGGCCTTGAGCTGTAGAGCGCAGGGACAGTGCCCAGGCCCAGAGTTCCAGCCCCATGACCGACCAAAAAAAAAAAAATTGCAGGCCTGGGACAGTGCCCAGGCCTGAGTGTAAGGCCCAGGATCAGCAACAACAAAAAGATAAAAGCTTACGCCTGTAATCCTAACTACTCAAGAGACTGAGATCCGAGGATCAAAATTCAAACCCAGGCAGGGAAAGAAAGTCTGCAGGACTCTTATTTCCCAGTAAACACCAAACCAGAAGTGGAGCTATGGTTCAAGTGGTAGATCACCAGCCTTGAGTGAAAAATCTAAGGGATAGATCTCTTGCCCTGAGTTCAAGTCCAAGTACCAGCACACCAAAAAAATAAAAAGATAAATAAGTCAAGAGTCATGATATTTCAGGGTCTGGACATCCACAAATACATACAACCACCATTATTCTGCCTTTAATGAAAGCTACTTTCACTTCCTGAATAATTAGATGACTGCAATTAAATAGTAAAAGTTTGTATAAAGTATGTCTACAAGAAAGCCAGCAGTAAATTGTCATTAATTATTTACCATACAATCCCTAGGCAACTGATCTATTAGTTCAACAACTGAAATCAATTCTTCCCAATTACTGAAACCGTTATTAAACCAAAGGTACACAGCCAAACAACTAATCTAATTGTGGCTCCAGTGTTATCACTGAATCCTTGAAAGGATGTCTTCCATTTAATTGTAAATCAAATGGACGTGGAATTTCTAAGTCAAAATATGTGGGGAAATCATAGCCCTCATTCATTGCAGATGAATGGTAAAATGCTACAGCCACTTTGACAAAAATCTGGCACTTTCTTTAAAAGTTAAACATGAAGCCCTTTGCACTACAGCAGAGCTGGGCATGACACAGGAGTCAAGAAGGCCTGAGGCTGGTGGCAAGGAGGCCAGAGTCTAGAGGCATGAGGCATGATGCAAGAGCCAAATGATTGGCAGGACCCCACATTGTCACTTCTTCCCTTGCTCTCCCAATTTTTCCTTCCCGCCCCTGCCTACAGGTTGTATAGTTCATGTTCCACATCTGTTCACCTTTGCACCTGAATTTCTGTGTATAAACAAAATTTTAAGGTGCTAAGATAGACATCATCTCCACAGAAGGACCTCCAGCACAGGCTGACAAGTGTGTCCTCTTGGCTCATCATCAGGAGCTCCATGTATTCAGTCATACTTTTATGTTAGGGGACCCAATCTTGAGTCCTAAACCCACACCAGAATGCTGGTGCTACATTGTCCATTGTCCAGAAAACCACATCCCTGTTTGTAATTAGCCCTTGGCTCCGTGGAACATGCTATGCAAAGCAGCAAAACCTAAGGGGACAATCTTGCACATCAGCAAGGGTTCTCTTATACCAGTTGGTCTTCATAGGCATCTCATGAACCGGGGATATGAGATTTCTTGTGACAATCCAGTGGCATCACTGACCCCAGGACTGGGGATGGATCAGGCTGCATGGAGAGAGGCCATGGTCTTGAAGCTAGTCTCAGGCCTGCATGATGCACGTTGATACTGGCTTTCCTTCTGTGTTCAGGCTGCCATCACCGCATGGAAGCTGAACACAAGGCTCTGCATGGATAGAAGTACATCAAGGCAGAAGCTTTGGAAAGCTACATGGCCTTAGTATTTGTCACAAACACAAAGCAACTGTGATGTGTTGCCTGTCTTCCAAACAGTGAGGTAGAGCCAAATTGAGTTACACTTGATAATACAAACTACTCACAAAGCTGAGCACTGGTGGTTCATACCTGCAATCCTGGCTACTCAGGAGGCTGAGATCTGAGAATCAGAGCTTGAAGCCATAGTGAGGAGGAGAGAATGTGAGACTCCAATTAACCATCAGAAAATTGGAAATGGATCTGTGAATCAAAGTGGTAGAGCACTAGGCCTTGAGCACCCACGTTCTGAATTCCAGGCCCATGACCAAGAAAACAAACAAACAAAAAAAAAGCTACTTTCAAGCTATAATGTTTCCTTGACTAATAATCCAGTGAAACAGTCTCACAACTCCAGTAGTACTGTAATGGCAGGCAGTTTATAAATGATTTAGAAGAAGGGGACAGCAGAGAATTTGAATGGCAAATGACAGACAAGCACCAGTGGTTTGACTAGCAATGATGCCATTATTGCCCTCTGCCTTCCTATCAACTCCACTCAACAAGAAACTCCATTCATACTGAGATGCCGTGAGACGTCACAGCTCCTTTCAATTAAGTGGTTAACGGAACCTGCGCTGGTCTGCGCCGCCTGGAGCCCAGGGTGTCCATCTGGGTCACTGCCACCACCACATGCTCGTCTCTCCCAGAACGACTGGGTCCCGCGGCCACCAGCGCCCCTGCGAGGTCCACCTGGAGCAGGGCCGAGTCCTTGTGACCGCTGACATTCAGCGCTGGGGGCACGTCAAGGGGAACCCCAAAGGAAGGAGGGAAGTGTCTTGTCCCCCTACCGCCCCACCCTCCTCGGATGGTGTACAAAGAAATGACATATGTAGGCATTTCTTCCAACTCTCGAAGGCACTGGACCACTTCTGAATCCCATCAGCCCCTTCTACATAAACCATTGGCCCTGAATGATGTTATCATTTTTAGCAACCTCTGGTTGGGGTCTAAATGCTGCCCCCTCCGCTGTCCTGCTGTCTTCTATGCTTTCCCTTCTTTCTTCTTTTTTCATTTATTCTTCTTGTTTTTCTTTGCAATTACCACATTCCTGGGCTCAAGTTCAAGGCCCACACAGTAAGCAGGATGCCTGCACAAATAAACAGGTGAACCAATCCACTAAGGTATACCTAATCCTTATTTATAAAATTAGAAGTCATTTTTTTAAAAAACAACAAATAAAATATTTAGGCCAGGTGCAGGTGGCTCACACCTGTAATCCTAAATACTCAGTAGGTGAGAGTTGAGGATCATGGTTCAAAGCCAGGCTGGGCAGGTCTAGGAGACTCATATCCAATTAGCCACCAAAAAGCTGGAAGTGAAACTGTGGCCCTAAGTGGTAAAGCACCAGACTTCAGACTTCAGAACAAAAAATAATAAGCAAGAGCATAAGGCTTTGAGTTCAAGTCCCAGTACTGGCACATATGCACACAGTAAAGAAGTAAAAATCCTGAAACTGGTGATCAATGATATCCAAAGTAGGTATTGTTTTTTCAAAGCACGTTTAAAGGCTCTTGATCAGGGAACAACCACTTGTCCCATATCACAGTGACCTTCTATGGTCACCCCTACTATAACCCTTCCCTTTGTCTCTACATCTGTGTGTGTGTGTGTGTGTGTGTGTGTGTGTGTGTGTGTGTGTGTGGTGTGTGTGTGTGTACTGTACAAACATAAGCAGCCATGTTCTTCAGACTCTGTAAAATCCAGGCTGACTCTCAGAGCCTCTCCTGTCCTGGGAGGTGCTGGGGGGAACATGAACTCCACACAGTAGCTGTCCCAGTCATTCTGATCCAGAAGAGAAAAACCATTATAGGCAGACAAATAAATCTCCCAAGCATTTATGATTTATAAACAGGTTTCCAAGGTCTATACACAGCAGTTCATTTGTATTAGGATAATTCGCTAGTCAATTCCTTTGCTCTCCTTTAACAGCAGATGGTGGTTTATGGGGCAGATTTAGGGGAAGGCAGAATAATGCTGTTGCCAGAGTGTCTGCTGGATTTGCATTGAGTCCGAGAGAGGGTCACTGAATGGTTCATTCTTTTTATTGTAGTGTTTCTCTACAAGATGTAGAGATGTAACATTCTGGTACAAATGGAAAGAGAAAGGGTGGGTGAGTGCAGTCATAATAGTCAATGTGCATATGGAAAGATAGGGTTGGGATAGATGTGGAGAAAGATGGAAGGGGTGTAACACTGATCAAGATACACTGTAATCTTAAATGGATATGCTGAATCAAAACTCCTTTGTACAACTATTTAATAATAACAACAAGTAATTTTTTCCAAAGTCTGGTAGAGAGCGTGTTTTATTACTCAAGATGCATTGTACTCATAAACTGACACGTTGAATTGTAACTTCTGTATATAACTCCTTAAAGATAATAAAAGATAATTAAAAGAAAAGAAAGTGTTTCATCAGCCTTATTGTCTATGTAAGGATTCAGAACAGACACTTGTCCCTAGCATCCCCTTACAACTCCACTGTCCTGTGGGTCCCCACAAAAAAGAAATGGAAGTCACATGTGGGTCAGAATTTATAAGGCCTAAGAGACTCTCTGCTTCTCCCATGACTGAAAGTAACCGGGTCTTATCCAAGGTCAGACGCATGAGAAATGTTAGCAAACTGATTCTAGAGACCTCACAAACACCTGGAAGGAAAACAGCGCCATCTAGAGTTCATTCTCAAAGCAGCAGAGGGCTTCTCAACCGTTATTTGAGCATCATCTGCTGCATACCAAAGTGAACTGATCAATCAAAGCCTTTGTCATGGGGGTCTCAAGGCCTCATGAAGATTAGCCAGGTAACATTAAAACATCATACAAGTAGGGTGTTTGTGGGTCATGCCTATAATCCTAACTACTCAGTAGGCTGAGGTCTGAGGATCATGGTTTGAAGCCAATACAGGGAAGAGAAGTCTGTGTGACTCTTATCTCCAATGACCACCAAAAAGCTGGAAATGGAGATGTGGATCAAGTGGGAGATTATTAGCCTTAACCAAAAAAAAAACAAACAAGAGAATTTGATGTCCTTAGTTCAATCATACAAAAATAACCATAGAATTAATCACCCAAATGTAGTTCATAAAATTAAAAAAAAAAATCCAAGGGACACAAGCTCTACACCTATAGCCACCCTTCCTTTTCTCTCATTTTTCCAGAGCCTGCCCTGAAGTTCTGGTGTCAGGAGTGATTTCTGGACAGTCAGGAGCCTCAGGCACAACCACACTGTGGGCCTTGTAGCCTCCGAACTGCACTCCACGATCCCAATTCACACTTCTGCACTATTCTCCTGCCCTGGTGCCTCGGTCCCAACGCTCTGCATATCCAGAGAATCCTACTTTATTTTAAGATCTCATGTACATTCTCCTTTTCTGAGGTTTTCCATGGCCCCCTAGATCTCTACCCAGAGAAGTTCTACCATTTCTTCCCACAACCCACTATAGACACAGTACTATGCTACGTACTTATTCATACTGTCCTGTACTTTGCTTTAGATTTCTCCCTATTCAGTATTTGGTTAACTAATAAATGTGTCTTTATGGTATCATCCTTACAGTCCTCTGAATCTACACCAGGGTCCCAGCCACATGGGAGCACGAAGAAGACAGTAAGAAGCCATCTTGGTTCTCTTGTCCATTAGTCAATTCTTCATGTCTTGCCCATTCCCCATCACTTATGGCTTAACTTGACGCTCCCTCCATGAATCTTCCATCATCTCTGAGCCCCCAGAAACCATCCTCTGAGTTCCTGGAGATCTTCATCTTCCTGTCTCTGGTTGTCCCTCTGAAAGCAGTGCCTACCTCCTGTACTCTGCTACTGTAACTATCCTAGGGTCTCAGAGACCCTAGGTGGGGAGGAAGACATGAGCTGAGTGCTTTGAACAGCAGGCAATGTGTATGGCACAGGAACCAGAACACAGCTGAGAGAGCTTGAAGAAGGGCCTTCACTGACCCCTAAACAAACCATAGAGGACTCAAACTCTTACCTTTCAGTTTGCCACAGCATCATCAAAAATCCAGCTCAGTTCTCGATTAGCAGGGATTCCCTCCTTGGCCAAACTTTGGTCAGGCTCCTCGGAGCCCTCTTCTGGACTGGGCCTTTATCTTGGTCTCATTCGTGACCTACTGATCCTCAAATCAGCAAGAAATCCTCCTAGCTCTGACAAGCTCTTGACTGACAAGCTCTTCTTCCTCCCCTGTGATCTAGGAGAGTGAATTCTGGGGTTAACTTGAGAAGACCACAAGATGCTGAGATATTTGGTTAACCACTATTTCTAGATGTGGCTGTGAGGGTATTTCTGAATGAGACAGGCATTGGAACTGACCAATTAAGCAAAGCTGGGTGGCCCAGCCCAGGACAGGCATCACCCAAGCCAATAAAAGCCCAGAGAGAACAAAAGAACAAAAGGGAGCAGAAGGGAAAATGGTCTCTGTCTCGTATGTGTATGTCTCTCTGTGTCTCTCTCTCTTTCTCTCCTTCTCTTCCCTCCCCTCCTTCTCCCATCCTTTCTACCTTCCCCCTCCTTTTTCCCTTCCCCTCTCTGAACTGACTTCTGCTTTGGGCATTCTCGGGTCTCCGGCCTCTTCAGACTGGAATCTGCACTATCAGCTCTCCAGTGTTCAGGCCTTCAGGCTATACTGCTGACTCCCTTAGAACTCCAGCTTTTAAAGGACACATGGTGAATTTTTCAACATCCATTGTCATGTGAGCCAAAACTAAAGCATATATGGGTGTGTATCCAATACCTTGATAAAGTGCATGTGTGAACACACACACACACACACACACACACACACACACTCTGTCTCTCTGCCCCCCCCTCTTTCCCTGTTAGCATGTCTTTTGTTAGTCTAATTTATACAGTCCTAACTGAAGAGCCTAAAAGGGTGAGAGAGAAGATATTTTCCTTCTCCTACACTTCATGCCCTCTACATTATTTGAGGGCTACAGCTCTGGATGTAAATGAGAGAAATGAGTGGGAAGAGAAGGAGAGAGGGAGGAAGGAAGAATGAAGGAAAAGGAAGGAGAGAGGAATGATGAAGGGAGGAAAAGGAGTGAATGAACAAGGAGAAAAGGACAGAAGAGGAAAAGAGTCAGAGGTAGTGAAAACAGAGGGAAAGGAGGAGGGAATACCAGATGGCCAGAAGGAGAGCAAGCCTAATTAACCTGCATGTAAAGGTTTGCTGGCCTCTATTTATTTGCCTAATGCCCTGGGAGCCCTTGACAGGTCTCCCCCGATAACAGACACAGACAACAATTCAGGCACAAAAACTTCAGGTGCCTGCAATTACAGGTTTCTAAAATAAACCCTATAATTATTGAGCTGCCATAGCCTGACTGGTACAAGGAGATGCAGAAGTTCACGAGAGAACGGCGGCTTTGTCATCTCCTAGGCTAAAGAAGAGGGTATTTTTTCCAAAATTTCTTACCATCACAGCAGAAACCCCAGAGCCCCTCAGCAGGCCCCCACAAGAGCACACGCAGGGAGCCAGCCAGAGGGGAGGAATGGAGGTGCAGGTAACAACTATGACACGATTTTGCTGCTTTTGGCCTTTCAAAATCAGTCCTGACCACTGCCACTAGAGGCTTAGTCTTGGGAGAGGGTTCACCAGCTTCCATTTACTCACAGGAAATCTGTGACAACACTATGTATTTCTCTGAGGAGCCCATGGGAATCCTGAATCAGCCCTCATAGGAGATAAATCTCAACAGATCTGAAACGCCCCCACCACTGAAATGCAAGAGGAAGTGGTAAAGCATGCAACCAAGAGTCTGGATTGCCAGACGTGACCTGGAAATGTCCTACTCTGCTGTCTTCCTCCCTCCATGATGAGCTTCCATTACCATCTGCAGAAATGTGTGTGTGTGTGTGTGTGTGTGTGTGTTCTATGTGTGTGTGTGTGTGTGTGTGTGTTCTGTGTGTGTGTGTGTGTTGTGTGTGTGTGTGTTGTGTGTGTGTGTGTTGTGTGTGTGTGTATGTGTGTGTGTGTGTTCTAGGAACCTTCTGGTCAAAGCTGTCAGAGTTCCTAAGACTTGCTTTGTCTCATGAATCTCAATCCCGGGTGACTGACCGTCTCCATGTACATTTTGGATACAGTAGCTTTCCATTGGTGGCACAGCTGCCCAAACTCTCCTTGATCAGGATAGAAGCTGAATAAAACCTGTGACCAATCAGAAACATTTAATGATAGCTTTGTGATAAGAAAGCAATAGGAATAGAAATCATTTTAATAACTATTCAAATAGAGATGTGATTCGGAGGGTGATGTGTGCAACCATAAATAGTTATTTGGGGGGGAGCGTCTGGTGGTGGGGCCTGAACTCTGGCCTGGGTGCTATCCCTCAGCTCTTCACCTCAAGGCTAGCTCTCTACCACCTGAGCCACAGCGCCACTTCCGACTTTTTTTTCTGCTTATGTGGTGCTGAGGAATCGAACTCAGGACCTCAGGCATACAAGGCAAGCACTCTACCACTGAGCCACCTTCCCAACCCCATAAATAGCTTTTACATGAAATAAAAATATTCTGATATGGAAGTGGTGCTGTGGCTCAAGTGGTAGAGCGCTAGCCTTGAGCTGAAGAGTGCAGGGACAGTGCCCAAGCCGAGTTCAAGCCCCACGACCAACCAAAAAAAAACAAGTATATTTTATTATATAATGTGAAAAATTGACTAATGAAAACCAGAAAACATCCCTGAAAAAAAAACAATATTCTGATTCACTTTGCTGCGTTTCACCTAGGCCTTGATTATTGGTATTTGCCAGCTTTAAGAATTAAATACCGGGCTAGGAATGTGGCTCAGGGGTAAAATGCTTGCCTTACATGCATGAGGCCCTGGGTTTGATTCCTCAGCACCACATAAGCAGAAAAAGCCAGAAGTGGCACTGTGGCTCAAGTGGTAAAGCGCTAGCCTTGAGCTGAAGAGCTGAGGGACAGTGGCCAGGTCCAGAATTCAGGTCCCACAACTGACACGAAAAAAAAAAATTAACTACCCCGCCACAAAATTAAATTGTCAAAAGGTAGATAAATGTGATTTTTCCCACATAGGAAAGCAGATGAATATTGCCTCTGTGACAGTTGTAATATGTGTTTGAGGAATTTGCAAAGACTCATATATACTAAGCAAGTAAAGAGCCAGGGGCTGGTGGCTCACACCTGTTATCTTAACTAATCCGAGGCCTGAGCTCTGAGGATCACAGTTCAAAGAATGGGCAAGAAAGTTCATGAGACTATCTCCAATTAACACAGAAAAGTGGAAGTGGTGCTATGGCTCAAAGGGGTAGACTGCTAGCCTTGAACAAAAGAGTTCAGTGACAGTGCGATGTTCAAAGCACCACGTGCAAGCCTCATGACCAAAAAAAGATAAAATAAATAAATAAAAGAAAGTAAGGATGACATAGCATAAAACATCAAAACAAGTCCCTCAAATTCCCTTCTAAATGTGTCCACAAGGCACAAAATATCCCTTTCACTAAAAACTAAAGAAAAGGCTGAAGACCAGACTATATATGCCACTCAAGTCAGCTCATGGAACCAAAGAGACCTGGCCAGCACTGACCATCCCATGCTCCTGAGCAGGGTTTTAGAGTCACAATAGTGTGTAAGAAAGTACAGGGGCATAGTGTAGCAAAAACACAGAAAACTGAGTGTATTGTTCAGAGTTAAGGATAGTTGGGCTTTGTTTCCCATCCCTAGGCCACTCTCTGCTGAGTTGGACGAGCTGTCTGCTGTTTACAAGCTGTTTACTCACTATCAGTGTCACACTCCATCATAGAGCTTATATGTGACAACCCCAGACCCAGAGCTGCCCTGGGTTTCCCTGCCTATCCCTAGCCAGCCACCAGCACACATCCTCAGTATCTTCTTTAAAGATCCATCTTTGGGTCAGGTAGAGAGGGCCAAATAGTGAGCCCTACATCACAAGTCCCCAGGGCACTCCAAGAGGGGATGCATCAATGCACCCAGATGAGGACCAGGTGCCCTCCCTGAGCGGCAGCATCCCTCAGGGCCTCCACAGCACTCACGGAGCACACCACCACAAAGACAAACAGGCCTGGGGTCTTCAATAGCTGCACACAGCACCTGCCAGGGAAGAGATGAGTACTGAGCTACGCAAGGCAGCTGTCCTGCCCGACCTCTGGTGCCCTTCTGAGGCCTTGAGTAATCTCTCTCAAAGTGCCTGGTTTTAACTCCTTCCATACCATGAGGTAGCCAGGAAACTTACCACCTCATGCAAAGGGATTCAGTAGAGGTATGGAAAGGAAAATGCTAAACTAGAGGGTTGTCACACCTTGCCAGAAAGCTAAAGGTCACAATTTGAGGGTCTTTTCTAATCTCTTAAAGGCTCCAGTTTGGGCAGGAACAAATGAATTGAATGCCTAATTTTGACAATTCATATTTATCAATTATTTTCAGTTTTCTGGACGGTGGGCATATCCTTTAGCTTTCTGTGGCAATAAAAATACCACATGAGATAAACAACCTAAAGGAGGAACAGTTATTTTTGGCCCATGCCACCATTGCTTCTGGACCACAGTGAGGAAGAGCATCATGACTGGGATATGTAATGGAGCAAAGCTGTTCTCATGGCGGACAGGAAGCAGGGACAGACAGACAGAGACAGAGACAGACCAACACACACACACACATGCAGAGAGAGGAGACAGCGAGAAAGACACAGAGAGAAGGCGAGAGATGGTGCTAGAAGGAGAGAGGGAAAGAGACAGAATGACAGAGACAGAGAAACAGAAACAAAGAAAGCGACAGAAAAAAACAAAGCAAGAGACAAAGAAAAATACAGAATGAAAGTAAACATACACATGGAGAGAGAGTGAGAGAGAGAGAGAGTGAGAGAGAAGGAAGTGGAGGAGGAGGAGGGATGAGAAATAAAACATGGTCAGTATTCCACACTCCCTTCAACTAGTGCCCACCTCCAAAGTTTCTATTATCTCCCAATAGTCCACAAGGCTGTGAACCCATCAATGGATGAATACATTGACCAGGAGAACAGAGCCCTCAAAATCCAGTCACTTCCCCAGGGCTGACCTCTGATCATTGTTGCACTGAAGACCAGTCTTCAACCCCTAAGTCTTTGAGAAACATTCCAGATCCAAACTACAAAGTAGTAGTACAGATCTTTCCTCAAATATGAAAACAAATAATTTAAGAAATAAATTGTAACATTGTGACTGGTTTTACTGGTTTTCTAAGTCTGGTAGTTTACTACTCTTCTAAAAATTACTTAAGAAATAACTTAAGACAATCAGGCCACACATTCCAGTCAGGCCCCATTGAGGACTTCCAGAGCTGTTCCAACCCAGTCACCATTACCCACTTCTTAACCACTACGCCTAGGTTTTACATGAACCAGAATCACTCTGCCCCTGCAGCCCTCCAGTCCCACTAGCATCCTTGGGGATACCAGGCTGGACCACTGGGCCATTACTCCACAAAGCAGTTTCCCAGTGATAATTGCCCTCATCTCTGTCACCCAGAAGCCTGGCCTCATGTCTTAATGACAGCCACTAGTCAGTATTACAGCACAGTGTTTCTACAGCTCTTCTCCCAGGTCAGGCCTTCTGCCTCTGCAACGGAGGAATGCTGGACCACAGCCCAACACCTGACATAAGTGTAAAATGAAATGAGAGAGTCCATGCTGATACAACATTTTGTGTGTGCACGCCAGTCCTGGGGCTTCGATCCAGGGCCTGGATATTGTCCCTAAGATTTCTGCTCAAGGGTAGTCCTCTATCACTTGAACCACAGCTACACTTCCATCTTTTTGGAAGTGTATTAGAGATAAAGAGTTTCACAGACTTTCCTACCCAGGCTGATTTCAAACTAAGGTCCTCAGAGCTCAACTTCCTGCATAGCTAGAATTACAGGCCTGAGCCAAGGCACTTGGCTGAAGCTATTTTCCCATGCAATGGAACTATATTCACCCATAAAAAGGTACAAAGTGTCCATATGCTACAATATTGATGAACTTGATAAACATTCTACTAAGTGGAACAAGCCAGACATATCCACAATGGACAATCTCAAAAACTGAAATTGGTAGTCAGTAGGACTGAGGCAACTAGTAGAACTGGAGTGGTGATAGGTAAGAGTAAAGGGAGTTTCTTTTGGAGGTGGTAAAAGTATTCTGAAAATGATTTGTGGTGACGGTTGCATAACCTGGATATTCTAAAATCACTGCACGGTGCACTGGTGCACTTTAAATACCCAGGATAGAGGATTTCTTTGCTGGAAAGACAGAGTCCCAATTGGCTTTGCTTATTTATTTTGTTCTTTGTTTTGTTTTTCTTTTTTGTTGTTTTATATTTTCACTATGTATCCCAAGCTGACCTTAAACTCATGATCCAACTGATTCTATCTCTCAAACGGAAACACCTTTTGATTACTCTCTTGATTTAAGGTAAGTTTCATGTAACTTAACTCATGAAAACCCTTCTGGCCCTTCAAAAACAATAAGATCTGATTTTTCATTTTCTTCAGGCTTAATAAATCCGATGAATAATCATTTCACACTTTCAAATTATGATTCAACAGCTCCGACTTTAAATGGGAATCAAAATGACATTTCTTTTTTAAGCATGAAGCATTAATTGAGCTATTCCAGACACATTCTTTTGCATAACTGACACATCCAGCAAAGCTGACGATCCAGAATAAAATATGTTTTTACAAGTTTCTTTACTCATCATGCCTGAGACTTTCTAGACATGTTGTTGGTCATGAGAAAGAAATTTTCAGAGACAATAACCTATGCATACAAAAAAACAGCTGCTTCTTCTTTGAGTAATTGTAAATATGTCTCTGGTTCAGCCAAGGTCCCTCAGATACATATACAATGAAGTAGCCAATGGCCATGACACTCTAGGTCATAGTGGGTTAAAGTAAACTTAACCCAATGTAATAATAAATTCTCTGTCCAGAGATGTTCTTGAGTGGCATATTTGTTTATTTTTTTGTTGTTGGTTATAGGGCTTGGGCCTGGGCACTATGGCTGAGCTCATTTGCTCAAGGCTAGTGCTCTACCTCTTTGAGCCACAGCTCTACTTGGGTTTTTGAGTGGTTAATTGAAGATAAGAGTCTCATAGACTTTCCTGCCTCAGCTAGCTTCAAACTATGAGCCTCCGGTCTGTCTCCTGAGTAGCTAGGATTATAGGCATGAGACACTGGTGCCCGGCATTGAGTGCCATTTTTTGAACATGTAATTTTTTTTTGGTGCCAGGACTGGTGCTTGAGTTCAGTACCTGAGTGTTGTCTTTTAGCTGCTTTTGCTCAAAGCTGGCACTACACCATTTGAGCCACATCTTCCCTTCCAACTTTTTGGTGGCTAATTGGAGATAAAAGTCTCACGGGCTGCTAGGTATATAGATATATAGGGATATAGGTATCAATAGATATGCTAGTACAGATACATATATATGTATCTATATCCATATACATACATTTATATACAGAGACAGAGAGAAAGAGAGAAGAGAGACAAAAGGAGAGAGAGAGAGAGAGAGAGAGAGAGAGAGAGCACTCCTGAGCAGACATAACCATGTCCAGCAAAGCCCACTCATCCCTCCCATGCACACACACCTGTGGCCTCACCCCCGTGTTTTCAGTCTTATGCTCACAGCACAGGAGGCTACTGCATCCTCCAGGCTTCATCAGGTACAGACTCAACCCTTCTTCCAAGTTTTACCACATCACACGAACACCAGAAGTAAGTGGTTCTACTTGCAAACCTAATGGCCACAAGGACCCCGGGCTCACAAACAGGAAGAAAGGGAGTACAAGATGTGGGTCATTTTGAGCTGTCACCATTGTCCTCTCCGCTTCACTTGCTCCATACCAATTTTGTAGGGCCACTCAAAATGTCTTTTTAGGCCTAGGGAAAAGATAGATAACCTTGACAGAAAAGTGTAGCCTAGCAAAGTTTGAAATTGTTCATTATTCTCTAACTCTTGGTGGTTTGGGAAATGAAATAGAGGAAAGACTTAGAGCCTCACCCAAAGCTAACAGTAGGCAACAGGCAGGCATCACCCACTGCCAGCGCTGGCACTCAGGCCCACCTACCTCAGCTTCAAGAGAGGGACTCAGCACTGTCTGGAAGTTCCTCTTTCTCCAAGGAGGCAGATGTAGACAAACCAACCACCCCTCTGCTCAGCAGACATATTGGCTCCCAGTCGGCTGAGCCATTTTCTCAAGATTCTTCAGGAGCAATGAACTCTAGGTAAGCAGGGATGCACTGTAATCTGGAAAGTAAGAGTTTCGTGTTTGAAATTCCTAAAAGCACATCTCCAAAACAAGTTCCCCCGCACCCAGCCATTTCACTTCAGTGGTGCAGTATAAAATGTCATAGAATCAATGCTGGTCTAAAAAAAAAAAAAAAACAGACAGGCACTGGTGGCTCATTCGTGGAATCCTAGCTTCTCAGGAGGCTGAGATCTGAGGATGGTGGTTCAATGCCAGCTTAGGAAAGCCATTTCCTCTTCCTCATAGATCTTCTTTTAATCTGGGAAGGTGATGTACCTGAGTTTCCATTCAACATCCAAGCAAGCACAGCAGGAATGAGCAAAGTAAGTATTAATGAATATTGTAAAGTTTTATCAAAATGACAAGTGGACACATTCACGGGGGAATAAGTGGGTTTCTGAGGAATTCCCTCACAGGTGCATTTAACTCCTGAAAGGTTGTGCCATGTATCACATAAAACACTGGTATGACTGAAGTATTGGCACAGCAGTTGAAATTTGTTGTTCTCAGTTAAAACACATGGTGCCAGGTCCTTTGACACTATGTTGGAATTCTTCTGAATACTTATTATGCCTCCAAACTAATTCAACACAAGAGAAAAAAAATCTTATCCATAATGAAAAGCCCAGAAATGAAATTAGGTGGTATAAAACTAATTTGGAGAAAGGTAAGAAATACCTTTGAAAAAAGTCATCTTTTCTATCAATTTGTAGCTGGAAAAGGGTCATGAGGGGGTGGGGAGGGAATACCACCCTCCTCCTACCTGCTGAGAAAACACAACCACAGTGAAACTGGACCTAAGAAATCGAACGCTGAACATGAGTGAGGCGGCCTAAGATAGAAGATGGCTCCTCTAGACAAAGGGTGTGGTAGGAACTTCTGCAGAGAGACACAACTGATCCTCAGGTATCTCCTAGCAGGTGTCAGTCAGACCATCTCTACCTGCACTGTGTGGGTGGTGATTAGTCCAGATTTCCTTCCTGTGAAGAAGAGTCCTAAGAAGCCAGAAGCCCCAGAGCACACTAGCACTCCTAGTGTGTTTATCCCCAGTCCCAGCTGCAGCCAGAACTGGAAAGAGTGGATGGCTCTGTTCAGAAACCACAAAGGAGACACAGCAGTCCGTCTGTATTTAATGCAGGTCACAGGGTCAGTGGGCAGCTGTTACAAGGTCACAGTTTGTCATGTGCAGGGGGGACTGAGCAGGCAGATTGGCTTTCTGAACTTTGCAGAATTAGAAAGAGGAGATGAAGGTGAAGACTTGGCTACACTCTTCATCCCTGAAGGCATATCTACAAATTCTCATCTAGTTCAGCTCTACTGAAGCAATTCATAGCCACCCACATTGCTCCCCGAAAAGACCTTCATCTTTGCAGAAAATTGGGTTTTCTTGTAAATCACACATACAGGCTTTCTAAACCCCATCACTATTCTATTGAACAAGAAAATCCTATGGTATGAGGATGGCCTGTATACTCCGGAATGCTGAATACCATTCCTGACCTCCAATCTTTAGACAACCAAGAGCACCCCAGCCTCTGATGTGGGAGCCAAAATGGCTCTAGGATTTTCCAACTTGACCCCTGGCTGAGAAGCCCTGGTTTCAGGAGAGCCTGTCAGAAATGTGTTCAGATGTGGCTGTGCAGGTGCTAAGTGCTCACTGCAGAATTAGGCTCAAAGCCCTTTGGAAATTCATAAGCTACAGAATGCAGCCACTACAGTCATAACATCTACTACAATGAATTGTCAATGAGCTGGTGTCAAGTAAAATTCATATTTTAAGAAGAAATTCTCCATAAGTTTCATAGATTAATACTCCCTTCCCCACCCCCCACCCCACCCGCAATTCATTATTTCCCAAGAAGGAAAATTCTCACCCTTTCTTTGGTGAGGAGTTCCGCAGCAAAGGAGTGTTTTCTGTAATGCCAGGGTCTTTAGAGCTGGAGCTAAACTGAGGTAGAAGTGAGTGAGACCTGGGAAAGAGGGGAAAAAATACCAGAATCATCAACACAAAAATAATGGAAGTATATTCAACAACACTCTGTAATAAACTGCACAAGTAAATTTGGCCAAAGTTCTTTCTAGATTATATAAAGCTGGAGTTTAGGAGAGATCATTAGAAAGAACTCTACTCTCCAACCTACACCAAATCAAAATGCAAAGTAGTTTTTTCAGGGAAAATAATCAATCCGTACTCTTGGGCTCACTTTAACAGACCACTTGATGGCTAACTTAACCTTTCCATGCGGAGCTTTTGATCCATAAACGCATTCAATCTGATGGGCCTTTTTATATGTATAAAATTTGATCCTGCATCAGAATATAATCATATTTAGAATAACCTAATGGTTCCCGTTGAAAGACCAAAGAGTAGAAATCAGGGATGAAAGGGTAATGAGAAGGACAGAGAGGGGGCTCTCACAAAACACAACCACAACAGAAGCAAAGCAAAGGCTGTTTTGGGGAGGCCGCCCCCTCTGGGACATGCCTGGCCACTGAAGGAAGGGTTGCCATAAATGCATCCAATTTTCTGGAAAGACCAATTTTGGAAAGGAAGTAACTACATGGATATAACAAAGTGCATCAACATGGACACATAAAATTTAAAAGCAGCTCATTTTTCAAGGCGACAGCGGTGACTCAAGTACTAGAGTACCAGTCCAGTTGGTTGCTAAAAGCTTATTTTTTCATCCTTCATTGTTGGGAATATATCATTTTATACACTGGCTTACTGCCTTTCTTCCTTGTAGATGGACTGTGAAACACCTGGAGAAATTAACTATATATATATATATATATATATATATATATATATATATATATATACACACACACATATATGTATATCTACATAATATCTAGAGAGAATTTTGGCCTAATTTACTTGTGCAGTTTATCACAGAGTGCTGTTGAACGTAATTCCATTATTGTTGTGTTGATGATTCTAGTATCATTCCCCTCTTTCCCACGTCTCACTCACTTCTACCTCAGTTTAGCTCCAGCTCTAAAGACCCTGTGGGGCTTGAACTCTGGGCCTGGGCACTGTCCCTGCACTCTTCAGCTCAAGGTGAGCACTCTTGAGCCACACCACCACTTCTAGTTTTCCAGTGGTTTATTGGAGATAAGAGTCTCATGGACTTTTCTGCCTGGGCTGGCTTTGAACCGCCAACCTCAGATGTCAGCCTCCTGAGTAGCTAGGATTACAGCATGAGCCAGCAGTGCCCAAACAATGTGTGTGACTGCTTTTACCTTAATTAAATTAAGTCAAAGGAAACAGGTAAGGCATTAAATTTTGTGGACTGCCATTTTTATTAGTTATGGAGTATGTGTTTTCTGGATGATCTTGATCTTATCTTTTTCCTGGTTTTTCAATATAAACATCAAATTTCCTAAAAATTAATCACTTAATTTGGTAACATACTAAGTGTTCTTTCACAATATAATTCTCTAGTTTTTTAATTGTACAAAATAATGCATTTCGTTAAAAATCTACACATATGAGAGAAAACATGGAGAATATGTCTTTCTGAGTTGGAAGCTTATTTCACTTAACCTGATCATCTCCAATGCTATCCATTTTCCTGCAAATGACGTGTAAGTTCCTTCTTAGACTTTGATACTATTTAGCATATACCCAAAGTAATACAAATGGATTAGATGGCAGTACTACTTCATTTTATGAAGAACATCCTTTCCAACTTCCATAGTAGCTGTACTAATTTACCTACAAGCATGTAGGCTGTATATAACGTCCCTCCCCGACAGCAGCACATAAGGGTTCCTTCCCCCAATATACTTTCCATCCCCAAAGCCTCACCAGCATTTGTTGTTTGTTTTCCTAATGACAGCCATTCTGACTAGAGTGAGATGGAATCTCAGTGTCATTTTGACTTGAATTTCCTTTATGGCTAAGGATGGTGAACATTCTGTCATGTATTTATCAGCCATTTGTACTTCTTTTGAGAACTGTCTGTCCAATTTATTTGTCCATTTACTGATTAGATTATTTGTTCTTTTGCTGTCTTGATTTCTTGAGTTCTTTACATATTCTGGATATTATTCGTTTTGTCAGAAGAATAGTTGGCAAAGATTTTTTTTCCCTATTTTGTACGCTGTCTCTTCACTCTGGTATTTATTGCCCTGATGTACAGAGATTTTTTAGTTTGATACAATACTACTTGTCGATTCTTGCTATTATTTCTACAGCTATTAGAGTCCTATTCAGAAAGTCATTGCCTTTGTCTCTGGCCATACTATTCTGAATGTGCCCAATCTCATCTCATCTCAGAAAAGTAGGGCCTAGTTAGGACTCAAAAGAGAAATTGTTACTTATGCCTAGCTCTTGAAGAATTTTCCCTATGTTTTCCTCAAGTAGTTTCAAAGTTTCAGACCTTACATTCGAGTCTTAGATCCATTTTGAATTCTTTTTGTACAGGGTGAGAAGTAGAGATGTAATTTGTCATCTAAATGTGGATATTCAGTTTTCTCATTCGTTGAAGAGGCTGTCTTTTCCCCAAAATATGTGTTGAAAACTTTGGTAAGTATCAGCTGGATATAGCTATGTCATCTTATTTCTGCATCCTCTATTCTGTTATCTTCGATTGCTCTATGTATGTATTTTTTTGTGGAAGTGTCATGCTGCTTTTGTTACTTAATATGATCTCATTGTCAACCATTGCACAGATGACCACATTCAGCTTGACAATGTCAAGAGATCTTTCTGCCATAGTACTTAGATCTGTTCCAGCCAAACTGTGAAATGGATATAATTTCCTTTCCCCATTTGAACCTTTCCTCATTGCTAAGCTTCCTGATACTTTCTAGATCCAAACATTCGGCAGACCAATGATGCTTAGGTCATACTAAAGAGGAAAAAGCAATGGCTCAAAATGTAGAAGATACAGAGTGTTTAATATATTAACATCTCCACAGAGACCTACATATTTAAAGGCTGGAAAAGAGACAGCAGTTAGTACACAGGACAGTGGCCTGGGAGGGTGGTCTTGTCACAGGGCAAGAAAAAGGATCACAGTCTTTCTCAAATTCTATATCTCAGACACAGAGGACATGGCCAGAGGTTAGAGGTCAGCTGTTTGAGGAGAGGGGGAGATAAGCACAAAGTATTACCATGACTCTAGCCTGTATGGTTACAGAATTCACACCCAGATGCTTTCCAAGGATTTTTCTCAGTTGTGCAGGCTTGTTTCCAAACCTACAGGAGACCACAGAGCAGGCACGAGAACCATGCCATGGAAAACTCAGTGGAGCTACACCGAAGGCCAGCCAGGGGATTGGGAGGAACAGAACTAGGAAGAAGACAAGAGGGCTGGAAGGCAACCCGTCTCTCTCTGAACCTAGTTCAGATCTAAAACACAGAAAGGCCATTTGCAGCTTACATTGCAGAGACCAGGTGTTGTCTTTTTCTTTTTTTCTGTGCAGGTGCTGGGATTCGAAGTCAGGATCTGGGCACTGTCCTTGAATTTTTCTACTCAAATCTAGCACAATATATATGTTGAAAACTTTGTTCAGTATCAGCTGGATATATGTAGTCTTATTTCTGCATCCTCTATTTGCTTCCGTTGGGTGTGTGTGTGTGTGTGTATGTGTGTGTGTGTGTGTGTGTGTATGTGTGCGAGCATGTTTGTGTGTGTGTGTACCACACTGCTTTTCTGGCATGGTATTCCATGGTATTCCATGCTCCATTTCCAGCTTTTTGGTGGTTGATTGTAAATAAAAATCTCAGTACTGGCTTTGAACTTCAACCCACAGATCTCAGCCTCCTAAGTCATGTAGATTGCTTGGCCGTGTGCGTGGCTTTCCTTGGTATGTATGGTTGAGTGAGTTTGTTGTTTTCCCAAGGAGTCTCTTCTTAGTCTCGCTTGGGCACTGAGATGCTCTATTTTGTGTATCTATCCAAAATATTTTATTCCCAGGCATCTGCTGGTCCCTACTCTCCCTGCTCTGTGGCTCAATCTCCCAACATGGAATGAATACAGAGTGCAAAGTGATGTTGGTTTTTACCCAGTGATGAGGCTATCAAGTCTTACAGCTCTCTCTCCAGATGTCAGAGTGGCATCAGGTATGCAGAGACAGCAAATAAAGCCTCAGCAAATAAGTTGCTAGTATCAAGTTATATCCAAGTAAAATAAGTTATGGAAACTTCCAATTCTGATCCTCAGGACAAATATTCAGATTCCTAGCTATTCTTGTCATTCGACCTCTGGCTATAGATTTCCTTAATCATGCCTTACAGCCTGAGAGCCAGCAAATAAGTCACCTCCAAATAATTATTGATGTCAATTCATTTTCTCTCTAGAAACTGTAGAGACCTATGTGTAAATGGTATAAGGGATGTCACTTCTTTCTGGATGTTCATATCACAAGTAATAGGAGAATGGTACCTATTGAACATCAGCCCTGCCAATAAGGATGTGTGGGCAAGGAGAAGATGGGCTCTGCCCCATACCTGCTGCTTCCCTGAGAAAATGAATGCTATGGGCGAAATGATTCAAAGGCAGAGTCCATTCTATTCAAACTCTTCTTTGACAGAATGCTCAACAGAGCATGAAGAACAGGAGGGGAGTGTTCCATGCCTAGGTAGGAGGTACACAGGCACAAACGCAGAACAGACTCATGCAAAGACCTGGGTATATTTTTAAATTGTTATTGTTATTATAAAGGTGAGAGACTGAAGGATTACAGTTACATAAGTCGGGGCAAGAGTACATTTCTTTTTGGAAGATGTCACCCCTTCCTTGCTCTGTTTTTCCCTCCCATCCCACCCCACAAGTTGGAGAGTTCATTTTCAACAGTGTTCAGTGCGTGTCAGGCCGCATTTGTTCACCTTTCATCCCTCCACTTCTGTGCCTCCTCTTACCCTCCCAAAGACAGATAAGTGAACAAACAAGACAAAAAGAAAACAAAAACAGTGACAAAGAAAAAAACTCATTTCCATTTCCTGGAGTTCATTTGGAGAGGATCAGAGGCACACAGGCATTGCACTTTTGTGATAAACCCTGGGTATTTTATGACAGAGTTTCAGCTTGTTTGGAAGCACTGGAACTCCAAATCTTAGTCAAGCTCTAGACCTAACACCAGGCCCTAGGTCAGCCAGGTCTGACTGTGCCTCACTTAATTCTTTAACTGTGTGCACTAGTGCTCATTTGTCTTCTCACAGGGATGTAAGCGGCTTGTCCACAGTTCACAGTGAGGAAATAGTGACCAAACTAGAGGCCTGTGCATGTCCTTAGTCCTGCACTGCCTGCTGGGAAGGCAGACATCACACCCTATCCTGGCCA
The DNA here is from genome assembly GCF_019054845.1 of Dipodomys spectabilis. NCBI lineage: Eukaryota > Metazoa > Chordata > Mammalia > Rodentia > Heteromyidae > Dipodomys > Dipodomys spectabilis. Next base: position 3,178,669 of record NW_024870896.1, on the reverse strand, counting down.
TTCACACAGTCATTCACTTTACAGTGATTCTATTCATATGTTAATTGCCTCAAAGTCAGATGTGTTAAGCTCACCACCAGTGGCTCCCTCCTGTAATCCTAGCTACTTGGGAAGATAAGCTCTGAAGTTCTAAGCCAGCCTGGGTAGGAAAGTCCATGAGTGTTATCTCCAATTAACCACCAAAAAGCCAGGAGTGGAGTTGTGGTAGAGTACCAGCTTTGAGCAGAAAAAAAAAAGCTAAAGGACAGCACCTGGGCACTGAGTTCAATCATCAATAACAGAAGAATAACCACTCATAAATGTAGAGATGATAAGATCATCTTGCTGCCTTCCCATCTCCTTGTGCTTGGTGTGCTGGGTAATTTTCCTGAAGATGCATGACCCTGATAATGTGTTTTCCCCTTTTTCATTGACAAAGCAAATACAAACACTTCCTCCAAACAGCCTGGGCTTGAAGTGGTACCCTTCCTTTCTAGGCTAAATTAAACTTAATTTATCTGGGTCCAATTGAACTTAATTAGGCTAGGGCCCAATTCTAACAGATGATACAGCCTCAGAGGCACTGACTGTATTTGGGTCAGGAATTTCCGTTTGCTCTCCAGTCTCCTGGAAATCGTGCGTGGACAGGCAGCAGGTTGTCTCTTCCTCAGGTCTGCTCTAAATAATACTTAGCTGTGTTCTATGTGGCCATTTGGGAGTGTAGGGGGATAAACCTAGCTTTATTTCTGCGTGATAGTTTGTTTATTCCTACTGGGAGGGTAGTTTGGGGCAATGAAGTAAAGAGGAATATGACTCATAGACAAGATTCCCTATCTGGGAGATAGAAATAAAAAGAGAGAAAACAGAGGCTGAGAAAGAGAGAGAGGTGATCAGCCTGTCTGAGGGATTTGCAGGAGGTAAGCCATGCAGGCTTGTGATAGTTGCATGTGACCACAGCTGTGTGTGAACATGACCGCATGGAACTGCTGCTCCAGACAGAGGTCCAGCAAGGCTTCCTCACAGTCCAGCTACACAGAAAGCACTCTGCATGCACACTGCTCCTCGTCAGATGCACTTCCTCTTGATGCGAGAAAAAGTCTAGGGACTAGTATCAGGTACTAAGTACATGTCAGCTCTTCCATCAGCAATTGTGGGAACCTGCAGTCTGTCTTTTCTGAGTCTTGTTTGCTCCTTTCAAAATGAAGATGATTAAATCCACATTCAGGGTTATCAGAAGTGCTAAATTACATAATAAAGGTGGTAAGTTCAGCATTGAGCCTGGATATAGAAAATACTCATTTAAATGGCTATAAGCTGGGCAGGTGGCTCATATGTGTATTCCTAGCTACTCAAGAGGCTGAGAGCTGGGGACCAGAGTTCAGGGCCAGCCCAGGCATTAAAGTCCATGAGACTCTTACTTCCAATAAACCACCAGAAAACCAGAAGTAGAACTGTGGCTCAAAGTGGCAGAGCACTAGCCTTGAGCAAAAATGCTCAGAGACAATGCCAGGGTCCTGAGTTCAAGTCCCACAACCAAAAGAATAAATAAATTAACAAATATGCTACTTAAGAACATCTCTAGACAGAGAATATAGTATTAACTAATATCCTTATATTAGTTAAAGATGTATACTGTGGGTCCTAAAGTCACCACTAAACTAGTAAGTAAAAGAAGGAAAGCTAATAGCCAATAAGTGGATAACATGGAATCTTAACAAAACACTTAATGAATGCAGATAAGGCAATAAAAGAGAAAAAGAGAAGGAACAGATGGACAAATAAAAAAGTAATGAGACAATAGATGTAAGCCAAAATATATGAGTGATCACACTATCTGTGAATAGACTGAATATTCTGATTTAGAAAGTAGATATTGTCAGGTTGACTTTAAAAAAAAAAAAAAAAAAAAAGAATGCATTAGTGCCTCTCACAAGACAATGAGAACTGGGAATTTTTCAGCGCTGTCCATTTCCTGTGTGAGTCCCAGTCTAGATGAACATCAGCCCCACTGGCAAGTAGCTCCTTTCTCCAGGGGTTTTTCAAGAAAAGCATAGGAAATGCAATGTCCTTTGATATCTGTGTGGGACGGCTTTCAGGATGCCTGGAGAATGTTCAAGTCCCTTACACAAAATGGTACAATATTTACAGAGAGCCACCAGACTTTAAACCCTGTCTAGATGACTTGTAATACCTAACACAAGGCAAAAACTATGAATCGTTGTTATGCTGTGTTGCTTAGAAAATAATGACAAGGAAAAAGTCTTGTATGTCTAGCATTGATTAAAAACAAACAAACTATTGGCCTAACCACATTTTGCAACCACAGTTGGTTAAGTCTGAAGATTCTGGAATTACAGGCCTGGATGATAGACCAAATATCAAAAGTGTAAGCTGGGCACCGGTGGCTGGTGGCTGTAATCCTAGGTAGTTGGGAGGCTGAGATCTGAGGATGGAGGTTTCAAACCAGCCTGAGAAGGAAAGTCTGTAAGAGAGACTCTTATCTCCAATTAAATCACAGAAAAAGCCACTTGCAGCTCAAGTGGTAAAGTGCTGGCCTCAAGCAGAAAGAGCTCAGGGACAGCACCCAGGCTCAGAGTTCAAGCCTCAGGAATGGGGTGGGGAAGGGAGGAATGTGTTGGTAGCAGACTTTAGAAACACAAAGTAGAAACTAAATCTGCCCTCCATTTTACACATAATTTGTTAGCTCTTGTCATTCTTTTTCAGAGAGGTTCTGGATGGTTATTGATTTGATTTCAGCTCCTCTGAGGAGTAGCTGAGCATCTCCCAGAATGTTGTGTACTATACAAGACAGTGCAGAAAGTTGCCAGTATGTTCCAGTGTTTTCCCTATCTTTCCAATAGGTAGTTTTAAAGTTTCAGGTCTTACCTCTAAATGTCAGGGCACAATCCTTCAGGACAGGACCCCCTGCATTTTACTAAACCCTTTCCATGAGTTCAGACGACTAAGTTCCTCATTGTGAATCAAGAGTTTGCCAAAGGTTTAAAAAATCACAGATATGGCTATGTGCTGGTGGCAAGAGCCTTGAACAAAACAAACTCAAGGACATAGCCCAGGCCCTGAGTTCAAGCTCCATGACCAACAGAAAAAAAAAAAGGAAGAAATTACAGATATCAAGAGATACTGTGAATTATACACCAGATGGACCTCATTAACTCCCTAAGCAATGTGATTGGGGAAAGAAATAGCTCATTAGAAACTTGACGACAACCAACCCTCACAGCTGTGTTCTAATTACAGTACAATCTCAGCTAAATGAAATCATGTCTTGACAGAGAGGCTGTTCATGACCCCTAGAAACTTTCATGCTAACTCCAGCATGAGAGGCCTCAGAGCTAGTCAAATGTGAATCTACAGTTGAAAAGGGAAAGTAGTAATGGCTGATTTGGAAACATGAAAATAAGTCCCTAAGTCCCCAAAATAATTCCATCTTATCAGACATTCTATCACCTCTAAACAGGCTCAAAGCAAATAATGATGCGAAGTTATAGTATAATACTATTTCTGCATAATTTTTTGTGACAGTAGTAAGGTTTGAACTCGGGGCCTCACATTCTTGCTTAGCTTTTTCTGCTCAAGTCTGGCACTCTTATCACATGAACCACACCCTCCACTCCTGCTTTTTGATGGTTAAATGGAAAGAAGAGCCTTCTGGGCTGACTTCAACTGTGATCCTCAGATCTCAGCCTCATGATTAGCTAGGTGCCCCAGCCTATTTCTGCATTTCTGATGCAACTCCATCATAAATCAAGGGATGCCTATCATGACTTGTCTTCCTTGGGATAACAGAAACATGTCTTGGAAATTGCAATACCTCCCCTGGCTTTATCTGCTACAACCAAGCAGAGCTGAGTATAGGCCTTGGGCCAATGCAGGATTAATTCTGTCCTCATCAGATCCTTCACCCAAAGCCACAGGCCTCTTAACAGCAGGGTACACTGGCTGCCATCCCAGCCAGGCCTGAGCACTTCTCCTTATGATCCTAATGATGAAAGGTTAATACAAAAGCCAGTAAGGAGCCAAGCACCAGTGGCTCATACCTGCCATCTAGCTACTCAGGATGTTGAGATAGGAGAATCAAGGTTCAAAGTCAGCCTGTGCAGGAAACTCCAGGAGACTCTTACTTCAAATTAATCAGCAAAAATCCAGAAATGGAACTGTGGCCCAAGTAGTAAAGAGCTAATCTTAAACATAAAAGCTCATGGACAGTGCCCAGGCCCTGAGTTCAAGCCCCAGTACCAGCACAAAAAAATGGAAAGAAGGAAAGAGAACACCAGCAGGGAATTATTCAACTTGCACAGATGGTAGCGTAAGCTGATAAATCAAAATCTGCCTAACAACAAAACAGGGGGAGGGAGGCAAGAATGAGAAAAGTGAAAAGAACAAAATAAATGACTCTATTACACTGTTGGTGGGGTTTTTGGGGGGTTTTTTGGCTGTCGTGGGGCTTGAACTCTGGGCCTAGGCACTGTCCCTCAGCTCTTCAGCTCAAGGCTAGCACTTTACCACTTGAGCCACAGAGCCACTTCTGGTTTTCTGGTTTATTGGAGATAGGGTCTCACGGACTTTCCTGCCTGGGCTGGCTTTGAATCACATCCTCAGATCTCAGCCTCCTAAGCAGCTAGGATTATAGGCGTGAGCCACTGGCACCCAGTAGAATGTAAATGTTTTATATCACTCTGGAAAGCAGTATGGAGGTTCCTCAAAAAAAACTAGACAGCACTACTCTATGACCCAGCAATTCCATGTCTGGGCATTTATTCAATAGAACACATACAAGGATACACTAAAGCCACCAGCACAACCATATTCAATGCAGCATTATTTACCATAGACAAGATATGGCATCAGCCCAGATGCCCTTTAATGGATGAATGGACATATACAATGTGGTGTATATATACAATGGAACTCTACTCATCCATTAGAAATAATTATATTGTACCATTCATAAGGAAACTGAAAGACTTGGACAAAATATATATTAAGTGAAGTAAGCCAGACCCAGAGAAACTCAGATTGCATCCTCTCCCTCACTGTACCTAGATTGTACCTATAAATCTATAAGTAAACACACAGGGTGGTATGCAAGCAGTTATAAGTGAACTAACTGAAATATAATACATTGTATGGAGAGCACAAATAGTATAATTCTTTAAAAAGACTAACTCAAAGCCCAACAAAGTAAGCACCAGGAAATGAGTACTTCCAAGGGTGAGTGGGCAAGGGGAGAGGGGTACAAGAATAAAAGGGAGGGCTGGGAAGGTGGCTCAGTGGTAGAGTGCTTGCCTTGCACACATGAGGCCCTGGGTTCAATTCCTCAGCACCACATAAGCAAAAAGAAAAAAGTCGGAAGTGGCACTGTGGCTCAAGTTGTAAAGTGCTAGCCTTGAGCTGAAGAGCTGAGTGACAGCGCCCAGGCCCAGAGTTCAGGCCCCAAGACTGGACCCAAAAAATTAAAAAAAGAATAAAAGGGAAAAGGGAGTAGAATGCAGGCAAGAATTCACTGTATATACCACAGAACTGAAAAAAAAATAAGAGAAGGATGGTTTGAAGGGGGAAGTAAAGATATTGAAGAGATGGCATAGATCAAGATGCATGTATACATAAACTACTTTGCTAAATGGCAAAAATAATTCAATACATAATCTAAAAATTAAGAAGAGCAAATGAACAGATGGGGTAGGAGGGGTGGGTAAGAATGGTGAAAGAGGTAACATTGATCATGATGCTCTGAATTCTTTAAAAAGACTAAATCAAAGCCCAACAAGATAAGTACCAGAAAATGGTTACTTACAAAGGTGGGGGAGACAAGGAGAATGAGGTACTCATAAACTACTCAGTTGAATGGCAACTCTTTTGTACAACTACTTAAAGATTTTTTTAAGTGTAGAATAAGGACAGGACAGTTGATCTCTGGTTTCATAACCTTACAAGAAATTAAAAGGAGATCCAACAATCAGAAAGCCATTCAATGCTCACTATTTAACCCGAGATGGCTGAGATGGCCTGAACTGCTATCTTCCCTATGGTGTATATTTATGCTCACTTTTCCCATAGTATTTCTCTTCTGCTAAATATTTCTAACATATTTAATTAGGTAAATATATTTCACCATGTCTCTTTATTTGGTATCTGTAAGTAGCCAAACCTAACTTGGAACTCCTGTTCTTGGGCTTGGGTCTAAAATTCCAGTTTCAAAAAGAGTTTCACAGACTTGTCTGCTTGGGCTGGCTTCAAATTATGATCCTTAGATCTCAGCCTCTTCAGTAGCTAAGAATACAGATATGAGTCACCAGTACCTTGCTGAATTCTCTTTTAGTATAAACCAGAAAGTGAAACTGGGATATCATATAACAATTCTATGTCCTTTTCTCTCTCTGCGTCTCTCTATCTCTCTGTCTCTGTCTCTCTGTCTCTCTTTCTCTCTCTGACCACCATGCTGTTTTTTCAGTGTCTGTGCCATTTCACACTTCCATCAACAGCCTGTGCTCAAGGGTTCTAATCTCTCCACGCTCTTGCCACACTTACTATTTTCTGGTTTTGATGGAAACCATCCTAGACAGTGCAACAATATCCATGGCAATGATGACCTTGGAAGAGCCTGAGGTACCACTCTGCCCTTGATCTCTGTTAAAAGATGCTATGCCAATGTCCTGGGGCTTCCTCTCCTCAGAACTTACATGCCTTGAGGGTAAGGAAAAGAGGCTGGTGGAAAAAAGCCAGTCAGAAGAGCCCCAGGACAGGTACACCAGTCCACCTCCTACATCACCAATATAGATGTTGAGTTTTGCAGCATTATTGTGGTAGCTGATAGCTCATACCCCCCAAAAATGCAGAGAAGTTCCAGGAAAGCACATATGTATTTTCTAACAGAAGATATATACACGGTGATATACTGGTATAATGAAATTCAAATGAATATACATAGGCTATAAGCACTGACAAAAATATATCTAAAAACATGTTGGGCAAGCAAAGCAACGCAAAGCTTCACTTTGTGCTGAATGTGGGCATATACCATTAAGTGATCCATAGACACACAGTAAAAGTGTGAATAAATGCATGGGAACTCACTCCCTCCCATGGAGAATGGAGGGGAAATATGATGTCATCAAGGCTAGGGGCAGCGGCACAATGCACACATTTCTGTGGTGGTTGGCTTTTTCAATGTATGGAGAGATAACCAGTACTATGTTGAGGTGGAGTTGTGGCTGAACAACAACTAGGAGAGACAAGCCTCACCCAGCCAGGAAACAAGCTCCTCCCAGCCAAGAGAGGCAACCAGGGAAGGACTGAAAGCCTTGATGAGATCAAGATGTGGCTACTACTTTAGGCATCTCATACACACACCCTCTGCAGGGTGAGGAAGGCCAGAGTTCCATCCTTTCCCAGAAGCAAGCCCTTCCATAGACAGAAACCACTTTGAAACTCAGGGGTCTTTAACATGAATCTAGACTCATTCTTTTTCTTTTTTATTTTTTTATGTAGTACTGAAGGAGTGGAACCCAGAGCCTCTTGAATGGTAGGCAAGCACTTTACCACGATGCCACAATCCCAGCCCAAGACTCACTATTTACATCAATAAAAGAGTGAGCCCAAAAGAGTCAAAGGTTGGGAGAAATGCTCCCCAAAAAGATAACAAAACAAGTACAGAAGAACCACACAGGTAAAACTGAAGGTTTGAAGATGCATGTGGAATTCTGTGTGTGTGTGGCTAGAAGGAAAGTAACAAACAGGAAATAAACAACTGGCTGAGCTCCTGTCAGCTCTTAGTTAGTAGTTACCACAGGTACTGGGGAGATGGAGGATTGCAGCTCAAGGCCATCCCACGCCAAACTAATAGCAAGACCGCATCTCAAGTGTGTGCTTGTCACTCCAGCTAAACTGAATGGTAAGGATAATAGTCCAAACTAGACCTGGTGAAAATTGGAGAAATTATATGAAAAATAAAGCAAAAAGGGAATGAAATAAAAGGAAAAACCAATCTGATCATGCTCTCTTAGATTCCATCTCCAGATCTTGCTTCTACTTATGAGCTCTCTGGGATTGTTCTGAAAGGATTTGTGAATAATTGAAATGAAAAGCTATTGTACAAGTTATAAGATGAAATAATTCAGTCACACAATAACTCAGAATAGAATACAATGTAAAACACCTACCAGAAGTGTTTCAACATCTGATTACTATAGGTGAAGGGGCGTTGCCAGGCAAGGGAAACAGGTGAAAAACGCCTCATATCTGTTCACTAACTTGTGCTAATGATTCCAACTCAGCAGAAACTAAATTCTTGGCAGTTCATTTTCTCCTCATACAAGACAGATGGCTATGTGGAATAATGTGTGTGTATGTGTGTGTGTGAGAGCTAGACAGGGGGGAGAGAGACAGAGACAGAGAAAAAGAGAGAGAGAGAGAGAGAGAGAGAGAGAGAGAGAGAGAGAGAGAGAGAGAGCGCAAACCAGACTAGTACTCTACCACTTGAATCACAGCTTCACTTTCAGCCTTTTGGTGGAAGTGGAGATAAGTGTCTTAGCTCAGGCTGATTTGGAACCGTGATCCTCAGATCTCAGCCTCCTGAATAGCAATGATTATAGGTGCGTACCTGTTAGGAGCCAGCACTTAAACAGACTGCATATATTTTGACATCTATATTGTTTGTTTAAATAGAGTGTGCAAGATATACATCTTCTAGGCAAAACTATATGTGCCACATTCTTAACACAATACATAACAGGCTCAAGAGTATCAGGAGAAATATTTGAATTTTCATTCTATGAAGAAAGGAATCAAAATATTAGCTATGCTTTTCAAAAAGTTACCAGTTTGTGTGTAGCTAATCAGGAATGTCTTTCAAGTTCTAACTGTATTGTATAAAATATCATTTGAAAATACCAAGAGGATATCCTGTTTTTTAATGATGCATGAAAAGAATAATGCTAATTGGCAGTATTTTCTTGTAAGGAATCAATAAAGTAATTGTGTTTCATTAGAAAAGGTCATAGTTAGAAGGAATAAGTTCTGCTGGTCCACTCCACAAGAAGGTGACTGTAGTTAATGATAATGGTTGTGTATTTCTAACTGGATGGAAGGGAAAACTGAAAAACTTCACCCACAATAAAATGATTCATGTTCAAGATGATAGATATACTGATTATCCTTATTTGTTATTACATAATTTACACATGTATCAAAACATTTTGCCATGTCCTGTAAATTTTTACCGGATTATCTATTAAAAATAAAATGACGTTAACTGACCACAATAAGCAGATTACAATGAACAAAATTAAACAGAATTGCCATGCTACTGATAGTTAAATAATCAAAATAGACACAATCTTAATTACCGGCCAAATTAACATTGTGAAAGCAACTTTAAAATACATGTTTTTCTGCCTTTATATTCAGCACCCAAGCCATCAAGAAGTGTTTCCAGGAATCTATCCTAGAAGATACATTCCTCAGTTTACTCCTTGGTGACTTGTATACTATCCTACAGCATGTATTAATATGTTCTGACACAGATTTTAAGGTTGATTAAACAACAGCAAGGAGAATTAACTGCTGATTAGGTTAAAAGAATAAGATGAAAGTTTCAATATTTGGCAAAAATTAAATCCAAAGTATATGTTAAAATTATTTCTTTAGGTTACTTCTCTTTTTCCATCTCTGCCTGTCTGTCTGTATCTGTCTGTCTATCTGATTCTCTCTCTCTCTCTCTCTCTCTCTCTCTCACACACACACACACACACACACACACACACACACATACACACCACAGACAGAAAATAATGCACAAACAGGGAGTCAATGTGATAAATACTCAAGTTCTTTGTACTCTAATTACAGATCTTTGGGTATGACTTAAGTTGTAACCAAATGAAATATTACAAGTAATGAAACAGGAAGGAAATACAATTAGACATACGAAAAGATATCAATATGTCATAAATCCAATAGAATCTACAGATGGAAGAAAGAAAGAAACCAACTAAGAGATTCTGGGAATGAAGTTAGCTGCTTTAAAATAACTACATTTAAAATACTGTAACAATAATTATTTAGAAGTGGAACATATACCTTCTCACTATAAAAAGAATGAAATTGGGCTGGGATGAAGCTCAGTGGCAAAGTGCTTGCTTAGCAAGTGCAAAATCCTGGGTTTGATCCCTAGTACAAAAAAGAAGCAGAAAAGGTCAGATAATGTGACGTCAGGAAAATGAACCCTTAGATGTGTATTTTAATGTTTTTTTCTTTCATGCATGTATTTCTAACACATTTATAAGATTATCTCTTTGTTGCTTTGTATGTCCCTCCCCCACAGTATAACCCCTGCTTTCACTATATCACTATATTTGATGTCAGTATAACTTGTGGAGATGGGGAAAAACCAGTTGTTTAAGGATACAGGTGGACCTGTTGCAACAATGAGAAGTACAAGTCGTCATGTCCAAAACGAGCTTTACAACGTCGGTGCGGGGGGGGGGGGGGGGGGGGGGGGGGAAGGATTGGGATTGGGGGGGGAGGGGGGAGGCTGGAAGGGATGTGAAGGGTAAACAAAGGAGGAGGCTGCAATGCTTGGTAAGAAATGTATGCATTATCCTGCCCATGTAACTGTAACTCCTCTGTACAGTATGTTCACAAATAAAATAAAATTAAATTAAAAAAAAAAAAAAAAAGAAAAGACAAAAACTATTTTAAAAAATTAAATGAATAAAATGTAAATTATGAAAGCCAGAATTAAAAATCCATAAAATTACCAATTATACAACAGCAAAGATGAAATACTGTTATAGGCCATGGGAAACAAGCCTAGGGTCCAGGCAGGTAAGGCTATAAACCAGTAGTCCAAGCCTGATCAAGGGCATGTAAATAGCACACTAGGCAAGCTGTAGCAAATGTGGTCACTCGGCTGTAGCCTTGGGCTACAAGCCTACCTAAATCCAGGATGCTCTAGATTAGAACAATGCTATAGAACAGAGGCCCCTTGAAGAGAAACAGGAGAAGCGATTAAAAAGCAAAACTAGCAGGGCAGAAGATGAAAAGAGTAGTCCTTGCCTCAGCAATTGGAAGCTGATAGCTAGAGCCAGGTTATCAGATCAGCACAGATATTTCTTCTGCTGGACCTGTGTCCCATGTCCTCTTAAGAGTAACCTCTGAGTTTCTTTTGCTGGGAGACCCTCTCTCATGGCACATGCTTCCTTCAAAGGCTTGTATGTGACATTATCTTCTACATGTTCTGGTTTGGATCTTATTTTTGATTCCCCTATTAGGTAGTGGGAAAAATCTCTCAACACCACAGCAGGCTGACTCTGTTGGAAATTCTTCATGCCAGGTGATAGTGGAAATGAAGGAAAGAAAGAGAAACTGTTTGATAGGTGGGGATAGAAAATAGAAGCCATAACTTGTGCCCACAGTGCCTCAGACTTGTGTCCAAAATGGTGCTGCCTCTTCCCATAATGCCCTGGGTTTTCTGCTCAAAATCCTACATCAGTCACAAGGTAGTGCCACTTTTGCACTTCTCTACAATCAAGCATGATCAATAGGATTTACTTCTGCACTTATGCCCTGAGATGGGGGAACCACTACAATAAGAATCTATGTGAGTACAGAGCTGGTGGCTGATGACTGTTAATGTTAGCTAAATTCCACTTGATGGGATATTACAAAGTAAAATACCTAGAGCTGATGACAGGCTTGACATCACTTGAGGTTTTCTCTCTTAGGAACATGTAAACACATAAACAGCTATATATTTTCATTTCTGAAACCAACAATAAATGATCTTTCAAGAAATATAAACTAAACCAATCACCAACAGTGCACACCTATAATCCTAACTACTCAGAATGTTGAGATTTGAGGATCATGGTTCAAAGCCAGCCCAAGCATGCCAGTCAAAGTCCATGAGACACTCATCTCCAATTTACCACCAAAAAAGCTGAAAGTGGACCTATGCCTGAAGTGCTACAACACTAGCTTTGAGCAAAAATACAAAGCTCAGAGATAGCACCCAGGCCAACATGTTTATGATTTACTTCCTTAAATTATTAAAGCTAAAGAGATAAAAAAAATTGCATACCTTCATATGAAAGCACATTTCATTAAGGACTTAAATATTTCTTTTTTTCTCCCAAAAGGTGAATAAACTGATGCTAAGAATTTATGGAGAAAATGATATGATTTTACTATGAGACATCCATGAATAACTGGGTAAATAGAACAAGTGAATATATTCATACACAGGAAGGAAGAAGTAATAAAGGAGATCCTTTCCCAATGTTGTTTGCAAACTCAATGCAATGCTATCAAAACCCCTACAAATTCTTTAGTGGAAATTGATAAACCAATTCTAAAACATGTCTAGAGAGGAGATGGGCTTGAAGAGCCAAAAGAATATTAGAAATTAAAATGAAGAAGAAATTAACTTCCTGACATGAAGATCTAGAGCCTTTGGAATTAAACAGTACAGTATCGATATAGGCTGTGGAGATCCATGTAATAGGACAGCCCCAAACTGAATAAAGATTCATTTAGTAATTTGACAGACTGCATGATAAAGATGTCATTTGAAATTCTGAAGAAAAGAGAGATGCAGCAGAGTTGGCTAAACTGCCTATCGCTTGAAAAGGAAATGTGAAATTTCTAACTCATCCTTTAGAAGAGCAAATCCCACATTCTAGACTCAACATTAAAATTACAATGATTTAGAAGAAAATCTAAGAGGCAAAACTTTTCTGTTCAAGTCAAGTAAGTTTTAGAGAAAATCAATCTTCTTCCTTCAAAATTGAAAGCTTACATATGAATAAATGTGCCATGAATACCAGCAATAAGATCAGAGTATCTAATTATAAATCTGAACAATGAAAGCATGCCAATAGGTGAGTTTGACATGCAAATGGTTAATAAGCATATACATGTGTCATGACTATAAGTTCATTTGTTTGGGTTTTTTAGTGTGTGTGTGTGTGCGCCAGTCCTGGGGCTTGAACTCAGGGCCTGAGCACTATCCCTGAGCTTTTTTGTTCAAGGCTAGTGCTCTACCACTTTGAGTCACAGATGCATATCTGGCTTTCTGGTAGTTAACTGGAGATAAGACTCTCAAGGAGTTTCCTGCCCAGGCTGGCTTTCAATGTGATTCTCAGATTTCAGCTTCCTAAGAAGCTAAGATTACAGGCATGAGCCACTGGTACAGGACTATTTGATCTTGCAATCTTCTAGGGCTGGAAGTTCAAGCTAGCAGCTCTGGTATGAACTCTTGGTGGGACACAATGAAAGAAAACCTGCTGTGTACAGTACAACTCCAAGGTCAAAGCCACTGGTTCACAGGGAAAGCCACAGAACCATGGAGCACCAATGGCTCTGCTGCTAGCAACACTTCACAGTCATAACTACCTAGGTGCTCTTACTGCTTTGCTTTGACAAAACATAGTTGATATAATGGCCAACTTCCACCCAAGCTCCATGCATCAGACAAAACTCCAATCTGTCTCTGTGCATTATAACTGCTAGGGAAGCTCTAGGCATTTGTATTGCTTGCACTGGGTTCGGTCATCTTTCACACACAAAGCACGAAGAAATCTTCCGAGGGCAAGAATTCAGATAATGTCATTTATTAGCTTATTACCCAGCAAGTTTCTAAAATTAATGAAACTTATGAGGGTATAAATCTGACTCACTAATAAAAATATTCATACCAAAGGCCAACCGGAATCATAATGGATTCACAGTAGAGTAGGTATAAGAAAGGCTACCAAAAGTGATTTTTTTCATGGGGATCTAGAGGTCTCAAATGATTCAAGCACCCCTTAATTGCTCTCATCAGACACATAGGTGGTGGGGCCCTTCATCTGTCTAGGGGATTTTCTAACTGCTATGTAACCCTAAGAGATGCTGGCTGGATTCCTGTTAAGAAATTAATGCTCAACTCCTGAAGTGGGTTAGGTCTTACAAGAGATAGTTAATTCAGACAACAAAAGGTTGTTGTATGTTAGCTAGATGGCCATTCCCTATCTTCTTTCTCCCTTTCGGTCTCTCTTCTCCACTGACTCTTTCCTTCTCTTTCATATGGTCCCATCATTCTACCACTGTGATTCCATCCATGGGGAGACCTTCGCTACTGTTGCTGTTGCAAACCTTTTCTGAACTAAATCTTTTTTCTTTATAATGTACCCAGCCTCAGCTATTCCTTACAATAATAGAAACTAAGACAGAGATCGTAGAGAGTCCTACATCTTTTCAATAAAATAGAAAACTTTAGCTACCTTAAACTGCCATTATTTTAGTCACTCTTCCTAATTCCTTCTTTTTGTTCCTATTCTGTGTCAATAGTTTATATTCTTGCCTCCCCAACTCCACCCTACCCCTCTGCCAAAGCTGACATTAACTCATAAACATGAGGTTGTGTCATAAACAGGAGCTGACAGAGTGATGAATATCTAAATTAGCTATTAGGGCAATACTTGATCAAAGGAATATTTTTTTTTAATTATAAAGGTTTAAAACTGGTTCTTTTTAAGGAAAATATAACAAAGGCTATATAGCAAAGCCTTTGCCAATTACACATTGCTAAATAGCACCACAATGTAGAGACCCAATGTTAGGTCATTCCTTTTATTCATGAGGCTGTTTATTCAGAAGAATAAATACATCCCTTTTGTCAAAAATGAAAAATGTCAGCATCAATGAATCACTGGTTGCACACACCTGGCCCTCATTCGTGGCTGGCACGTCTTGCTCTGAGCTATTGCAGGTTTCTTCAGTACCTTTTTTATTTTGCAGGAAGCATCAGAAAACATAATGTCTTATGTGATTTCCCATCCCACTCTCATGCTATGAGGCATAATTACTTAGTCCCAGGAACCACATTAGTTGTCATAGAAAGACATACTCAGCAGATGCCAGTGGCCTAGACCTGTAATCCTAGCTACTCAGGTGGCTGAGTTTGAGGATCAAGGTTCAAAGCCAGTCCAGGCAGGAAAGTCTTTTAGACTCTTAACTCGAATTAACCAGCAAAAAGCTGGAAGTGGAGCTGTGGCTCAAGTTGTAGAGCCCTAGCCTTGAGCAAAAAAGCTCAAGGGTATCACTTGGGCCATAAGTTTAAGCCCTAGTACTGTCACAAATAATAATAATGATAATAATAATGACATGCTCTATTTTAAAAATAAGGCAATTTCAAAACAGCTTCCGTTCATAGCTCCCAAAGTGTTGCTGCCTAAATACACATTAAATTCAGTATCAACTGGCATCATCAAATCATAGACTCAAACTATTATAAGGTAGCAATATTTTAAACAAAGCAAACTTTTCATCTGTGCACGTGTGGATGAATCAGTCATTTTTCAATGACTATGACAAAATGCCTGAGATAATCAACTGAAAAAGAAGAAAGATTTGATTTGGACACATGGTTGCATAATGGTCACTCTGCCCTGTTGCTTTAGGCCTGTAACAACCCAGTACATCATGTACTCTAGTGGGGAACTGTGATGGAGAAGTCCTGTTCTCATGGTGGCTAGGAAGCAGAGAGAGAGAATAGGGGGAACTGGGGTCTCATAATCTCTTTCAAGGGCATAACCCCAGTGTCCTAACTTTCTTTGATTAGACTTAACCCCCTAAGGATTCCATCTTCAAGAGTATGAAGTTGAGTTCCAAGCCTTTGTAGGACATACCAGACTAAACTATAGCAGTGAGCATATAATTTCTTCCTATCTAAAGGTTCTCTACATTCCAGACAATAGATAGCTAATGAATTACATATTATGATTAATATTGTTATTGTTCCTACCTCTGCTTTCAAAGACTCTCAAAACCGAACAGCAGCATAGATCAGAAATTGCTTTTGCAAAAAAAAAGTTTATATCACATTGAAACAAACTTTAAAAATAGCTTACCAAACATATATCTAGGACCAGCAGAATGCTACTCAGTATCTATCGGAGAAATCTTACCACCTTACATAATACTTTTACAGGAAGCAGGAAAGAAAGAAACTACTTCCAGACTATTGATTGTGGCCAGCACCTCTTTAATACAAGAACACATACACAAAGACATTAGAGAGGGAAATGATAAAATTCAAATAACATCTGGGCTTGATAATATTATGCAAATGTGAATGTCTTAGTTGGGATAAATGTGTGAAGTTATGTAAGATGGTAACAGTGAAGAAGTATGTCAAAACTCTCATTACTGTTTGCAACTCTTTTCTGAGTCTAAAATTATTTCAAAACAAGGCAGCTTTCAAAACACCTTTGGAGTAGATATATCCATCCCTGTTTTTTGATTTTAGACTAAAGTGTTAAATCTTTAAAGAGAAAGCTATTCCCCCAAAAGCAGACAGAATATTTAAATCCAACTGTGACTCCTTAATCTGTGGCATATAACTCTGAGATTTTTGGGGGGAGGAGGGCCCATTCTTGGCCCCTGAACTCTGGGCCTGGATTCTGTCCCTCAGCTCTTCAGCTCAAAGCTAGCGCTCTACCACTTGAGCCATAGCTCCACTTCCGGCTTTTTTCTTTATGCTTATGTGGTGCTGAGGAATCAACTCAGGGCCTCAGGCATGCAAGGCAAGTACTCTACCACTGAGTCACCTTCCCAGCCCCAACTCTTGAGATTTTTATTTCCCTATAGCTTCTAAAATTCAAGACACTTACAGAGTCTACTGCAGCTGAGGATAGTCATTAGTCTTATTAGGGGTTATCATGTGGCACATTTATTGCTAAGTGCTGGTATCATCTGTGGCTTGTCCATTATTGTTCCAATTAGTATTTATTTTGTGCAGGTACTAGGGCTTGGCTTTTTTTCTGCTCAAGGTTGGCACTCTATCACTTGAGCCACACTACTTCTGGCCCTTTGCTGGTTAACTGTCTCCTTTGTGAGTTTGTCCTGTTCCACACACATAAGTTTTTCATTCAGCCTTGCTGAAGTTTGGGGGGGTCATGTAGGAGACTAGTCTGAGTCCCTGATAATGAGAAGGGCTCACTGGATGCGTGGTGTTTCAGATGTAAAATTTATTCCTCTTTCATACGCTGAAATTAGTCTGGGTTTATCTAGAGGAGAGTCTGAGAAGGCATCCTCACTGGTTAAGGGGCTCAGGTCAGTAGTCCTTCTGCGCATGGTATCAAGAGTTGAGGAGGTGCTACTGGCCAGGGATGCTGACTGTGGGATGGTAGAGGGTGCTGGGTGCTGAGACATCCAGGAAGAGGTCCTCAGCACAGCTCAAGACAGGCATGGCTTGTCCACTGCCCTATGGCTGCACTCATGGGTATAAATGAGCCACATATCCCTCGCCCTACTCTATCCCCAGCCCTGCAGGCTCAGCTCCAGTATGATGAAGGTTGAGGCTGTAGACAGCAGCAGAGCCACCTGGGAGTGCATGGGGGAAGGGTACTAGAATGAAATGGGGGAGGGGTGGGAAGACAGGAAGGCAGGATTGAGTAGGACAGGTGCTGCCTCTAGTACTACCCCATCTCTCTCCACCACCATGACAGTGCCTGGCCTGTCATATGTATAAATACACGTATAAATACACTACTCAGACTCATGAAGAATGCTTTGCAGATTGTGTGTGTGTGTGTGTGTGTGTGTGTGTGTGTGTGTCTATGAGTATATTAATCTATGGGTGTGTATTTTTAATGTTTAAACAATTTCACATTGAAATCTTATTTACTGACTACCTATTTCATCATCACTCAAGCATTACAAGGTATAATTACACAAGCTTAAATGTTATAGTTTGTTACACTGTAGGCTATATGGTCTACTGCTAGCCTATAAACCTGGACATCTTGTTACTGTATTGAAAACAGTGCCTGAACTATCTCACACACACACTATGGGAGGACCTGGGTATCTAAACAGGTCTAAACAGAGAAAAGGTCTAGAAAAAAAAATAAAGAGCTCTAGGCCAAGATGGTGGCTCGTGCCTTGTAATCCTAGCTATTCAGGAGGCAGAGATCAAGAGGACTACCATTTAAGACCAGCCAGTGCAAAAAGTTGTGACATTCATATTTATGGATATACATATATATGGATATATATATATGGTTTCACAACTTTTTACACTGTATATATGTGGACACACGGACACACACACACACACACACACACACTACACTCTAGAAAAGGTAAAATGAAAGTGATCATTAACCAATTAGTGCTTTCTAGAGCTTTGAGGAGAAAGACGGTCACATACCTAAGTACAGGTCATTCTTTGGGGCAGGGAATATATTATGCATGCAATGTAGATTAAAAATTCTATATTGGGGCTGGGAAGATGGCTCAGTGGTAGAGTGCTTACCTTGCATGCATGAGGCCCTGGGTTCAATTCCTCAGCACCACATACGCAGAAAAAGCCAGAAGTGGCGCTGTGGCTCTAGTGGTAGAGTGCTTGCCTTGAGCTAAAGAGTTGAGGGACACCACGCAGGCCCAGAGTTCAAGCCCATGACTGACAAAAAAAAAAAAAAAAAAAAAAAAAATTCTATAAAATTTTAAAATAGAAAGTGTTCACATGAATAAAATTTTTTAAACATTCTTAAGTTTTGGAGTACTCACAGAAAGTTCAGACAATGGAAGTATAACAAACATTTGAAGTAAACCCAATGAAAGAAGAGAGGACTGCCTGGCCTACATAACTGAGAATCCAAGTAGGTGGCCCAAGCTCTAAAAGATAAATGAGCAAAGCACTGAAACTTCGTCTAATTCTTCCCATAAGGGAATAGATGAAGCACTCGGTATACCATTATGTACGTAGTTTGCACTCACTGTAAAGTAAATGAAACCACCTTTTTCATTGTTAGGACACTTGGAAATGTGTCAGCAGATCTGGTGGCAGATTATATTATGCTATGCTAGAAAGATGTTAGAAAAAACTCTAAATTAATTTATTGTATATATATACAGACTTGAAAGTATATTTCTGCCTAGTTCTACATGTGTAGACTACAATACATACACATTATTTCTTGCTCTGTTGACTAAGAGGTGTCTCAGTAGTAAGGACCTACTTTAGTGCTCACAGCTTCATTTATGATAGCATTTTCTAATACAAGAAACTGTCGGCATCGTTGAAGAAAGTGTTATTACCTTTGGATGGAAAGCAATACAATTAGCATGTATCAGCGCAAAAGCCTATAGTGTCACAAAGAAAGAAACTGGGAAACAGGAGAATCACAGACAAGCCACAAACAACACAAATGCAGTAACCTGTGCATTGCAAAATGCTGCAGCAGCAGATACTTTACACAGGTAAAAATTATAAAAAAAACAACACAAATATAGTAGCAACAAACTTAAGTGAAACTAACACCTACAACAGGGGTGTGTGTGTGTGTGTGTGTGTGTGTGTGTGTGTGTGTGTGTGTGTGTGTGTGTGTGTGTGTGTGTGTGTGTGTGTGTGTGTGTGTGTGTGTGTGTGTGTGTACTGGGGCTTGAGTTCAGGGCTTGTCCTCTCTCCTGGGTTTCTTCAGGACAGTGGTACTTTGCCACTCCTCCATTCCAGAATTTTTGGCTGGTTAATTGGAGATAGTGTCTCATGATCTTCTTTGCCCAAGTAGGCCAAGAAGGATTACAGACTGACCCACTGAAATCCCCTTATAGATTATATATGCTAATAAAAGATTTTAAGTATTAGTAAACTAAAATTAAGATATGTAACAAAAAATAATGGCTAAATAAATGGTAGACTGGAGAATTTTTACTAGTGCATACTTGCAAATGAACTTTTCAGATACTTAATACACAATGAGATGGGACATAGTATCTCACATACCAGTAGCCAGCTGCCAGTGACTCCGTAATCCAGGGTACTCAGGAGGCTGAGATCTGAGGATTGAGATTTGAAGCCAACCAGGCCTGGAAAGTCCATGAGACACTTATCTCTAATTAATCACCAAACACCAGAAGTGGTGCAGTGCTTCAAGTAGTAGAGTGCTAGCCTTCAGCAATAAAGCTCAGGGATAACCTCTACCCTCTGAGTTCAAGTCCCAGTGCTGGCACAAAACACAGAAGGCCTGGTTTTAAAGGCTAATTTACAAAAAGCTCAGAATGTTTGGCAATTTTTTAAAAAGGAATTTTCAAGGTGCCAGTGACTCAGGGCTGTAATCCTATTTATTCAGGAATTGAAAATCTCAGAAATTCAGTTCATAGTTGGTCCAGGCAAAAAAGACTTTGAGACTCTGACTTCCAATTAACTATCAAGAAGGCTGGAAGTTGAGCGGTGGAGAAAGTGATAGAGCACTAGTCTTACATATATAAACTCAAAGCAACCAGGCTTCCAGTTCAACTCTTAGGACCATCCAATTTGTTTTTGTTTTTTTTTTTAAAAGCAATTTTACCATGGTAAGCTAACAAACTCCTTTCTGAGTGGTCAAATTATTGGCAGTTTATTTTAAATGTTCACCAAGAAAGCCATTTTTAATCAGGATATTTGATTTTGTTTATTCCATTCACTTTGGCAATCAACCCAGTCACCCCAATACCAGCCCTCAACTTCGGCTAGGCCCTTCCCAGTAGACCAGCTTCCAAAGCTCCTGTTCACTTGATGACCTACCTTACATGGCTCACCCGGGGGCTATTCTCAAACTGCAGCAAAGTGAACATCTTCCCCTCACGCTCCATGGTAGTGGCTCCCTTCCTTCCAGCTCAGCGTCATCCATCACACACACTAAGGCCAGAGAAGCCAGCGAGCTGGGCAGGGAAAGCCTGTGAGCCTCCTATCTCCAAAAACCAGGAAAACATGTGGACATGGAGCTGTGGTCCACGTGGTAGAGCACCAGCCCTGACCAAACACAAACAAAAAAAGTCAGGGACAGCACGGAAGCCTTCAAGTGTTCAAGTCTCAGGACCGGCACACCTATACATAAAGAAATAAAGTTAACTCAGTTAACTCTTCCTGAGATCAGATCTACAGACACCCCGAAACGATCCCGTACCCCAGGGAAGCCATTCCCCCAAACCACCGCGTCTCCCCTGCAGACCCCGCCAGACACCTAAGAGCTCACCTTGGACGAACCCGCCGACCTCCCGTCCTGGCCTCCGCCGGCCTCCGGGCCCCGCCGGCCTCGGGGCCCCGCCGGGCCCAGGAGGATCACCGCGCAGCCTGGCGGGAAACACGGCGGCGCCAGGCGCCACGAGGCCGCCGAGGCCGCACGGGCCGACAGCCAGGCCTGAGCCCCAGAAAGGACGCCCCAGGCTCCCGCGGCACACAGGGACGGGCGGGGGTTCCCGGGAGGCCTCCCTTCCCCACGGCTGCCCCTCCGCATCGCTTCCCCGTGACGGGGCCTCAGCGCGGCCTTGGCTCCGCTCCGGACCCGTCTCTCTCCTCCACGCTGCAATGGCCGTCCCGGAGTAGCAGGATCTCCAGTCTGAGCATGCGCACCAGCCGTCTGCCCACTGCGCATGTCTTTTTGCTCCTCCCCAGGGGCCCAGGTCCCCTCTCAAAAAGCTAGTGTCCTGGGTCTAAAAGACCCTGAAACTCAGAATCCAGACACCAGAATAATTACGATGACAGTCCTGAGCCTCAAGTGGCCATTTTTCAAGTGAGTGTGGTAAATTTCATTATGTTCACTTAATAGATACACACAAATATATATTGATCTAGTTTTAATCAGTGCTATATCACCACTTGCTCTGATCATGTGTTTTACAGTAATGTTTTGTGGACAAATACATTTGAGACTAAAAATGTTAAACAACTTCATAGTTTATAAAAATCGTATTCAATTGTATCTATTGTATAGCATAATATCATATTTATATATGTTTATATATAACTGACAATTGTGGAGTTGATTTACCTCCTGATTAATTATTGAACCATTGTTCAGTAATAAATCTAAGTCTATTTCTCTGTTATCAGGAAATACATTAAAATGATAATGCTTGTAAAACTCACACTGATGAGTTACAAAAGCTTAAATAATTAAAATTTACAGAGAAGATAATAGAAATTAAATAACAGAAAAAGGGAGAGTGGCCAGTGGGAAGAAGAAAAATTTGGTCCACACCAAGAAAACTTGCACACCCTAAACCTCCACATCCCATGTCTTTTTTTCCAGGAATCTTTTAAAAACTTAATATATTAGAACCAACTTGCAGGAACTACCCAAAACAGAAAATAAATTGCAAATTTAGGATTTAGCAATTCTAGTCACAACTCTACCCAAGCCTTCTACAGACATGCAGGCATTCACCAACAATCTCATTAGTTGTTTTGTTTTGTTTTTTTAATTCCTGAGTTTATAAGTTTTCTCTGAAAACAATCGATATACCAGAATTGGTTCAGACTAGACACATGTGGCTCAGGCCTGTAGTCCTAGCTACTCAGAAATCTGACATGGGAGGAAACCATTTGACCAGTCATTCCCTAATAACAGAAATAGGCCTTAAGGAAAGTTCAATTCTGCTCAGTATGTGAAAGGCCCTTGGTTCAGTCCCCAGCAAGCAGGAGAAAAAAAGGAAAAGGGAGGGGTCGGGAGAAGAGAGGAAAGGAGAGAAGAGAGAGGAGAGGAGAGAGGAGAGGGGAGAGGAGAGGAGAGGAGAGGAAAGAGGAAAGGAGAGAGGGGAGGGGAGGGGAGGGGAGAGGAGAGGGGAGCAGTATATATTTACATGAATAGATGTATGTATGTGTGTATATGTGTGGGTCAGCCTGTATGTATATAGACATACATATCCCTTTAAAAAGTGTATTATATTGAATGTTTCCATTTTAATCCCCCCTTTCTATCCTCTCCACGCCCTGAATCTATCATTGCCTCTGATTTCACTCAATTAGTTTACTACTCCTGTCCTTCTTACATCTGTCCAACTGCTCTTCTCATGGATCTCCTGACATCAATCTTTCCTCTTCCTAAATTTTACATATATGACATACGTTGTAAGTGTTTTAGAAATGCCAGAGAGAGGAAAACAACCTGAAAAAAAATCAACTTAATGTTGGGTACTACTGGCTCATACCTATAATCCAAGCTTTGAAGAGGCTAAGATTCAAAGATAGCCAGAGAAGAAAAGACCAAACAATATCTTATCTCCAATTAATCAGTTTAAAACAACAAACACTCTCTGTTCTTTTCTAGCTCTCTGCTCTCTGCTCTCTCTCTGCTCTCTCTGCTCTCTCTGCTTTCTCTCTGCTCTTTTCTAGCTCTCTCTGCTCTCTCTCTGCTTTTTTTCTAGCTCTTTTACATCTGCATCCGCTGAGGTCACATCTGAATTTGATGTGCCCACACCTTTCTCCGCCCATACCCTAGATGAGGCCTAGCCCAGGCCCAGATCCCTCTCTGTTCTTTTCTAGCTCTCTCTGCTCTCTCTGCTCTCTCTGCTCTCTTCTCTCTCTCTTCTCTCTCTGCTTTCTCTCTCTTCTCTCTCTCTGCTCTCTCTGCTCTTTTCTAGCTCTCTCTGCTCTCTGCTCTCTCCTCTCTCTCTGCTCTCTCTGCTTTTTTCTAGCTCCTTTCTAGCTCTTTCCTCTCTTTCCAAGCTCTCTCTCTTTCCCAGGCCTTTCCCAGCCACGTGGAGTGCCAACCTTGCCTGGTCCCAGCAGGTCTACTGAGTAAACCTACCCCTTACCTGAAAAAAATAAAATAAAAATAAAACAAACAAACAAACAGGAAATGTAGCTGCTACTTAATTGTAGAGTGCCAGTCTTCTGGGGGGGAGGGGGGGGAAGCTACTGTAATTCTTCTTAAGAAGACTTTTGCAAAGAAAAGCACTATGTGAACCTCTGCAGTTACGAGGTTGGCAGCCTAGCCCTGAGTTGAAACTCCAGTACCAGAAAACAAATTTCTGGCATAAAACAAACCTTATAAGTAATAGCCCAAGTTTGGAGGTGTGTTCAGTCCAGGCAATGCTTATGCATATCCAAGGGGAAGCAGAAGGGATATTGGTACATATGAAAATAGTAAAGGGAGACAGAAATGGAGCTAAGGAAGTGTACAGAAATACAGATAGGATTAGTATCTGAAATTGAATTTTAAATAAAATTGTAACCATTTGAGCAATAAAAATTATTTTTATGAATAACAAGAGTTTTATTTTGTTTTTCTTCTGGCCCAAGGACTGGAACTCAGTTCCTGGGTGCTGCCCATGAGCTTCTTTGCTCAAGGCTAGCACTCTACCACTAAACCACAGCTCCACTTCTAGCATTTTTTGTTTTAATCAGAGATTTGAGTCTAACAAACTTTCCTACCCAGCCTGGCCTTGAACTGTAATCTTCAGATCTCAGCCTGAGTATGTAGGATTACAGGTGTGAACTAATAGCACTTGGCCAGGATAATAGTTTGAAAGGCATTATTTTGGAAGAGATAGTAGTCTAAACGGAGTGAGTAGGTATGCTGAAGCCAACAAGCTAGAGGCTGGAGGCATGTAATACTATTTGTACTGACATACAAGAAAGTATCTTCAGATTGTTTTGATCCCAGAAGCAAATGCTGTGGAAAAAAAACCTGATGAAAGAATTTTGTATTCTAAATCTTAATCACTGAGAGAGAGAAAAATAAGTTGAAATCATGGGCATGGAGCTTAGAAGCTTAAATTGACTATGCAGGTATTCTACTACTTGAGTCTTGCCCTGGGCCCTATGTTTTCAATTAATTTTCAGACCAGGTGTTGAATTTTTGCCCTAGGCTGGCATTCAACTTGAAGTTCCTCATCTCTGCCTTCCTGATAGCTGTGATTGATTGTAAGTGTGCAATTCTACCACCAGATTTACTAAAAAAAAATTATACAAATGTAACACTTGTTGAAACCCAAGTAAAAATGTAGAAGTCATGTATAATTCGTTTGTGTTCCTTGGAAAGGGAGGTAAGGATGACGGAGAGCTAACATTTTATGGAAACTTGAATCCCTGGACTCAAAGCTTATAGCACAATTGTGCAGTACTTCAATAACTCGTACTGGATTCCATTCCCAAAATTAAAACAATAAATACTTCCCCAGAATCTTAAGTCGTCCCAAACTGACAAAATTCTTTTCTTGTCACATTTAAGCCAGGCTTCAAAACTTTGTTATGAACCATTTATGTGATTTCTTAGAAAAATCAGACTTTCAAAAGATCACTGACTGGACATTTGTGGATCATGCCTATAATGCTAACTAGTCAGGAGGCTGAGATCTGAGGATTGTGGTTCAAAGACAGCTTGGACAGAAAAGTCTGTAAGACTCATCTCCAAGTAACCACCAGAAAACTGGAAGTAGAGTTGTGCTTAAGGTGGTAGAGAGCTAGATTGAGCAAAAAGAGCTCAAAGACAGTGCCCACGCCCTGAGTTTAAACCCTATGACCAACCCAAAAAAAAAAAAAATCTCTTATAACTAAGTTTAGAAAGTGTATCTAGATACCTGATAGTTTCAGTTTAGAAGGTTTGTCTACCTACCTCAGATACATTTTCCAATTTTCCACAGTTCACAACATGGTACCACATCATCCTGATCCACATTCAGCTAGCTAGGAATCTATTTTGTGCTTAATTCATTCCACATGCTCCTGTAGAACCTGAATAGCCACACACCCACTCACCAATGCTTTATTCTACATTTAGGTCAATAATGTCTCCACAACATCTATGTGGTCAGTTATTTCTTTCAGAAATATCACTATATATGTTTTAAATAATGTACACATAGAGCACTCACAACAAAACCACTTGCATAAAGATGTTATAAAAACACCTTCTTTAAGAAAAATTCTATACCACTATAACAAATATATTTCTAAATGGTCCTCATCCACGGCCTCTTTTTCTAGATATTTTGGTAGAGAAAAAGACAGAACAATCAAAACAAACTCAGAATATTCAATGAATAAGGGGAATCTCATTTAATTATAAAAAAACCCCTATAAACATATTGAAATTTTTATTAAGCCACTGGAAAATAATGTATACACTGCATAACTTCTTTTTCATGGTGGTACTAGGGCTTCAACTCAGCGCTTTAGAACTATCCCTGAGCTCTTGTGCTCAAGGCTAGCATTCTACCAGTTGAGAGGAAAAAAAAAAAAAAACTTCTCTTCCTTCAGGTACATGTGATTAAGATTTCAAGGTGTTTCACAAAGGAAAGTCTCACAGTGTTAAACTTTCAGCAATGGCTTTCTTATCCCAGTTGAAGTAGGTAGAAATAGAAAGCAAGACACATTTCCTAATCCCCATAGAGAAAAGACTCAGCATAGCAGCTGTTGTCTGTAAGCTTCTTCCTTGTTTTGTTTTGCAAGTACTGAGGCATAAACTTAACCCTCTCGCTTCAATTGTTTCTGCACTTGACTGGTACTTTGCCACTGGAGCCAGGTCCCCAGTTCCTTCTTTTCTGTTGGTTAATTAGAAATATTATTGTTAAGGTAGACTTTCTAGTATTAGAGCAAACGAATCACTAACACCAGCATTTTACCTACTTGAGTAAATTAATGGCGAGAAGCTAGTATGTGAGGAGAAATTCAATTTCCATTTCCAATTTGTTATCTGGTTCTAATGTATGTCTGGCTTTTTGGCTTGGTTTAAAACTGCCATTACCAAAATTCATATTTTATCTTCCTTTTATGCCAGTAGCAGAATCTGAACTCAAGGCATTGAGCTGTTGCATATTTTTTGTTTAATGATTTTGCATACAACTTGAGCTGCACCTCTAGCTCCTGACCTTTGCTGGTTCATTAGATGAGAATCTCTCAGTCTCTCTTTTTCTGTAGAAAAAGAGTGTGCAGGATCTGCTTTGAACCTTCATCCTTAGACCACTTTAGATGCTAGAATTTCTAAGATAGGTCATGACATCTTTTCCCATATATGTAAATCTTCTTTCTCCTATTGATTATGTCTTTTACTTTTCAGTGTGCCTATTTCCTATGTATTTTGTTAAATATTTTCTCTCAGAGTAGATTCTTGATGTTCCTTGAGGTGAAATTTTCTCACATATTTGCACCAAGCATATTTGATGTGTATAGAGAATTTAAGAGAGTCACTACATTTGCTACCACTACATCCCACTACATTTACTCTGGCATTTGTCAGAAGACCTAAGACATTTGGTCCACTATGGCCTAGAGCTTTTGTAGCAGCCATATCACCCCATGGAGGCATGGCCTGGATTCCTTGCCACTCCCTGCGCATTGAACAGGCCCCTGTATAGCCAGTAGGTTCTCTTGGACAGCTCCAGGTCACGCTATGTTTTGCCCCCACTCAGGACCTATGGGTCTGGGATATCAGATTGTAGGTAGAAAAAAAAAAAAACCAGTATTTAGGACTCATGAATTGCACAATAAAAAAATTGACAATTTAATAAAATTAGAAGAATAAATAGAATGACCATTTTACAGCCATCACAACAAAAAGAAATATAGAGATTTTCCCAAAAAGCGGGGAGGGAAGCTCTAAGTCCTGATCAGCCTCTAAGTTGCCTTCAAGAATAAATTCTAGATGAGGATCCTCAAAGGGATCTACCTCTTCAGGAAAGACAGGATTTTCTTCCTGAGTTCAGGGAAGAGCAGATTCTAATTCTCAATTGGAGATTGGTTCTCCTGCAGCAGGACAGATTTGTTTGGATATTCTATAAGGCCGAATTCACTTTCCTTGACTGAATCTAACTTTTGGACCTCATTTAGTGGTTCTCCTGAACTTAGACTAGGGACATTTTCCATTAACCCCATTGGTGTTAGTTGATCCTGCACAATAAGTGGTGTGTTGGTTTGACTTGTTTGGAGCCGATCTAGGCGGACCGTGAAAGTCAGAGGAAGAAATTCTGGATCTTCATCCTCCTCAGGGATACCTGCAGGTTCACCTGTGTCACATGTGGGGTTCACAACAAGGGGGGCATCCACAGGATTCAAAATCTCTTTGGGCCTCACTGCGAAAGGCACAAAGCGCTGGATATTCACACGGTTTCTGGAGTCTGGTGATGGCTCCAGAACTCCATCGGTCACCATCACTGACATCACTGATTGGTTCTGTATCTCCCGTTCAGGAGAAGCTGCTCTACAGCAGCCAAAACCTGAGAATGGAAATAGGTACAGGATTCTTAGAGGGGGCTCTAGAAATTCTGCTATGACTCAACTTCCATGCTGATCTAATGGAGGAAGCTGCAGACTGAGTTTGGAATGAACTTTGATGAGAAGGTAGGGTCTTTCTCATGCGTGGCTATGTCTGAGTGCTTCCAAGAAAAGAACAGACATTGCCTGGCAGAGAATATCCATAAAAGGACATTTTGCCAATCTGGGTAGTACTAAGGGCTCCCGGCCAATCAGGACCAATCCCAGGGGCCCAGTATCCATCCCTACTCACAAGCTGTCAGGCATCTGCACGTGGCCTTCTTCCTCTTTTTCTTGGTCTTATTGGTCACAGGTTCCTCCAGCTGGTCAAGAAGAACCTGTAAGCGGAGGAGCAGGTCCGAGGAGGGCATGTTGAGCATGATGTAATACATGAGGTCATTCAGGCTGTCTTGGTTCTTGGGTTCATGGAAATCATCAGGGTAGCAATCCATCCACATAGTGAAGAAGGAACAAAGGGCACTGTGGGCAGATTGGTGACAAGGAAGTGAGAGCTCGCCCTTCCCATCCTGAGCCTCCCATAGCCCCTTTCTGCCAGGACTCCCATGGTGCAGCTGTCCATCCTATATGCAGACTTGCATGTTGGGAAGTGGGAGGAGACTCCTGCAAGCAGCATGATCCTCACAACCCACTTCTAGAAGTTTCTGAAAGAATTCTCCAAAACGCTCACTGTGATAGGATCTGGCTTTGTGCACACAGCCCTCCCTGTCATCCTTGAGAGTCCACAACCACACCACAGCTGTGTCCCCTGCCACCCACAGTTGTCCCAAGACTCCACCCCCTGGTAAAATTCACAAGTGGTGTGTAAGTGAGAAATTTGCACTTTGAATCAGAAGCCTCAAGGAGAAGCCTTCTTTGGGGGCCAAAAGTCACTTACTTCTTCATTTGTTCATCTTCCTCACAGTGAGGGCGGAGGGATCTGTACCTATGGGAGGAGAAGAGGAAGTCAGCTGTGTCATTTTCTTTTTTTGGAACTAGCAGAACATTCAAGGAGCTGGCTAGTCCCAGATGGGAATGTAAAACTGAGAGACAAACAGTGAGATGTGTAATACGGTTCTGTGAAAATTCAACAAAGAGGCTTATATGCATCTGTCCAAAGTAAATGTGCTAGTGGCATGAGCCACTAATCAGGAGGCTGAGGTGTGAGAATCACAGTTTGAGGCTAGCATAGTCAGGAAAAGTCTGAAGACAGTCATCTTCAATGAACCAGCCAAAAACCAGAAATGGATCTGTAGCTCAAATGGTAGAGGGCTAGCTGTGAGCACTTAGGCCCTGAGTTCAAGGTGCAGCACGCACACACACACACACACACACACACACACACACACACACACGTAAATGCTTCAAAGGTCTATAAATAAATACAATATAATCCCTCCCTGATGGCTCAAAAGTGATTCAGCCCCCAGTTCCCCCATCCCCCAGCCTTTCCTCTGTCTATATTACTTCACAGGTCTCCAAGATTACTACTGAAACCTTATGTACTAATGGGAAATGTGGTTTCCTAGGGCCTCACTTAGATGAGGACTGAAGTTGGGTGCCACTGGCTCATGCCTGTAATCCTAGCCTTTCAGTAAGCGGACTGCTGAGGCTCCTGTAGCTTCTGAGGGAAATGCAATGTCCATACTGGAGACACCAGAGTTCTGGAGGACCCAGCCCTAACTAGCCAGGGTATGCCCTCTTTCATCTCATCCCCCATTCCCATGAGAAGACCCCAGTGAAAGGAATAGGCTTAGAGAGGTGCCAAGTATTCCCAAGACTCAGCTAAGAGGGGCTGAGCCACTCTGGGCTCAAAGGGGGAACACTCACTTTTTGAAAAGAATAGCCAGCACTTGCTCCATTGTCCCACACTGTCTATAGGTACGTAGGAAGCTTCGAATAAAGAAGAGGTCGCCTTTCTGGTGGGCAGGGACCAGGTTCACCACCAGCTTTTCCAGCAGGCCTGCCTCCAGGCTCCATGGCACATTCAGGGTCGGGGCTGAATAATTGTCACCCTTAGGTGGTAAAGAGAAAGGATCTTACAAACACGGAAATGGGAACACACTTCAAGTTGAGTGATTGTGATAAAGGGAAGTGAAAAGTAGACAGAAAGCATTTTGTCAGTATAGATACTTAAAAGCACACAAGAACATTCTAAAGTGGGCCAAGGTTGGGATCAAATAGGTTTTCTATCATGAGTATACCTTGCCTGAGTTGCCTTGTGTTTTTCTTGATTTCTTTATGGACAAATCCCTGAGATACTGGATTCGTGGCTTGCCACTGATCCAGTGTCTGCAGCTTTGACTGAGGCACCCATAGCTCTCTTGCCGGAGACCGGAGTCTCGTGACCTGCGAATGCAGGTCTTTCTCATTCGTGAGTCGCAGGCCAAGTGAGCCAGCTTGAGCTAGCTCAATACAATAGCCTGCTATCAGGGTTCCATGTTCTATTCCATTGTGAAGGAGGCAGGGTGACCTCTCAGGGCCCAATGACCTATGCTGCTTCCTCACACAGGACAAAAGAGGTTGAAACCCCCCCCCCCCCATATCACAATGTGCACATGTAGACACAGTTAACAGCACACCTTGTCTGATGAATCCCAACCTCCTCTGCTAGGCCTAGTTATTAGCATGGTCTCAGCTTCCAGGATCCGGTCCTAGGTCAGATCCATGCCTTATTTGTCACTGTTGCTCTCATCCTGCACAAATCACTCTGCTTTTCATGGTCTTCTCAGCCTGCCATGTATTTCCTGCACATATTTTTGACATCTCTGTTCTAGGATAGTGTTAGCCTTCTGTATCCTAATCATCTGCCCTTGAAGGCTCTCTGGGCTGTCATCTGGAGAAAATGCAAATACTTAGAGATTAGAAAATCAAGGAAGTATCAGAAAGCAACATTACCCACACATTCAGACATTTGTACAGGTTTTCATTTTTGTAAGAGAAGACTATTTTGGTACTTTTGACAAATATTTTATGAAGGGGATAAAGAATTAAGGGAACAGATGCTCCACTGTCATTACTATGATGATGACAACTATTCTTAAAAAAAATACTACACCTTTAAAGGAATGTGATATTTAAAGGTAGAAAACTGTGCTCCTGTGCTTCTTACAAGATATTCATTTATACACTATTTGCCTCTGAAGTCTTGGCTTCTGTGTCCCATGACCCACTGTTCATGATCCTCTTCCCTCTTTCCTCGTTGAGGAAAAAGGAATTTCACAAATTATTTAGCAATTATCCAATCTCCAGATGTAAATTTAAGATACAATATTGCCTGTGATATTGTATGTGTGTGTGTGTGTGTGTGTGTGTGTGTGTGTGTGTGTGTGTGCATGAGCTGTGGAACTTGAACTTGGCCTGAGTGATATTCCTAAGCTTTATTCCCTCATCTAGTGCTCTACCACTTGAACCTAGCTCCATTTCAGCTTTTTGTAGTTAATTGGAGATAAGAGAACCACGGACTTTCCGGGCTGGCTTTGAACTGAATTCTCATGTCTCAGCCTCCTAGGTAGCTAGGATTACAGGCACGAGCCACTAGCACCTTCTGGTAAAGCATTATTACTTGTGGCAAGTTTCAGTCCAGCTTCAAAAAACACTATATTAAAAAACCCACAATCAAACCCTATTCAAAAATACAATATCAAGGTGGGATGAGGATAAAATTTAGTGGCATAGTATGCTAGTCTAACTTTCAGGAAACCCTGGCCTCCATATCTACTATCACAAAACCAAGCAAAATGAGGTAGTTTCAAAAGATCCTACCTATTATGCAATTCCATCATTTAATAATTTCAAACTGTGAAAAGAATTAACATTCATATCTGTAAGGGGGAATAGAAAGAAAGATGGCAGACCAAGAAAAGGAAAATTCCACATTGTGGCTCAAAGTGGTTGAGTGCTAGCTTTGAGCTCAAAAACTCAGTATCCAGGCCCTGAGTTCAAGCCCCATGATCAAAAAAAAAAAAAGAAAAAAGAAAAAAAGAATTTTTCTCTAAGTCATAATTTAGAAAGAATGTTTTATTTTTATTCAGTTGTTTGAACAGATGCAGTTCTTATGCCAGGGAAAAGTGTTATATTTCTCTTGGTTGCTCACTCTGTTGTCCTGTTTTGAAAAGTGCTTTTGTGATATTTGGGGGGACAGTCTGGCCTCCACATACTGTACCTCTGCAATGCTAGTGGTTGGGAGAGTGGCTGTCTGTGCCCAAGTTGCTTAAGAGATGATCATAACTTTCCAGGGCTCCAACCATAACATCTCATGGTCAACATTCGATATGAATTCTTTCTATAAAGCTTCATTTTTTTTTCATTTTTTAAAATATATTTTTATTGTGAAAATACTGTACAGAGGGGCTACAATTACATGGGTAAGATAATGAGCACATTTCTTATCAAGCATTGTAGCCTCCTGCTTTGTTTCCCCTTCCCATCCCTTCGTATCTTCCCCCGCCCCCCCCCCCCCCCGTCCTCCCCCACCAAAGTTGTAAAGTTCGTTTTTCGACATAATGACTTGTACATCTCATTGTTGCAGTGGTCTTCCTGTATCCTTGTTTTAACAATTTGTTTTTTCCCTTCCCCTCCACATATACCAACATCATATATAGTGAAAACAGGGGTTGTACCATGGGGGAGGGACACACAAGGCAACAAAGACATAATCTTATAAACAATCGCATGAAAGATCTCTCTGTCCATGAAGCTTCATTTAATATTGACATAAATAACATATTTGGTGTTGCTAGTGGGGCTTGAACTTAGCGCCTTACTGTCTCATTTGTGTTTTTCATTCAAGGCTGGTACTCTGCCTCTTTTGCCACACCACCACTGGCAGAATTTTGCTGCTTCATTGTTTTTTTTTTTTTTTGGGTCTGGTAGTGGGGCCTGAACTCTGGGCCTGGGCGCTGTCCCTCAGCTCTTCAGCTCAAGGCTAGCGCTCTACCACTTGAGCCACAGCGCCACTTCCAGTTTTTTCTTCTTGCTTATGTGGTGCTGAAGAATCGAACCCAGGGCCTCAGGCATGCAAGGCAAGCGCTCTACCACTGAGCCACCTTCCCAGCCCTTTGCTGCTTAATTGGATGAGTCTCAGAGAGTTTCTGCCTGGACTGGCTTGAAACCTTGATTCTCAGATCTCACACTTCTGAGTGGTTAGGATGACAAATGCTGAAATGATGATGAGAGCCCTCAGGCCGGGGAGAAAAGCAACCAGTGATGAAGAGCACTCATTGGTCAGAGCAGTTTGATAGCAATACGATAGGCAAAAAAAAAGATCAATAAGATTATAAGCCTAGCCAGCTGTTGGTGGCTCACACCTGTAATTCTAGCTACTCAGGAGGCTGAGACCTGAGGATCACAGTTTGAAGCCAGCCTGAGCGAGAGAGTCCATGAGACTCTTATCTCTAATTCATCACAGAAAAAAAAACAAAAAACT
This sequence comes from Dipodomys spectabilis, assembly GCF_019054845.1. Taxonomy (NCBI): domain Eukaryota; kingdom Metazoa; phylum Chordata; class Mammalia; order Rodentia; family Heteromyidae; genus Dipodomys; species Dipodomys spectabilis. The sequence goes on along the minus strand of NW_024870896.1, from coordinate 3,145,247 downwards.
GGAAGCAATGCTGTGGCTCCAGTGGGAAAGTGTCAGCCTTGAGCAAAAGGAGCCCAGGGCCAGTGCCCAGGCCCAGAGTTCAAGCCTCATAACTGGAAATATTACATACACCGAATATTGTAAATATCTGTAATCTCAACACTTGAAAGATTGAAGCCACAGGATTCATGAGACCAAGACGTTGGCTATATAGTGAGAACCTGTCTCAAGAAACAAGCCAAGGGAACTAAACAAAACAAAAGAGATTGTGACAAATCCTAATTCTGTTTCTTTTTGTAAAGGAAACATCAGTAGACACCTGTTTCCAAGTTCCCTAGAACATAAAAATTCACTTGAGAAGGTAAGAGTAAAGAAGAAGGAAGTCAGCAGACAAGGTAAAGAAGATCATGGCCCTTAGAGCCCCTGATTTCCTCTTCTCTCTAAGTACCCATCACTTTTGGGGTGCTGCATGTTACTCTTGCTGTTTTTCCTCTTAGTGCCATTCTCCTCCTCACATCTTCTTCCCTAGTGCCAAGAGTATGGAAGGTATTTCAATGAACTAAACATACTGAAATTACTACAAAGGTTGACAGCCTTGATTCTAGACAATGGTAGAACTTTTGGGGCCCATCTTCTTCCATTCACTGTCAAGTTGCAGGAGCCAGCAGCACCCATTATACGGGCAGCAAGCCCACAGTGCCATCTAGTGTTTGGAAATAGAAAAACATATGTAGAAAGAAAGCAATCTGCTCACATCTCATTTATTTATTCATTCATTTATTCCACAATCTTATATTAATTATTCTTCATCATACACTGAGTTTATTGTCCTCTTCCAACTCAAATTGGGGATTTCTAATCCTCAAATATTCCTCTCTCAATTATCCTTTCCTTGTAGATGAGTTAACCAAAACAATCATTTCCTGAGGAGGTACACATTAGATCTTATTTACACAATACATTGCAATATGTGCAAAATTAATACTAACCATAAAATATGCCAAAACCTTTCCTTGCCACTTTATAAATATTAATACACTTGATCTTTGTAACCTGCTATGGGCTAACTACTACTGTTATCTCCATGAACAATATGAGAAAACAGGCCGGGTGCTGGGGGCTCATCCCTGTAATCCTAGCTACTCAGAGGGCTGAGATGTGAGGATCGCAGTTCAAAGCCAGCCCAGGCATGAAAGCCTGTGGACTCTTCTCTCCAATAAACTACTCAAAAAAGCCAGAAGTGACACTGTGGCTCAAGTGGTAGAGTGCTAACCTTGAGCACAAAGAGGCTAGGGACAGCACCTAGGCCTTGAGTTCAACCCCAAGGATTGGGGGAAAAAAATCACTCAAAAAGTGCTGGGGCATGGCTGAAGTGATGGAATACTTGGAAACAACTGTAAAGCCCTGAGTTCAAACTGTAGTACTACCCACCACTTCCACTAACAAAGTAAACAAGGGAGAGGACACTTTCCCAATGAGGAAGTACAAATTGCCCATTAAAAAAAAAAAAGCTCAGAGACACAAACAGCACGTGTTTTCTCTCATCTGCAGAAGCTAGATATAAAATACACTGGGACCTAATAAATTATACAGGTCTCCAGCATTCACACACAGTTAGGCCAAAGGATAGTCTCAGGACAGGAACAGAAAGACACAATGCCTATATGCATCTGATCATACAAAATAATATTTATCAAGATGAACTCCAGGAAATGGAGAGGATTGTTTTTGTCTTTTTTGCTTTCTTTTCTTTTCATCTTGTTTATCTATAAGTCTTTCAGAGTGTAAAGGGAAGCACAGAAATGGAGGACAAATGGTGATCAAATGCAGCAGCGGCACTCACTGGACACCATGTCGAAAATGAACCGAGTATGTTGTGGATGAGATGGGAGGCAAAAACTGAGAGAGCACGAGGGAAGGGATGACAATGCCCAAAAGGAAATGCACTTTTGCCTTGCTTATGTAACTGAAACCCTTCTGTTTCTAACATTTCCAAACCAGAAAGACACACACACCGTAGAACGTTCAACATCTATAATGATTGAAACCACATTGAAATCCTCCCTTCACCTTGTCACAATCGCTATCATTAAAAACAAAAAACAGCTAGACACTGATGGCTCATGCACGTGATCCTAGCTACTCAGGAGGCTGAGATCTGAGAATCATGGTGCAAAGCCATTCCCAGCAGGAAAGGGTAAGAGACTCATGTTCAATTAACCACTGAAAACCTGGAAGTGGAGCTGTGTCTCAAGTGGTAGAATGCTAGCCTTGAGCAAAAAAATCTCTGGAACAGCATTCAAACTCCGGATTTTTTTAAAAAAGGAAGAAAGGACTTGGAGAAGAATTTTTTTTTTGGGAGGGGGGTCCGTTCGTGGGCCTGAACTCTGATCCTGGGCGCTGTCCCTTAGCTCTTCAGTTCAAGGCTAGTACTCTACCACTTGAGCCACAGCATCACTTCTGGCTTTTTTTTCTGCTTATGTGTTGCTGAGGAATCGAACCCAGGGCCTCAGGCATGCAGGGCAAGCGCTCTACCACTGAGCCACCTTCCCAGCCCCTGGAGAAGAATTTTTAAATGCTGCTAATGAGAATGTAAAGTAGCACAAACAGTGTAAAAATAAGTATGGCATCTTCTCAAATTAAAAATGGAATTTCCATCTGATCAGGCTATAACACTTCTCAACATATATACAGAAGGATTAAAGTTAGCCTACTTCAAAGACACACACCAAAGTATATTTATTACAGTATTTATTACAGGCCGAGATGCCTGTCTGTGTGTCATTATTTTTCTCTGATTGGATTTGCTTTCAAAGTTGTATCATATTTTATAGATTTTCTAATTATTTTTCTGACTTCTTATTGTAGAAATTCTATAATATGTTGAATTTCTGGAATAAGTGGGCAACTATTAATATGTCAGAATGTAATATGGAATATTTATGTCAGAATGTAATAGGGAAATATTTAGCTTAGTGAACTATCTACTTATTTCAGTGCTTCATGAGACTATATTCATGAAGAGGCAGTGTTTGCTTTTGCAAGAGCTTGCTAGTAAGAAATATTTTGGTTGAACAGGGCTTATATATTTGCGATTTTGGGGTGGGGGAGAGAGGGTATTGGTTGTGGGGCTTGAACTCTGAGTCTGGGCACTGTCCCTGAGCTCTTCAGCTCTAGGCAAGCACTCTACCACTTGAGCTTCAGTGCCACTTCTGGTTTTCTGGTGGTTAATTGGAAATAAGAACCTCATGGACATTCCTGCCTGGGCTAGCTTTGAACTATGATCCTCAGATCTCGGCCTCCAGAGTAGCTAGGATTACAGGCGTGAGCCACCAGCACCTAGCTTTGCTCCATATTATTTCTATGAGACGAATAATATGCCTTCATGAAATTCACCTCTCTACCTCTCTCATGTCCCATCCCCATTCTCTTTTTTTTGCCTTATTTTCATAGCATGAAAAATAATACTTCAACCATATTCTTTCTTTCTTGTTTTTTTTTTTTGGTCAGTCATGGGGCTTGAACTCTGGGCCTGAGCACTGTCCCTCAGCTCTTTAGCTCAAGGTGAACACTCTACCACTTGAGCTACAGCACCACTTCTGATTTTCTGGTGGTTTATTGGAGATGAGAGTTTCACGGACTTTCCTGACCAGGCTGGCTTTGAACCGCAATCCTCAGATCTCAGCCTCCTGAGTAGCTAGGGTTACTGGCATGAGCCACTGGCACCCAGCTCCATATTCTTTCTTATTCATGTTCTCCATTTTATCCTATTCATGCTCTCTTTGTCCTCCACTGTAGCCTAATTAGTTCTGTAAGTTAGGGGAAATGTAAACTTCTTTAATTTGGAAGCATACTGTAGAAGTTTAGTATATCTCCTGGTAAATATGAAACCATTAATAGGGTAAAGCTAGGGTGTGTGTGTGTGTGTGTGTGTGTGTGTGTGTGTGTGTGTGTGTGTGTGTGTGTGTGTGTGTGTGTGTATTCTTGAGGCTTATCTGCCAGGTGTCCTGAATATCTAAAGTCCCCATGTTGGAAACTTGCAAGTATTTTCATATTGAGTCAAGTTCTGTATACATGAAAAGCCACATTTAATAGTTAAGACGGATTAAGGCTTGAGGAATGAATTGAGATTATAACCCTGAGATATGGAATCTCCTTGAAGATGGTTTTTATCAGAAACCCAAGATTAAAATATGTAGATAGAAGAAGTAAAAACCTTTGTATGGTAGAGTAATTGTCTTCATGGCTCACATTTCCTATGTAGCTATCTATGCAAGGTTTCTTGTTTTGGGGGGGTTCTGTAGTTGCTGTTGTTTTCCTTTTGTTGGTTTTTAGATAGAGTCTTGCTGTGTACTCCAGAGAGGCCTAGAACTTTGCCAACTCCCCCTGCCTCACCCTCTGAAGAGCTGTGATTACAGGCATTCATCACCTCACCCAGCTATTAAGACTCTTTGCAGGTCACTTGTTACTTCTTCCATTCTGAATCTGCAAACTGTTTCCATTGACTGGTCTTGCTCTCCTTTTAAGGAATGTGCCCAGATCAATCAACTGCATGATCAATTGTTCTCTGCAGGAGAACATAAAATAGTCCTCAAGCCTCACTCTGGGGATATTTTAGAGGTACTTATGCTCAGGCCTACAGAGGCATCCAGATCTGCTCTGCCAATGAATATGCTCAGCCAGATCCCTTGAATTCCACAGAGTCCTGAACTAACTACATCTACTGCTGTCCACCTCGAAGGCCTGACTGGTGATGCACCATTGTTATGTGATAGATGAGTGATAGCGCTAGTTCCATTTATGTAACCTATAGAAGGTTGCTCTTTATTCATAGGTTGAGAAATGAAGAACCTTTTTTTTTTTTTTTGCCAGTCATGGGGCCTGAACTCTGGGCCTGGGCGCTGTCCCTCAGCTCTTCAGCTCAAGGCTAGTGCTCTACCACTTGAGCCACCAACCATACTTCTGGCTTTTTCTGCTTATGTGGTGCTGAGGAATTGAACCCCGAGCCTCATGAATGCAAGGCAAGCACTCTACCACTGAGCCACCTTCCCAGCCCCAAGAGCAGAACCTTTGACCTGTGGAGTCTGACCATTAAAAAAACAAAACAAAACAAAACTTGAGATGACTTGGCAATTTAGATGTCATTATTATCACATGCCTCAGCAATTGATTAAGAGTGGATATTGAGGATCTGGCTGGAAGGCCCAAGAGGAAGCATGCAGATCACAATGCACAGATACTTGGTAATCAGTTCCCCCGTCTGTTGATTGTTCAGTGTTGAATAGATGCCTTCCGTGTTGTTCTGCGGCATTTCCTTCCCAGTTATTTCTCTTCATTATTTGAAGCCATGTTTCCATTTTCTGAAACTGTATTTCAGTTTTACCATGGCATCCTTTGGAATAGTCAATTATCACTCCTTTTCTGGTACATGCAACTCCCAGAAACCAGAATTTTGTAGTTGGAAGGGGCTGAATAAATAATCAGCCCCAGAGGAAACTGAGATCTGTATGTGTTTATCTTATTGTGCTCCCAGACAATTAACTGCCTTAGCAGGATTGACATTTGATACCAGCTTTTAAATACGCTCTAATTGCTTCAGGATTGTTTCCTTAGGCAGTCAAAGTCCTCTTTCCCCAGAGGATTGTGGCTTGATCTTCTGTCCCCTCAGCAGAAAGGTTTAATCTGGCTAACCCAAGTAGAGATAAACCACCTTTTTTTTTTTTTTTTTTTGGCAGTTGTGGGGCTTGAACTCAGAGCCTGAGTGCTGTCCCTGAACCTCTTTGTGCTCAAGGCTACTACTCTATCACTTGAGTCACAGAACCACTTCTGGTTTTTGAGTGGTTAATTGGAGATAAGTCTCATGGGGACTTTTCTTTCCAGGCTGGCTTCTAACAGTGATCCTCAGATCTTAGCCTCCTGAGTAGCTAGGATTATAGGCATGATTCACCAGTGCCAGGCACCAATTGCCTTTTGTAAGTATAAATACAGAATTTTTTTTTTTTTTTTTTTTTTTGTCAGTCGTGGGACTTGAACTCTGGGCCTGGGCGCTGTCTCTCAGCTCTTCAGCTCAAGGCGAGCGCTCTACCACTTGAGCTACAGCGCCACTTCCGGTTTTCTGGTGGTTTATTGGAGATAGGAGTCTCATGGTCTCTCCTGCCCGGGCTGGCTTTGAACCGCGATCCTCAGATCTCAGCCTCCTGAGTAGCTAGGATTACAGGCGTGAGCCACCAGTGCCCGGCTCTTAAATACAGAATTTTTTTTAAAGAAAAAAATCATTTTTCCTAGTACAAAGGAAAAGATTCCTCTTTATTCTTTTCTTTCACAAGATTTACTTTAGAAAACTGGTCATAGGAAAATCAATTTGTGTCCCTTTATGTTGTATGTAAACTTTTAAAACTAAAGCCTCTTCTTTTCAACAGTTCATGATTTTTAATTTGTTTATTGATACCAATACTAGGCCTTGAACTCAAGGTCTGGGTACTGATACTGAGCACTTTTGCTCACAACTAGTATTCTACTACTTAAGCCTCAGCTCCACTTTCTTGGTGCATAATTGGAGATAAGAGTCTCACAGACTTGGGCTGGGAAGGTGGCTCAGTGGTAGAGCCCATGCCTTGCATGCCAGAGGCCCTGGGTTCGATTCCTCAGCACCATATAAGCAAAAAGAAAAAAGCCGGAAGTGGCGCTGTGGCTCAAGTGGTAGAGTGCTAACCTTGAGCTGAAGAGCTGAGGGACAGCGCCCAGGCCCTGAGTTCAGGCCCCATGACCGGACCCAAAAAAAAAAAAAAGAGTCTCACAGACTTTTCTGCCCTGGCTGGCTTTGAGATCCTCAGCTCTCAGCCTCCTTAATAGCTAGGATTGCAGATGTGAGCCACCACTGCCTAGCCATGATTGTTCTTTTAAGCAAAAAGATCTATCTACTTGAAATGAAACTGGCAATGACTTTGTGCTCCTATCCTGAGGGCTGACCAGGGCTTGGGTTCATGGAGACTCACTCAGAAACTCCTTCCTATCTCAAAGAGAGAACCAATACATTTTTCCTTTGCATGAAGCCAGGCAGCAAAACTAAATGGCCAACCAATTATCAGGTAAATCTCAGACCGTAAACAAAGTGCTATCAAATGCTCTTACTTGAGGACTCGTTAATGTTTATCTTGAAAACTAGTGTGTGATGACCATGTCTACTTTGCCATATTGCAGGGGAGATACTTCTTTCAATGTTCCCAATCTCTGAATGGAATGCCTATAATTCATGTCACAATCTCATTTAGTGCTTATTCACATAACGGAATCTGTTGTCTGTTCCACACTGTAGAGAGCTCCTCTGGGTGGAGAACTATTTTTTTAATAATAATAATAATATTATTATTTGGCAGCACTAAAGATTAAACTCAGGGCCTAGTGCTTGGTAGGCAGGCAGTCTACCAATTGATCCAGGCCTCCAGCTCCTTTTATGCATTGGTGATTTTTGAAATATGCTTGGGTATAAAATGAGACTATTTCAATTAATAATGAGTTATTAATCAACTCAATTAATTATTAATCGTTAACAACTGGCTCAATTAATATTCTATTAATATTTTCTCCAGTTTTCCATTGCAGCTGGGATGTCCAGTGAAGGGCCCTGTACCAACCATTTTGCTTGTGTAACAGCTTTCCATAGTTGGCAAAGCAGGTGTCCATTCCTGTGTCTAGTCATTGGCTGAAATGGAGAGTTGAAAACATTTTTTTGCCTGGCCTGACATTGTGCCATGATCTCAGCCTCTCAGGTAACTAGGATTATAGGACTGAGCCACTATCACCAGTGATGTTTTGTTTTCATTTACATGTATCCCAGCATATGGTGCCATAGCAAGATAGTAAAGATGGATAAAATAGCTTCCTAAATTAAAAAAAATATTTTAGGTGACTTTGTAAGAAGTTATAAGCTCAAGAGGCACTAAATAAAAAGCATGAGAAAAAAATGTCTCACAAGTATCATTTAACAGAATATTCATTCTCATGTATGCTTTTCAGAAAAGTAAGTCAAGGTGCTAGATTAAAAATTGAAACTTTGGCTTTCATGTTTTGTGATTATTGACTCAATTGAGTTAGACTGACGTTCCTTTGGTAATATTGTTCTGATCATAACTTCATTGCAAGCCTAAACAGAAATAAGCCTCAGCTTCATTGCTCTGCAAACAGCAGCAATATTTATGTTCTAAAAGCTAAAGTTTCCTCAGTTAAAGCCAAGGGCTGGTGACTCATGCTTGTAACCTTAGCTACTCAGGAGTCTGAGATCTGAGGATCAAGGTTAGAAGTCATCCCAAGCAGAAAAGTCCATGTGACTCTTATCTCCAATTAACCAGCAGAAAACTAGAAGTGGCTCAAGTGGAAGAGTGCCAACCTTGAGATTGAAAAGCTAAGGGAGAATATGAGGCCCTGAGTTCAGGCAAGTAGGCAAGCCTGTGCATTCCTCCTCCACGATTTATCTAGAACTTTTTTCTTCTTAAATCTTCACATAGTTGTACAAAGCTGTTACAATTTAACAACTTAATGTACAAAAAGATTACAATTTAATATACATGTAGAGAGCATCTTGATCGGTCACCTCTCTATAGTTTTCCTCTTCCTAAGCACTCTCTCATGTTTCTCACTTCCTTTTTTGCTTCCTTTCTTCCTCTACATCTAATATTGTAAATTGTATTCTTTCTAGAAATTTGATACATTGTTTTTTTGATAGCTTGTGGGGCTTGAACTGTGGGCCTGGGTACTGTCCCTAAGCTCTTCAGCTCAAGGCTAGCGCTCTATCACTTGAGCCACAGCGCCATTTCCGGTTTTTCGGTGGTTTATCGGACATGAGTCTCACGGACTTTCCTGCTGGGTCTGGCTTTGAACCATGATCCTCAAATCTCAGCCTCCTGAGTACCTAGGATTACAGGCATGAGCCACCCGCACCCGGCTTGTATTTTAACTTTTTAAGTAGTGCTGAAGACTGGACCTAAGTTCTTTTTAAAATCAGCCCTGATTAGTTATATAAACCGGTTCCATTTCCACACGTCCATCTATGCAATGTGTTTTGATGAGATTGGCCCCTCTCACACTACCCTATCCCCATATCAATAAGCTTGTGTCATTGTCTCAGGCCTACATCAACGACTTTGACTTTACTAACCCTCCTTTGCCCTCTCCTCCCACCCCATTTCCAACCTCACAGACTAGACCCATTTTACATTCCCTGTCATTCCCACACGATCATAGGGGTTTCACCCGTGTTTTACATATGCATGCAAAACATTTTAATTTGATAGATCCCCTGGGTTACTGCCATTCCTCTGTCTCCACTCTCTCCCGATTAACTAACAGCCATTAATGAGTTCACAGATGTATTTCAGAGTTGTCCACCTTCTTTTCCTCCCCACACTTAAATCCCTACGGTTGCAATGACAAAACACTGAACCCTAGGCTTCTACCCTGAGTTACACCTCAGTTAACCTAATTCAAACTATTTCGTCCACCCTTTATTTTTTCCTTAACCAACGGATTATTCAGATGTGTAACGTTTCACTCGCGGGTGTCTGGAGGTTATCTTCTGGTGGATTTATAGTTTTAATTCCATCAGGATCCGTAAAACAGATTTGGTGGGATTTCCATCGTAAATTTCTTTAATTTTCTAAGTGGGGCACCCTTAGGTCAAGCGCCGGTAATCGTAGCTATTCAGGAGGCTGAGAACTGAGGACGGCCGTTCGAAACCAGCCAGAGCAGAGGAAGTCCCGGAAGTCTGGGTTCCTATTAAACACCGCGAAGCCGGAAGCGGAGCTGTGGCTCAGGTGGTAGCGCGCCGGGCTGGGAGGGACAAGCTAAGGGACACCACCCCGGCCCAGCGTTCCAGCGGACACACACACACATGGCCGCTCGCTTAGGGGTTCCCAGAGGCCGGAGGAAGCGTTCGAGTGGAGATGGCGTCCAGCGGGGTGTCATCCCCCGAGGCGTCAGTCTTGCCGCCAACCAGCGCTGCCGCACACCCTGGAGAGCTTGGAAGGGAGCTCCGCCACCCCGCCAGTTCGGCTAGCTTACGTGCGTGCGTGCGTGGGCGGAAATCCCGCCTCCCCGCGCCTCCGATTGGTGCCTGGACACAGCGGGTGAGCCCCAGAAAGGAAGATGAGAGGTTTTGAAGGAAGCAGAAGAATTGGGAGGAGCGACGAAGGGATTCTGTTTCCTATTGGCTGGACTTGCGGAGCAGCCTCGCTGTGATTGGCAGGACATCAGTTTCTCCCCCCCCCTCCACTCCCCCCCCTCCCAGCCAGCCAGCCTCTACGGCCCGCGAGAGGCACCGGGATCGCTGGCGGCGGCTGGAGCCGGCAGCGGCTGGAGTCTGTTCCCGCACGCTGGCGGCGCGAGGCTGCAGGGCCGCTGCGCGTCAGGTGCTGGAGCCTCGGGGGCCGGGGCTGCGGGCGAGGAGGAGGTGGGGGTGCGGGCCGGAGCTGGGGGGCTGCGGAGCGGGGGGCGGTGGGCGTTGGCGCGGCGGCCGGCCCGGGGCCTGCGCGGCCCGCCCGAGGCGGCGTCTCGCCTGTCTTTCCCATTGCTAAGTGATTATTGCTGGGGGGCATCTCTGCAGAGGTGACTGTTTTCTGGGGGGTGGGTGGGGATAGGTGAGGGGTTTGTTTCCCGCCCCGCGCAGCGATCTGTGTGCCCGATCGGCAGGTGCATGCTGGTGTCATTTGTGGTTGAAGCGGTGGGCGGCTGGCTTCCTGTCGTGTGTGTGGATTTACCTTGGAGGATGTCAGAGAAGGGGGGTGACATTCTGCTTTGGTGTCTGGGGACCGTCCAGTCGCTAGGGCGCATCGTTGTGTTTGCAAAAACCGGGCGAATGTTCATCTCTTGAGGTGGCTTTTCCCTTTTCTCCTCTTCCTTTTGCTCGCTCTCATCTTTTCCTCTATTCTGCTCTTTTCTCATCCCCCCTCCCCCAGTCCTCTCTCTCTCTGTCTCTCTCTCTCTCTCTCTTTCTCTCTCTCTCTTTCTCTCTCTCTCTCTGCTGCATTAAACCGTGCAGGAGGGGCTGTGAAAAAAATTTTTTTTAAGCTTTAGATTTTTAACATTTTTGTTTTATTTGCAGGCCCTTCACTAAAAGGAAGCTAAACGAAGATGCCCTCTGAATCGTTTTGTCTGGCTGCCCAGGCTCGACTTGACTCCAAATGGTTGAAAACAGATATACAGGTGGGCTTTGCTTTTTTTTTTTTTTCCTTTGTGTATTCCGACCTCCATTTTTAAGTTGCTAGTTAAGGCTTCCCCTTCCCCTCACCTCACCCCGAGATATATAAGGAGATGCCAATTTGATTTTGCCATATAAGAGAAACAGTTTTCTTTTGCTTTTCTTTGGGGAGGGGTGTCCTGGTCTTGGGATTTGAACTCAGGACCTGGGAGCTGTCCTTGAGCTTTATGGCTCAAGGCTAGAGTTCTACTGCTTGAGCCTATGTATCACTTCTAGCTTGTTTGTTTGTTTCTTTGCTTGTCTTTTTTTTTTTTGTAGTTCATTGGATATAAGAGTCTCAAGGACTCCTTCCTGGGCTGGCTTTGAACTGCAATTCTCAGATCTCAGCCTCCTAAATAACTAGAATTACACTCAAGAGCCCAGCAGGTTTATTGCTTGGAAAGTCAAATGTACTAGTAATGATAGCTCTCTTTTTGTAGATTGCCTTGCATTCTAGGTTACTTTTAAATATAAGAAATTTGCAATCTAGTTATGCAAAATGTTTCCTCTTTTCTATGATAAATGTGAATCCCTCATAAAGGTGACTTAGTAACTATTGTCTGTTTCTTGTTTACTTTTCTGTTCTTTTTCAGTACTATGGTTTGAACTCTGGGTCTTGAGATTGCTGAGATTGCTAGGTAGACATTATACCATTTGAGCCACACCTCCAGCCTTGTCTTACTGATAGTTTTTTTGGGGGGGGGTCGGTCGTGGGGCTTGAACTCTGGGCTTGGGCACTGTCCCTGTGCTCTTCAGCTCAAGGCGAGCGCTCTACTGCTTGAGCCACAGCACTACTTCTGGTTTTCTAGTGGTTTATTTCAGATAAGAGTCTCACAGACTTTCCTGCCTGGGCTGGCTTTGAACTGTGATCCTCAGATCTCAGCCTCCTGAGTAGCTAAGATTACAGGCGTGAGCCACCAGCGCGTGGCCTTACTGATAGTTTTTGAGATGATCTGCTAACCATGAAAGTGCCGTGTAGTAGCTTATTTATGGGATCTTGAGTTTATGCTTCTGGAGAGATGAGTTAGCTCAGTTGAACTGTTGTAGATGATCTCTATCTGTCTCTAATCTATCGATATTTTGTGCCTGTTCTAGGGCTTGAATTTAGGGCCTGAACATTGTCGCCTAGCTTTTTCACTTAAGGCTGGTGCTCTACCACTGGAGCCACACCTTCACTCTGTCAGCTTTTTGCTGATTAATTGAATATAACATTTGCAGAAACTGCTTTCCTGCCCTGGCTGGCTTCAAGCTTTGATCCTCAGTCTCAGCCTCCTGAGTAGGATTACAGACATGAGCCTGGCTTATATTTATGACAGATGTATTAAGAGGATTGCTCAGATTTTCACATCGGGAACATGAAGAAACATAATGTTGGCTTTAGACTCAAATGTTTTGTAAGATAATTGCAAGTTCATCAGGAAAAGATCTAATAAAAAGGAGTTGTTTTTCTGTATGACTCCTTTGTCCCTAAGTTAGTTTCCTATTTGAAGGGCCTTGAAAAACTTCTTTTGGAATTCCATATTACTAGGGAAAAGAAGTATCTGAAATATTTTGTAGGCTATATGTTTTTAAATATTTGTCAGGTAATCTTTTTATAATGGTCTTACATAGTTCATCAAGAATTTGTAGAATAGTTGATCATAGCTAGTTATGGTGAGGTGCTATTACCACCTCCCAATTATATTTTGCTTTTTAAAACAGGTGTTAAGTGCCAGTAGTTATAAGAGCCAAGTGTTTATAACTGTGTTGTTTATCTGTCACTGTCTGTTTTTGTCTTTTTTAAGCAAGTAAGATATGAATAATTCTTTATTTCTGAAATTATGAGATGCAAGCAAATTCTTTCTTAGAATTTTTTGTTGTTATGTTGGTCCTGGGACTTGAATTCAAGGCCTGGACACTTTGAGCTTTTTTTCCTCAAGGCTAGCATTCCACCACTTGAGCCACAGTTCCACTTTTGGCTTTTTGATGGCTAATTGGAGATAAGTCCTGTCTGGGATGGCTTGAACCCTGATCCTACGTGTTTTTGTGTGCGTGTGTGTGTGTGTGTGTGTGTGTGTGTGTGTGTGTGTGTGTGTATGGTGTAGTTTTGCTAGGATAATAGTTGAGCTACCTGCTTCTGGCTTGATTAATTTTTATATTGATGTTTATATATGTTGATAAACTTGTTTGTTGAAGGTTTTTTCCTTAGTATTCAATTATGAATAACTGTTAATAGCATTCTAATATCTTGATCTAAAACCAGTTCAATCATTAACTTGCTATCTCTGATGAAACATCATAGAGTCCTTGCTTTTTTAATTTTTTGATTTATTTGTGATACCAATATTTGGTCCTTCTTAGACATTTTAGTTATTATTCAGAAGTCTTCCAAATGCTGAAGAAACAGGTTGAGAATAGTTAGTACACCAGAGGAAAATGTGTTATAGGTAATTACAGTTATTTAGCATGAGAAAACAATTTATTTTAAATAGTTTCTCCAACATTGCTTTTTGAACATGTGAAACGAGTGTTGTTTCATCCTACAGAGTTAAACTTAGTTTTAGTCTTTGGGTCTTCGCAGACATCGTGACAGCAGCTAGCCTTGTGTTGACAGATTTTCCTCTTATCTTATTAGGTTGGGTCTCCTGGAGTTTTGTATTGGAAACAGAATTGATACCTGATATATGAATAATGTGTGACAAATGTATATATGTATAGAATGATACCTATATGTGTCTGTGCAATGTGTGTATGCATATATGTACGTGTATATATTTATGTGTGTTTTTTATGTTCTATATGTGTATATATACACCTATACATATATACATGTAGAACATATATAAAGGTATTCTACATGTATATGTAGATGTTTCATAGGATTTAGCAGACCTGTTCTCTACAAAGCTATTTTTATTTAAAATGCCCTTGGAATTTTCAGTAACATTTAGGAAGGACCAATTTTTTGGTGTAAAAGTTCTGGTGAGTGTGTTTTATAAACATAGATCTTGACTTCCTAATTATAGATTTTAGAATAGATTAAGTCTAGGGTTCTGCAACTAAGTTCTAATGAGGTGCCATTTGTATTCTAGGCATCTCTGCTTCATAGTACACACAATCTCTTAATTCTCAACACTTTTTTTTTCCCAATTTTTATGTGGATTAGAATATTTTCCATCACTATTTTAAATGTAATAATACAGAGCTAAGAGTTGTTAGCCACCTCCCTATTTTTATTCATACAGCAAAACCCCCATCTGATGGGGTTGATAGTTGTTGTTGCTGTTTTTTTAATTTACAGTGGATCCAAAAGTTCAATTAAAGAAGAGGAACTATTTTTAAAAAAGGTGTATGATGCCTTAAAATCGTTTTATTCTTAAAACTCATTTATTCACCACTCTTTTGAGGCAAGCAGAAGGGTGTGTCTTTAAGCATGGGTCCAAAATGGGAGTTACCCTGATCTTTCTTGCATAAGCTAAGCTCAGATGAATTTCTTACAGTTTCTATTTTCAGGTTCTTTGATGTGGCCTATGAAATCAGATAGGCACAAAGCAATATTTTTAACATTTTATTTTGAAATAATAGATACACAGGAAGTTGGCAAAGAAAGTAGAAAGTTCTTGGTGTACTCTTTGACCAGACCCCAGAATGGTTACATTGTGTTTAACTTCAACAGAATAGAAAAACAAGTCTGTTGATCTCAGTACAAACTTGTGTACACAATGCTATGCCATTCTGCCACACGTGTCTATTCTTATCACACCCCCACCAAGAGTTACAAAACTTTCATCACCAAAATGATCTCCCTGGTGTTTCCCCTCTTCAGCCACACACACATTCATATTCTCTCTCTCTCTCTCTCTCTCTCTCTCTCTCTCTCTCTCTCTCCCCCCCTCCCTCTCTCCCCCTGTACAGCAGTCTATAACCCTGGCAACACTGATGTGGTCTCCATCTCTCCGTGTTTGCTACTGTGAGAAGGTTGATCCTGTGGTTGATGACCTTGTGAGATTAGCTTTGTCTGCTCAGCATAATACCTTCAAGGTCCCTATAAAGTCCTTGAGTACATTGGTAGTTAAACTTTGAGATCCATTTATTTGTCTTTTCCTAATTATCAATTTAAAATGATTAAGCATGAACAGTAAGCTTTTAAAATTAAACTCAAGTAAAAAATATTGCTCCTTAGGCTTACAAATACAAGTAGATTCAAAAGGTATAAGCATGAGCATTTGGTAAATTCTCTTGAGTTTTGGCTAATCAGTGGACTGGGTAATGTTGAAATAAAAGAATGTGATAAATTTGAATTTAAGACTAGATTCTAAAATGTGCTATTCTTATATGTAAGTGTAGTTCCCTCAGTAGAATTTTTTTTTGTTTGTAAAATTCCATGATTAAAGGTTCAGAATTACTATGTATAACACTTTGTCAGGTTAGTTCAGGGCATTATTAATTTGGATGTCCCTGTGCTGATATTAAAAATATCTTCAGATGAAACTTGACTCTCCTGTTTCAGTTTAAGAAGCAAACCCAAAGACAGAAACCTTTACTGTGCTTGCTCAGTAATTATATCTCTTCAGCTACAGCCATTTTTCAGCACCAGACTTTGCAGCAAGAGGCAGCAAGGGAAGTAAGAGGAATTGATAGCTTTGTGTAACTTTCATCATGAGGTTCATTAGAATACCATAATTGAAGTGATGGTAAAATACTGATGCTTCCCCAGCTAGACATGTTGGTTCAAACCTGTAATCCTAGGTGCTTGAGAGTTGAGAGGCAGAGATGGGGGAATCAAGGTTCTAGGCCAGCCTAGACAAAATGTTCATGAGATTTCATTTCAGCCAATGGCTGAGCACAGTGGCACATGCTTTGTCACTCCAAGCTGCATGAGAAGTGTGCTGTCTGGGTAGAGTGGTTCACGCGTGTCATCCTAGCATCAAAGGGATGCACAAATAGGAGGCTCGTCTGGTGTAAAGCCAGATCCTATCTTAAAAAATAACCAACACTAGCCAGGCACTGGTGGCTCATGCCTGTAATCCTAGCTTCTCAGGAGGCTGAGATCTGAGGATCACAGTTCAAAGCCAGGCAGGAAAGTCTGTGAGACTCTTATGTCCAATCAACCACCAGAAAACTGGAAGTGGTGGTACACTTTAAGTGGTAGAGCCCTCACATTGATCTGAAGAGCTGAGGGACAGCGCCCAGGCCCAGAGTTCAAGCCCTATCACTGACCAAAACAAGAACAACAACAACAAAGAAAAACCCAACACTAAAAGGAAGTGGCATAGTGGTTCAAGAGGTAGAGTACCTGTTTAGCAAGCTTGAGGCTCTGAGTTCAAAGCCCAGTATTCTGTTCCCTAAAAGATGAAGTTTTCCAATTGAGAATTAGTACTTTTCAGCTGTTGGTTTACAATATTATAATTCAATATTCCTCTCTGATGTGCAGATAATCTTTCTGTATACCCTGTTTCCTCTTTATAATTTCCATCTTTGTACTTCAATTAGTTTTAAGTTCGTTTTTTTCTGAGCCATACCTTGAGTCCTTTTTTTGCTTTAAATATTTTAGGTAGGATCTAGTATTTTTGCCTAGAGCTGGCCTTGGACCTCCATTTTCTTACTTATGTCCTCCTATGTATTGGAATCCAACATAGGCATATACCACCACACTTGCTTGTTGATTAAAGAAGGAGTCTTGCTAACTTTGCCTGGGTTAGCCTTTAACTGCTACTCCCCCGCTCCCCCTACCAGGGAATTTCAGTGTTCTTGAGTATATATTTATATACCTAATTTTCATTTCTTAAACTGAGAGCCAGTAGTTTTCCCTTCTTAAAAACATGTTTTGGTATAATTTTCATTTTAATGGTTATAGCCATCATTTCATGTTAGCATGGCCAGGCATGTTTGACCATCATAATTTTATCAGAAATTTAACACACACACACACACACACCACGCACACACACGCACAGATTATAAAATAGTTTCAGACAAGAACTGGTGGATCATACCTGTGATCTGTATCTACTTAGCAGACTGAGAAGATTGTTATTCAAGGCCTGCCTGGGTGTATACTGGAGACCCTGGGCAGAGTGGTGTATGCCTGTCATCTTAGCTACACAGGAGGCTGTAATTGGGAGGATTATGGTTCCAGGCAAGTCCAGGCAAGACTCCATCTCATCAGATGACACTGGGTGCCACCCCAGTTATGGTGGAAAACATAAAACTAGGAGGATTATGGTCCATAATGCTAGATCCCCATCCAAAAGCTGAGTAAGCAAAAAGGGCTGGAGGCAAGATTCAGCGGTTGAGCACATGCCTAGTAAGTGTGAGCTTTTGAGTTCAGTCCCCAGTCCCACTGGGCACTGGGTTCCTAGCTACTCCGGAAGCTGAGACCTAAAGGACAGTGGTTTGAAGTCAGCCCCGGAGAAAAAGTCTTTGAGACTTCATCTCCAATTCACCAGCAAAAAAATGCTGTACTAGAGGTTTTCAAATGATAGAGTACCTGTATGAGCAAGTAAACAAGGTGATATCCTGAGACTCCGAGTTTAAGTCCTGGTACTGTCACAATAAAAAGGAACAGTGTTGGCTAGACAGTGTTGGCTGTGCCCTCAGCCCTTTTTGCTTTGGCTGTGTTTTGAAAAGGGTCCATATTTTTATTCGGGCTGCCCTCCAACCATAGTCCTCCTACCTCTACCTGCTGACTAGCTGAGTTCACAGCATGTACCTCCTCGCCAAGCTTACTGGTTAAGATACGGTCTTACTAACTTTTTGGCCTACTTTGGCCTTAGCCTGTGATCCTCTTGATTTTTGCCTTTTGAGTGGCTGGGATTACAGGCCTGAACCACTGTGCCTAGAAAAAAAAAAAACCCAAAAAAAACCCCAAAAACTGTCTGATTTAGTGGAGGACAAGAATGATAGATAACGCATCCACATAGTGGCTAAGGATGAGTTACTTGCGTAAGCCTGTGTAACATACCTGGAGTTCTCAGAGGAGAAGGCCAGCTGCTTTCTGCTAGAGTTTAGTACCTTCCATGTTTTGCCATTTGTGCTATAATTTTTTTCGAAACTCAGTTCAAACATCCCAATTTGGCAAAATACTTTCACATTTTCAAATTAATTAGGATAAGATGGTATGAAATGATTTCTTGAGATGACTTTTGTTCCTGTAAGATGGATGGACAGCATCATTCACTCTTTTTTTTTTTTTTGGCTGTTCTTTTCTTCTCTTTGGTTTGTACCAGCCTTGTCAGAATTTAAACTATCTTGTTGGTCTTTTCCAGAGAAGTAACTTTTAGCTTTTGGTGTTTGGAAAACTCTCTAATAATAGTTACAAGGGGAAGGAAATGAGTTTTGCATCAGATATTGACAACAGTATTTATGCGGAAGAAAACTGACTAACATACTTCATGCATTCAAAAAAAGAAAAATCATAGTTAAGGAATTTGTGTTCCAACCAAAGTGACTTTTCAGGGGGAAAAAAACTCATCATGAGTAATAACTCAGGAGATATTGTTTGTTACCTGTCTGACAAATTGAGTAGAGAAAGATGTTTGAGCAACTGAACTGCTGTCAATAGGACTGAGAACGCATTAAACATAAAGTTATGGGTAAAAGTTAGACTCCACAGCCGGTGGTGGTGGCTCATGCCTGTAATCCTAGCTGCTCAGGAGGCTGAGATCTGAAGATTGATGTTTGAAGCTAGTCAGGGCAGGATACTTATCTCCAACTAACTACCAAAAACTGGAAATGGAGCTATGTATGGCTTTAGTGGTAGACCACTAATCCTGAGCAAAAAGGAACTCAGAGATAGCACCCAAGCCCAGAGTGTAAGTCCCAGAAATGGAAGAAAAAAAAAATTTAGACTTCACAAGTGCTTAAGGGGTCAGGTCATAGAATTTCATTGAGTAATGCTCAGACCTCAGTTTTAGGATTACCATCAACAAGACCAATGAATACATATTAAGATTTTTTTCCCCCTTACAATGTGTAGTTTAAGAGTTGTTTCTTTTTTATAAACAGAGGTTAATGTGCTTGTTGACTTCTTGTAGCTTTGCTTTTTTTGAGTGTGTGTTGGTATTCGGACTTGAACTGGGGGGCTGGGCACTCTCCCTAAACTTTCTTTGCTCAAGGCTGGCACCCTACCACTTGAGCCACAGCTCCTCTTTGGCTTTTGGTGTTTAATTGGAGACAGGAGTCTCACTGACTTTCCTGACTGACTGATTTCAAACCTCGATCCTTACATCTCAGCCTCCTGAGTAACTAGGATTACAAACTTGAGCCATGGTGCCCAGTTAGAGTTGCTTTTTTATGATATAATTGTCATTTTCTGATGACAGAAAGTGTTAGTATGTTTTACAACGGAGATTCACAGTCTTGCTTTCCTCTATATACCCTCAGTGTCATTCTACAGATAGTCACTGCTATTCGCTTTTAGGTTTCTTTTTTTCTTACATAAAAATTGACATAGTCAGAAGTGGTGCTGTGGCTCAAGTGGTAGAGTGCTCGCCTTGAGCAAAAAGAAGCTCAGGGACAGCGCCCAGGCCCTGAGTTCAAGCCCCAGGACTGACAAAAAAAAAAAAAAAAGTTAAAAATTGACATAGTGAATAGCAAATAGCCAAAGCAATCTTGCACACACAAAAAAGGCAATACCAGGGGTCTGGGAGTATAGCAATTACCTACTTCAAATTATATCCCAGGACCATAGTAATAAAAACAGGATGGTACTTGTAAAAGCAACAGACATGTAGATTAATGGAGTGGAATAGAACATCCAGAGGTAAATGGATGCATCCATAGCTGTCTATTTTTCCATAAAGGTGAGAAAGTCCTATTTTGAAGGCATAAATTGGAGAAAAGATCATCTCAGTTTATAAGTAATGCTGGGAAAACTAGATACCCACATTCAGATAACTGAAACTAGATCACTATCTCTGATCCTGTATAAGAATAACTTGAAAATGGATCGCATACTTTGTGTTAAACTCCTGAGACTTGGAAACTACGCTAAGACAACATGGAAAAACCCTTCAAGATGAAGGCAGAGACAAGTAGTTTTTCTACTGGAATCTTAATAAAAATAGTCCCTGCACCACAGAGGAGACAATGGTGTCCTACTGAATAGGAGAAACGCTTTGCCAGTAATGATCTGACACAGTATTAATATTCAGAATTTGTAAACACTGAAAACGTTTAACACCAAGAAAATCAATAATCTAATAAACAAATAGACAAATAAATGGAACAGATACTTTTCAAATGCAGAAATAAAAATGGCCAATAACTATATTAAAAAATGTCATCTTTAGCTATCAGGGAAATGCAGATCAAAATTGAATTGAGTTGGGCACATGCTTGTAATCCTAGGTACTCAGAAGGCTCAGATCTGAGCATCACAGTTTGAAGCCAACCTAGGTAGGAACGTCTGTGAGAGTCTTATGTCCAGTTAACCTCCAAAAAGCTGGAAGTAGAGCTTTGGCTCAAGTGATAGAGTGCCAGCCTAGAGAAGAAAAGCTCTGGGACAGCACCCACACTCTGAGTTCAGGATGGACACAAAGCAAAACAAAAACAAAAAAACCCAAACTAGATTTGAGCTGAGCATGATATCGCCTCTCATCTTAGTTTCTTGGGAGGTAGAAAGCATGAGGATTATAGTTGGAGGCTAGCCTTTGCAAAAAGTTAGAAAGGTTTTTTGGTTTTTGTTTGTTTGTTTTAACTTTACAAATAAGCTGGACCTGGTGGTTCATGCCTGTAATCTCAACTACTTGGAAGGTGATGGTAGAAGACTCATAGACCAAGACTGATTCCTGGCACTATCCTCTCAGATAGTGAGCCCAATCTGAAAGGTAAAGTAAATCAAAGAGATTGGGGGTGCTGCTGAAGTTGCCTTTCAAAACAAAAAGAATACATTGAGATTTAACCACTTTGGTCAGAATGGCTACTGGGAAAGGAAAAAGAATGTGAGGGGGAAAGGGAGCCCTATACACTTGGGTGAGAATACAAATTAGTCCACCACTATGGGAAGCTGTGTGGAGGTTCTACAAAACTCTAAAAATACAAAAATAAAAACTACCATATGATGCAGATATAGTAATGCTAGGCATGTGTCTGCAGGAGCCAAAGGCAGCATTCAATAGTTACTGCACACTCATGTTTCTCATTGTACTGTTCACAAAAGCCTAGTCATCGGCTCTGGTTCATGCCCATCACTAGATGAATGGAAAAAAGTGTGTGAATGTGGGCTCGATTATATATAACTATATTATATATGCACACATATAGTATTAGCCTTGAAGAACTCAGTCACGTCAGTGACATGAAAATGAGTATAAGTAGAACTCGTTATAAGGGAAAGTAAGCGAGAAAAACAAGTATTGTGGAAGTATTATGTCACGTGGAATCTTAGAAGACAGAAGAGAGAGCTCATATCTGGTGCTACTCGGGAAGCTGAGATCTGGAAGATGACAAATACTAGGCTGGCTGGGCAGAAGATTTTGCTATACTCACATCTCCAAATAGCCAGCAAAAAAAAGGCCTGGAGGAATGGTTCAAGTGGTACAGTTTAGCTTAGTAAACGGTGTCCTTCCATCCCTCCTCCCTCTCCTCGCCCTTCCCACCCCAGTTGTAGTATATACATTGTTACTCACTTTACCCTTTTCACCTCACTGTGTTAGAGGACCTTCATTGAATGTTATTTAGTTTTGAATGAATTGTTGGATGAATAATTACTGAATAATTGAATAAAACAAAGGGAAGTGGGAATTTCCCCCATGTCTTCCTTTGAGAGTTCAGATGTGTTTATCTGTTTGTCGTTACCAGCTTGCATTCACAAGAGATGGGCTCTGTGGCCTGTGGAATGAAATGGTTAAAGATGGAGAAATTGTGTATACTGGCACAGAGTTAGCCCAAAATGGAGAGCTCCCTCCTAGAAAAGGTAAGCATTTTTAACTAGCATTTTTTTTTATTTTTGTAAAGATCATCATAGGAATTCTGTGATGTGCTATAGAAACAGGACATTGGAGTGGCACACTTCTCTGAAGTTTCATATTTTGTTTAGTGACGATTATCTAAGAGGTTAATGAGTATTCCAAGCTGCCCAGGTTTCATTGCACTGATGGCGTTTTCATTGCAAAACCAGCCCCTTGCATTTGTGGTGCTCTCATTTCCTATCTGTTGTACAGTTTGGACGTTGTTAATACTTTCCTCCTTTAAGTTGTTTTGCCTAATTTTTTTTTTGACACATAGTCTTTTTATGTAGCTCAGGCTGGCTTGGAATTCACTATATAGCCCATCCTGACCTTGAACTGATGATCTTTGTCTCTCTACCTCTCAAGTGTTGGAATTACAGACATATGTTCAATATTGATTATTGTAATATTATTCCTAAAATTTTTCTTGTATAACTCTCCTTTTGCAGCAAAATGCCAGTAAACAATCCTGTTTAGGTTTGTGGTTAGGAAAGGAAAGAGACTCGTGTACATTTGTTCTTAACCTTGACTGTGGACAGAGTCATCATCAAGACTTTCAAAAGTAATGGATGCTTGTACTCAACTCCAAACTTGTTGAATCCAGAAAGCCTCAGTTGAATTCCACTACTGTTTGTTGGTCTTACTACTTCAAAGCCTTCAAGAGAAAACTACTACTTTTTCCCCTTTGTAGAATAATTGGAATCCTAGATATTTGAAAATACATGAAAGGCTGGGGGGTGCTGGGTGCTGGGCACCAGTGGCTCATGCCTGTAATCCTTGATTGAAGCCATGTGGCTCAGGTGCTAGCCTTGAGCAGAAGAGCTCAAGTACAGAGCCCAGGCCCTGAGTTCAAACCCCAGGACTGGTACAAAAAAAGAAAACAATACACAAGAGACAGTATTAATGTATCTCTTTGGTGACAATGTCTAGCAAAGTGAACTCCTGTTTCTTTTGGTACAATTTCCATATAAATACAGAATAACAGATATGAATACAGTTAGTGATTGTGAAACCCTCCCCAAATACTGTGGGGCTCCGTTTGTTTATTACAGGGCTCCACAGCTTTCTGTATCCATTCCCTGTATTCAGAAGTATACATATTCATTTATTTATATATTTATTTATTTAATGCTGGCACTCAGACTTGAACTCAAGGCCTGGGCCCTATCCAGCTTTTTTGCTCAAGCTTTTACTTTACAACTTGAGGCACAGCTCCACATCCAGTGTTTGGTAGATAATTGGAGTAAAAGTCTCTCCTCTGGGCATGGTGTCATGCCTATAATTCTGGCTACTCAGGCTGAGATCTGAGGATTTTGATTCGAAGCCAGCTCAGGCAGGAAAGTCTATGAGACTCCTCTATCCAATTAATTACAGAAAAATCTGGAAGTGGTGCTATGGCTTAAGTGGTAAAGTACTAGCCTTGAGCAAAAGGAGTTCAGGGACAGCACCCAGGCCCAGAATTCTAGCCAAAACCAAAAAATCTCTCAGACTTTGCTGCCGATGCTGACTTCAATCCACCGATCTCAGCCTCCTGAATAACTAGGATTATAGGTGTGAGCCACTTATACTCAGCTGTTTTCTATGAAGTACCTTTGATAACTTTTTGTTCTTTATTCTTTTAAAAATCACGTGGCTAGAAAACAAAAGAGAATTGTTCTTTGTGCACATCAGTAATCAACAGGGAATGTTTTTTGACATTTCAATTTAAAAGTTTCTATTTTGTGTATGTGTATGTATGTGTATATGTGTTAGTGTGTTGTGTGTGCATGCACACGCATATGCATGGGCATGTATATGTGCATACCAGTACCAGGGCTTGACCTCAAGTCTTGCTCAGGGCTTTCAGTTAGCTTTGTAGCTCACAGCGGACATTCTACCACTTGACCCATGCCTCCAATCCAACTAATTTGCCTGTTAATTGGAAGTAATGCCTGGGCTGTCTGTGAACCATGATGCTCAGATCTTACCCTCCTGAGTAGTTAGGATTACAGATGTGAGCCCCTGGTGCCCGAAAAAGTTTCTATTTTAAATGTGACATAATAAGTACTTTTTATGATTAGAAAATATACTTTTTAATAAATAGGTTCATACATATCATGTTTTCTTATGTGAGTTTAAACCCAGGGCTTCAGTTCTGGAACTCAGTTGAACCACAGCCCTGGACCCATTTTGTTTTAGGAATATTTTGATAGAGTCTGCAGTTTTTGCCCCGGGCTGACCTCAGACTTTGATCTTCTTATCTCCATCTCTTGGTCCTCTTACCTCAGCTTCCCAAGTAGCTTGTTCCTTTCCACCTGCCTCGCTTCTTGGTTGAGATAGGGCCTCAGCAACTTTTTGTCTGGGTCAGCCTCCAACTAATAATCCTGATCACCTCCCAGGTAGCTGGGGTTACAAGCATGAGCCATTTTGTCTGGTCTCGAGTTCTGATTCAGTAAGTTTGTGGTGAGCCTTGCATTTGCCTTTAAACATGTTTCCAAGTTGTGTTGATGCTGTATACTTGAGGAATACCTTGTTTCCCTTGCATAGGCCTGGTCTGTTGCATTGGGAGAAACCAAAAGAAAGGAAAAGTGTTTTCTTGTGCACTCATTAGAAAACAGAATAATGAAAATGTATCTAGTGTATTCCAAAACAAGCATAGTTGTTTTTTTCTTCATCCACTTTTTGTCCTTCATAATGCTTCTTCACTGTTTTGCATCTTGAGAGCTTTCTGGAAAGCTTTAGTAGTCTACCTTGCGTCCTTCTTGTGTCAGCTGTAAATAATGATGTCAGCATCCGTTGGATCCCTTGCTTGTCTCTGGAGTCTGTTCCCTACAGGATCAACAGTTCCTCCGTGTCTCTGAAATTGGCCTTGTTTATGTGGCCTTTAGCTTATACCCCGAGGTTTCTAGGGTATTGCGTTGGAATGGAGTAGGTAAGAGTGAAGTCTTTGGCAAAGTGATGACATGTCCCAATATTATCCAAAGAGACACAATGAAATCTTCAGCAAGGTTGCGTTCTTAGCTTTTCTGAGAACTTGTTCAGAGCCTACCATGGGGGTTAGGACCCATGGTAGGGGTTAAGGCCCACTTTGAGAGTAAGAGCATGGCAAGGCATTGAGGTCTGGACCCGTCTCCAAGCTGCCACTGCCATCTGGAGAACTTCATTTGTTTGCTTAAATAGATTATACATGTGCAAAGTTCATCTGGGGAAGATGGATTTTTTCCCCCTTTTTGGATTTTATGGTTCTTTCCCTATTGTGGTCTTGAGTCAGAGGACAATTCAAAGGACAGCCACAACAACAAGCTGATGAGGAAATCATGCACATCCACCCTACCTGATTTCATTTCCAGGCCTTTTTGCTTGTGATCATGCAGGCATGAGTTCTCTGATGTGGGAGCCAGCCTTATCCTAAAGATCATTCCAGTCTAAAGATGTCCTGACAGAATTATCACTCTGATCTTGGGAAAAGAGAGTCCAGAAGCTACTAGAGAGGCTGAGCAGCCAAGGCTGGGCTGACACTTTCTCTAGAGATGGCTCATTGCCTTCCTGCATAGAAAGGAAGCCCTGTAGCAAAAGGCTTACTATACTTTTAAAAAATGGTCAGCTTTGTCATTTGTAACATACTTTTCCAGGTGTTATAAGTGAAGGCAAAGGTTTTCCCTCATTTTTTTTACACTGTTTCTGCTTATTCGTATTTCTTACTATCTTATTTCATGATGATTGGTCAGACATTTTTGTCTAAAGCTAACAGTATTGCCTTGCATTCATATTTGTATTTCTCTGCTATCATACTTCTTTTTTTTTTTTTTACTTAACCTCAGCCATCCATTCATTCTGACTTAATTTCAGCCATTGGTACTAATTACAATACTTTATCTAAATCAAAACTAAGGGCCCCACCCACCACATCTGTTATTTTTCTAGACCAGTTTTCTAGGTGTGTACAATTCAGTCTGCTTCACACATTCACTCTCTCAGTAAGCACAGACCCCAGAGAGCATGCGTTCTACAGAGCATGTCAAGTGTTCATCCTTCTCAAACCACTCACACTTCTACCCGACCTATAGACTTGCAGGTTTTCAGGACACCACCTTCAGGTTTGACAGTTAGCTAAAATGACTCAGAGAAAAGACTCACTTGTTTATTCTGCCTTTAGAATATACAAGCAGGATCAGGCAGATGGGAAGAGATGTGCAGCAGAGAGTGTAGGAGTGGGGAAGCTTGCCCAGTCTGTGTCCTCTCTGGGCATGCCCCTCCCTCCACGCCCACATCTTCACCATACGTTTTGTAACTAAATCGTTACCCTTGCTCCCCTGCTTGAGGTCAGGAGCAAATTCCCCTCCTCTAATGACCTATTTGATTGTTCTGATGACCAGCCCCAGTACTAAACTATTTTATACTTATAATCTCATGCCTGTAATCCCAGCTATGAAGGAGAAACAGGTGGAGTCTTAGTTCAAGACCAGTCCAAGGCAAAAAAACAAACAAAAAGCACTACCCTATTGGAAAAATAACTAAAAAATACAACCAACAAAGCCAGGGGTGGGGGTGGGGGGAGGTTGGGGGGAGGTATGGCTCAAGTGATGAATGCTTATGTACCTTAGCAGGCCTGAAGCTTGAGTTCTAACTCCACTACTACAAAAAGCTAAAATTAAGGGGAAAAAATTAAAGATCTGAGGGCATAGCTGAAGTGGGAGTATAGGTGTGAGCCTTCATATCTAGCCTATTTGCTGTAGAAGCCAAGATTTGGGGCAAAGATGAGATATAGATATGATATGTAAGTGTTAAATATGTAACTATTATATATAATTATTTAACAGTATATGAATATTTAATCTGTAAACATATATATATATAAATATATGTTTAGAGATTTAAAAGATGGGAAGTATTGTAGTTGAGCTCTTATGTCTATATTCTTTTAACCTGGGCAGATGTTTCTCCTGCCATCATAGTTGCAGTGAGACAAAGGTGTGTGTGTGTGTGTGTGTGTGTGTGCGCGCGCGCGTGTGTGTGTTGTGTGTGTGTTGTGTTGTGTGTGTGTGCGCGCGTGTTGTGTGTGTGTGCGTGTGTGTTGTGTGTGTGTGTGTTGTGTGTGTGTTGTGTGTGTGTGTTGTGTGTGTGTTTATCAGTGTGCCTGGTGGCAGATGTGTTTGTATTCTTGCTCAAGAATCCACAGATTAGCTAATGACTCCATTTAGTAGTGCATCAATGTCTTGAGGCTAACAAAGTTCTGGAACATGGCTTTTAAGTGGATACACTACAGAATAACAGCATGATCTTTGGCGATATAAAAAAAGATTGTTAGAATTTTATAATTCATTCGAGGGGAATCTGTAATCTTACATTTTTCACAGTCTTAACCATGATGTGGAAGTTCTATCAATTTGCCTGATGAGTAAAACTAGGGAATTAAGAAAATTCAGCTGTCCTCAAAGCAACACACAAGACATGCAAATGCACATGTTGTTATATTCCACGCTGTTAGCACCAAAGGGATGCATGCTTATCATTTGAGCCATAACTCCACCCTTTTTACCTGGGTTGGTCTTGAACTATGATTTTCCTACCTGTATTTCCTTCATATATAGGGTTATAGGTGTGAGTCATCCTATCTAGATTATTTGCTGGCTCTGAACTAGGGTCATCTTGTTCTCTATCTCCCAAGTAGCTCGGCTTACAAGGGTTACCTACTGCACTTGACTTCTTGCAAACTTTGCCCAGTCTATCCTCTTCCTATATCTGCCTCTAGAGTATTACAGTCATGAACTTCCACTCCCAGCTCTTGCCTAGCTTTTTTGCTTAAGACTAACACTCTACCACTTGAGTTACACTTTTACTTCCAGCTCTTTGCTGGTTAATTGGAGATAAGAGTCTCATGGACTTTTCCAGCAGGTTGACTTGAACTCCTAAGTTTAATTGTTCCTCCTGCTTCTGCTTCCTGTGTAGCTGAGACTATAGGTAAGTACCACCATGCCAGGCTCATGCAGCTATTTTTAATTCAGTGTTAGGTCTCTTAAAATTTTTAACTCATTACTAATTTGTATTGCATTCAAGGTAATAAAATTTCCAAGTTTTATAGTTTTCAATAAAGGGTTAATTCATTCCCAGATCTGTTCTCTAGAAATCTGTTCTCCACCACCCATCAGGGGTTATTATTAGTTTTGGGGTTTTTTTAAATACAAATTCTGGATAAAGGAACGTATACACAGAAGTTCAAAGTTTCTTTGGATATTTGTATCCAGGACTTCCCACATGATTAGCAAGCAGTCTATACTGTGTAATACTTCCAGCCTACAAGATTTATTTTAAATAGAAATTAAAAATTCTTGTTGGATATGGGTAAAAGGAGAGATATTCCAAAAGTGAAACACCTAGACCTTACAGGTTCTGACTGGATTTTGTCTTCTTTGAAGACAGTAAGTGTATCTCGCCTGTGTCCCAAGCCATTGAATTCTATGCACTTCGGTTCTTCAGTCCGAGACACAGTGGTTTGAGCAGATGGACATCATAATTTAAGTCAGAAACAGGGCTGTAAATACACCAGTGACTTCATCCTGGCTCTAATGTACCTGGTTTATGATCAGGTAGTCATATTTGATAATAACCCTGAAGCCACAGTCTGATTATAAAGTTTTCCATGCAGCTTTAATGTGTTTGTCTCTTATAGTTGGCTGAAAATGAGAAAGTATGCAGGAAAACCTCAACAAGGGTTATTCTGTGGCAGTTTTGTTCATTATGACTCAAGGTGAATTTATACAGCATTGTTGGATCCAAAATTAGTTAGACTATTGCCTGGTTTCTGTGATAGCTAACCTGCGGTGCAGGTGTCTCCTTGGCCTCTGGGAAAGGTCTGCGGTGTGTGCATGTGCAATAAACGTGAGGGGCGGGGAGGGGGGGCGGGGGGAAGGATGGAGGGACTCAGGGAACTTCCTTGTACCTCAGTTCAACTTTGCCTCATTGTCTAGCTTCAAGGGTCTGTCTTCTGTAACATTGCCTGAATGGATGTGCCTCTAGCCCACATCGTTTCTATAATTTCTTACTTGATTATTAAAAGATCTGGAATGGTATTGCCTGTTTTGTGTTAGGCATTTGGGATATATCAGTGAACAAAACCAGACAAGAAAAATGAAATGAACAACTCCGCTCTCCCCAAGAAACAATAACAACAAAAACATTTTAGAGCTCACATTCTAACTTTCTAATATTTGTCCATTTAATATGGCATTGTTTTAATTCTTATTTTCCTAAACATGAACTTGAGAGTGTCTTCTTAGCATTAGACATTTGGCCTTTCCTTTCCTTTTCCCTTCCCTTCCTTTCCCTTCTCCCTTCCCTTTTTTTTTTTTTGGTCGGTCATGGGGCCTGAACTCTGGGCCTGGACACTGTCCTTCAGCTCTTCAGCTCAAGGCTAGTGCTCTACCACTTGAGCCACAGCGCCACTTCCAGCTTTTTCTTCTTATATGGTACTGAGGAAACCAACCCAGGGCCTCATGCATGCAAGGCAAACACTCTACCATTGAGCCACCTTCCCAGCCCTCCTTTCCTTTCCTTTTTTTTTTTTTTTTTTGGTGGTACTAGAGTATAAACCCCATCTTTTTTGCCTTAGTTGTTTTTTTTAGCCAAGTTCTCTTGTTTATCCCTAATTGGGCCTTAACTGAGAGAGCCTCCCATTTATGCTTCCCAAGTAGTTGGGATAACAGGTGCATGCCACACACATACAGCTATATTGGTTGAGATAAGAGTTCTGAAAACTTTCTGTCTAGTCTGCCGTGCAGCTGAAGCCCTCTCCATCTCTGAGATTACAGCCTCAGCAGGAATTCCTTGCATATATATTTGGCTCATTGGCTTCAGTATTGTGATGTCTGTCATATTTGGTCTCTGTCTCCAGTTTCTGACACAGGTCTCCTGGAACAGTCCTCAGTTCCTGATGATGGATGATAGGAACTTCTTGTTTTAGTATTTAGTTCCAGTCCCTTTCCCAACTGAAGAGATTCTGAAACACTTGGAATCTCTGTAGCCATGGCTTTTTCATACCCTAATGAAAGGGGGGGGGGGGGACTTCAGCTCCATGTATCTGAGGCTCTTATGATCCAGACCCTTCCACCCTTGTCTTATCTGCCTTTTCTCTTCATTTGTGCTAGTATGATACCTTTTATAGTAAACTGATCACAGTGAGCAAAGTGTTTCCCTAGGTTTTGTGAGTCATTGTGGTAGGCCCTATGCTTTCCCTTTCTGAGGTTTTAGTTGTATATTGTCAATCTCCATCTGAAAATATGAACCGGAAAATTCCAGAAATAAGCCATTTGCAAATTTTAAGTTGTGTGTGCTGCTCTGAGTAGTGGAATGAAATCGCGCCTGGTCCTACCTTGGATGTCTAGTGCAATCTACCAGGAGGTAGTTAGTAGCTGTCATGTTAGCTGGTTGTCAGGTCAGCTGTTGCTATTTGGCACTGAGTTCAAGTAACCCAGATGTAGTAACCCAATAGTACCACACAGTTCCTGCGTCATTCTCCCAACTTGCTCCTTGTCCTATAGCATCACAAGAAGGAGAGAATAAGTGTAAGAGAGTGTGAGAGACAGGGAGGAGAGACCACTTGCATATAACTTACCAAAGTATAATAATTAGTCTCTCCTATTTTTAGCTGTTGTTAATCTCTCAATGCGCTTAATTTAGAAATTAAACTTTCCCATAGTACGCATGTATGTATGGAGGGAAAAAGCAGTATGTGTAGGGTTTAGAAGTGTAGTTTCAAGCATGGGTCTTGGAACTCAACAGGAGGTCTCGGAACCTGTCTTCCATGGGGACTACTGTATAGCAAACTGATGTATGTGAAGTATATAGATAGAATTGCATAATATAAAATATATAGGTTTCTTTTAGGCTGCTAGGGATTGAACCCAAGGGCCGTTCGTGCTAAGTATTTATTATCTCCCCTCCAGCGTAGATTTATATTTGTATTTATGCTATTCATATGAATAGTTTAGTAAGAACATTTCATGCCAGGACTTGTTTGTACTTCAGAGTTGAGGTGGTTCTTTCTCCTCTGTCCTGGTTATAAGGGAATTTCCTGGCGATTGTTATTAACTGAGCATCGCTCATGGTCTGAGGTCATGTTCTCACCTCTTTTTGAATTAAGTTCAGTACATGGCTGTGATCCTCAGTTATCATTGGAGGAGGGATTGTACAGTTACGAGTGATTTTTGAATCAGTTCCTTCCTTGTATAGAGCAATTGGGAACAACTGGAGTAAAGCAACTAGTGTGAAATTCAAGTAAGCACATTACTAAATGCCAGCTTTCTTAGTTGGGAAGTCTAGTAAACAATGGATGAAATATTGTGTAAGATATTTTTTGGATTTGAGTGATGTTAGTTTCTTTGTCTCCCTTTCCTCTGGCAGTATTGAACTCAGAGTAGGTGCTCTAATACTTAAGCCAACAATATCCGCACCTACCCACCCTCTTTCCTCTTTAGTTTTTGCCTTGGGTCATCTTCTATCTTCTTTTTTGTTGTTGTTTATTTTGTTTTGTTTTGGGAGTAGGGCTTGAACTCTGGGCCTGGGTGCTGTCCCTCAGCTCTTCAGCTCAAGGCAAGCACTCTACCACTGGAGCCACAGCACCACTTCCAGTTTTCTGGCCGTTAATTGTAGATAAGACTTTCCTGCCCGGGCTGGCTTTGAACTGAGATCCTCAGATCTCAGCCTCCTGAGTAGCTAGGATTACAGGCATGGGCCACTGGTATCCAGCTCCAGCTTCCTATCTTGATCCTTCTACTTACACTTCCCATTTAGCTGGGATTACAGGCACGCACCACCCTGGCCATCTTTTATTGTCCCTTTTAATAAAATTGTATAGTCATTTATTACTAAAGAGGTCATCCTAAACTTGTTAAAGTTATAATTCCTGTTTTTCAAATTATTTAGTTAATGACGTGTGTTTAACTTTGGGAGAAACATTTGCAAAGAGACTACGAAATGACCTTTTGTTTTGAGAAAAGCAATTACATTTTAAATTTTCCAGATGATGGTGTTGAAACCCAAAGTGGAACCAAGAAAGAAGATCTAAATGACAAAGAGAAAAAAGATGAGGAAGAAACCCCTGCACCTACATTTAGGGCCAAATCAATCCTGGAGAGCTGGGTATGGGGCAAGCAACCAGGTATGGCAGCCCTCTTAGGCCTTCTAACCTTGCGTCTTGATCTGCTACTCGTTTTGACCAACATGGATGAACTTCTTGGTTTGCTAATGGAATTTTCTGAAATTAACCTTTTTTGTATTGTGGTGAAATATATATACATATATATGTGTGTGTATATATATGACAAGACTTGCATTGCAACATTTTAAGTGTATAGTTCATTTGCATGCATACATTTACACTATGATTGGACAACATCATCACATTTGTTTCTAGAACTCTTCATCATAACCAAACTGCCACCAATTCTACCACTGTTACACTTTGGTGACTGTGCATTTAACTGTTCTAGGAATCATGCAATATTTATCCCCTTGCATCTAGCTTCTACATATGAGAGAAAACATGTGCCATTTATCTCTCTGAGCTAGGCTTACTTAACATGATTTGTTCTAAGTCCATCCATTTCTCTGCAAACCCAATTTTTTTTTTAACCAACAAGGAATGAATGAAGTTTTCTTGTACAAATTTGTAATTTACAAAATGGAAAATTTCCCTGACCATCCCAACTGCAATTTTCTCCTGAGGGTTTACCGGCTATTACCAGTTTTCTTTGTTTGCATGAACATACATATAAATATGTGTATGTGTAATTTTAGTAATGTTACTTACCTTGTAAGACTGTCTTGTGTCTTGAGATGAGCTGTGTGGGTCAGGCCAAGTGTTTATGCTGTTATCTAGCATGTATTAGTGTAATCTAAAAATTAGTTGAAATGTGACTTGATTTTTTTTTTAATTTTTATTTTCATCTGTCTTGCTAGAAGTGGCCAGACTATTTTCAGACACAGTTGATTTCATCTTTTCTATTCTTCTTTTTTTTTCTCATTGATTTTGCTTTAATCGTTATTCTTTGTTTCTGTTTGCATTGGATTCTGTTTCTTCTAACTCTTCTTCTTAAGTTAGAAGTTTAGATGAATGATTTTAAATCTCTTCTCTTTTTTAATACAAATATACATAGCCAAAAATCTCATCCCTAGAAGTGTTCACATCCCATAAACTAGGAAATATTTTTTCATTTCCAAAGTTTTTGAGTCAGGTACCAGTGGTTCACACCTATAATCCCAGCTACTTAGGAGGTTGAGGTCTCTAAGGATCATAGTTGAAAGCCATCTCTGGCAGAAAAGTCTGTTGAGACTCATTTCCAATTAACTGGCAAAAAGCCTGAAGTGGAGCTGTGCTAGTGGTAGCATGCTAGCCTTGAGCAACAAAAACTCAGGGACAGTGTCCAGACCCTGAGTTCAGACCCAGGACCAGTACACACACACACACACACACACACACACACACACACACACACACACACACACACACACACACACACACACACACACACACACACACACACACACACACACACACACACACACACACACACACACACACACACACACACACACACACACACACACACACACACACACCAAAAACCAAGCTCATTTCCAATTAACTGGCAAAAAGCCTGAAGTGGAGCTGTGCTAGCACACACACACACACACACACACACACACACACACACACACACACACACTCCAAAAACCAAGCTCATTTCCAATTAACTGGCAAAAAGCCTGAAGTGGAGCTGTGCTAGTGGTAGCATGCTAGCCTTGAGCAACAAAAACTCAGGGACAGTGTCCAGACCCTGAGTTCAGACCCAGGACCAGTACACACACACACACACACACACACACACACACACACACACACACACACACACACTCTCTCTCTCTCTCTCTCTCTCTCTCTCTCTCTCTCTCTCTCTCTCTCTCTCTCTCCAAAAACCAAGACTTGTTTTTATTCTCATACATTCATTTTTCTTGGGGAGGTTCTCGATGACATTTCCATTCATGCACATGTTGCATCCTGATCAAGCTTGCCCTTTCTGTCATTCTCCCTTATCCCCACCTCCCTTCTAAAACAATTTCAGCAGGTTGTTCTGTTTTTTATATACACAAATCAATGATTTCAATCATATTCATTTTTATCTACCCTCACTGTTTACCTTCCCTCCTCCATCTAATACTCAGACCTGTTAGCAAAGCCTGCTTTATTTTCTTATCATTTTTTTCCCTAAAGTGTAAACTAATTGTATCAAGGCATTTCACCATGGCATTTAACATGATATTTGAATTTTAGCCACATAACCCTCTCTCTTGTTTTTTCTTTCCTCTTGCCCCATTCGTTATGTCTTCTTCATATAATTGCAATGTATTTTTATATGATTTACATGCCTATTATTCTCTCATAATATAACATTCTTATAATTAGAATCATTTTCTATGTGTCTCATAATTTTTTTCAACTTATTTATTATTTGAAAGTGTGTTAGTTTAACTTCCAAATATTAGAAGATTTCTAAATACCTCTTGTCAAAATGATTTTTAGTTTAGTTGGAGTCAGAAGGCATATTCTGTGTGTAAAAACTTTTGAGATTTGCAATCTGTCTGATTGTATTTTACTATTCTGTGAATCTTCAAGAGGTTGTTTTTTTTTCCTTGTTTGAACCAGGGTCTTGATGAGCCTGCTATAGTTAAGTGTTCTTCAATCTTAGCCCTTTTCTATGAATCTTAAATGAGGTCAAATTAGATGATAGTATTGTTTAAGTGTACTGGCTTGAAATAATTTTCTCCTCACTTGCTATTTACCTTATTGGGAGAGAAGTTCAACTGACAGACAAGATTGGACTAACAGGAATGAGAACTCTCCACAACCCTTAGTTACTTACTTATTTGCTACTTTTAGTAAGTAACAAAGTAAATAATGTTGGCTAGGTGACGGTAGCTCATGCCTGTAATCCCAGTGCAATTCAGGAGCCTGAAATTTGAAGATCATGATTCGAAGTTAGCCCAGGCAAGCAAGTCTGCGAGCCTTCTATCTCCAGTGAAGCACCAGAAAATCTGGAAGTAGAGCTGTGGCACAAAGTGTAAAACAGTGCTAGCCTTGAGTAAAAAAAAGCTCAGGAATAGCTACTAGGCTCTGAGTTCAAGCCCTAGGACCAGGAAAAAAAAAAAAAAAGTAATACTGGTAGTAAGATACAAAAAATTAGATGGGCCAGGCGCTGGTGGCTCACACCTGTAATCCTAGCTTACTCAGGAGGCTGAGATCTGAGGATCGCTTTAAAGCCAGCCCGGGCAGGAAAGTCCGTGAGACTCTTATCTCCAATAAACCACTAGAAAACCGGAAGTGGTGCTGTGGCTCAAGGGGTAGAGCGCTTGCCTTGAGCTGAAGAGTGCAGGGACAGTGCCCAAGCCCAGAGTTCAAGCCCCATGACCAACCAAAAAAAAAAAAAATTAGATGGTACAGGTAAAGCAAGGGCAGTTCTGCAGTCTTTGCTTCATGAATTCTAAAGCCTTGTTATTAAGTGCATGCATTTATATGTGTGTATGTGTTTGCGTGCACACGTGCACATACGCACACACGTGTGACAGTACTCGGGCTTGAATTCAGGGTCTTGTACTCTTGCTTAGCTTTTTCACTCAAGGTTGACACTCTGTCACTTGAACTACACTTTCATGTCCGTGGTTTTGCCGGTTAATTAGAGATAAGAGTTTTCGAATCAGATCTGAGATCCTCAAATCTCAGCCTCTCCTGAGCAGCTAGGATTATAGGCTCAAGCCATCAATGTCCAGCTTGTTTACATTTTTAATTTAGATCATAACAGTGTTGGCTAGAGATTTTCTCTGTCTTGAAAATACCCTGCTAAGAATGTAGACTTTATCATTTTTGTGTGTGTTTGTTTACTTATTTTTTTAAAGGTGGGATTGAACCCAGGGCTTCATGCATGTTAACAAGCTCTATACGTCTTAGCTATACCCACAGTCCTATAGGTTTGTATATGTTTACAGAGTGGCATCTTACCAGGGAGGCTGCGTGGTCTTTGTCATATGTTGTACTCCTCTGTGTGTTTACATAACCCCTCTCTGCCTCAATTTCCTCACTTACAAATTGTATATACAGTCTAATTTCTGATCCTGGCTTAGCAAGATGTTTAAAACTGGGAGCAGATATTATGCACCTGGGTCTTTCCTGCTATCATTAGCCATTGTCTGAGCATTACAACAGAGCATGCACAAGGAATTGACAGGTTCTTATTTTGTTTCCTAGATGTGAATGAACTGAAGGAATGTCTTTCTGTGCTGGTTAAAGAGCAGCAAGCCCTGGCTATCCAGTCAGCCACTACTACCCTGTCAGCCCTGAGACTCAAGCAGAGGCTGGTGATCCTGGAACGCTACTTCATTGCCTTGAATAGAACTGTTTTTCAAGAGAATGTTAAAGTTAAATGGAAAAGCAGCAACATTTCTCTGCCTCCTGTGGACAAAAAGAGGTAATAATAAAATGAGGGAAGAATACCCTTGGTGGTTCCTTATAAGATTCTTGGGCCCGAGGAGTGGCTTATGTGATTTGATTTGAACACCAGCGAAGCAACATGAGGCCTGAGTATAAGACACACACACACACACACACACACACACACACACACACACACACACACACACACACACACACACACACACACACACACACACAATCAGGCTCTTTCCAGGTGTACCACACACACACACACACACACACACACACAATCAGGCTCTTTCCAGGTGTACCACACACACACACACACACACACACAATCAGGCTCTTTCCAGGTGTAATGGTACATGCCTGTAGTCCTAGCTGTTTGAGAGATAGAGATAATATTGTAGTTTGAGTCTAGCTTGGGGAAAAAGTTACTGAGTCCTGATCTTAAAAAGTTAAACACAGGATTTTATCCTGTATTTAGATTTTATTTTATCCTGTTTAGATTTTATCACTGTTATTTTTTTAATTGATTTGTTTTGTTTTGAATGGAGGCATGAGAATAGTCTGTTCTGTTGAAGTCCCTAGTGAAGAAACACAGTTGGGATTTTTATTCCCAGTGATAAAATCTATGTAATGTATTTCCATAGTCTAGATAAAACTTGATAGAAATCCACCCCTTTTGAGTTAATGAATATCATGTATTAAGTATGAGATCTTTATGCTCTATGTTGCGTGTGTTAAGAATAAATTGATATTAAATTTTAAAAAGACCATTGGTCACATTGTGGTCCAGATCCTTTAAGTATTATTTATCTTATTTTAGTGCTTTCCTGTTCCTCTCATTGACTGCTTCTCCCATCTGTATGTGTTATCTGCAGTTCTCGGCCCACTGGCAGAGGGGTGGAAGGGCTTGCCAGAGTTGGATCCCGAGCAGCGCTCTCCTTTGCCTTTGCCTTCTTACGCAGGGCCTGGCGGTCAGGTATGTGTGTATAGCTTGTCCATCTGTTTGCCTGATCTGTGGGGAGGTTTGGGCTCCATAGTTTCTGCCACCATGGGTCGGTGGTCTGATCCCATATGCCATATCCCAGCACCTCACTGACTTCATTTGTAAAAGAAGAGGTTGCTTTTTTGGTCTGTGTCTAAAAAAACCCAAATTGTGGCACTGAGGGCTCAAGAGGCAGAGCTCTTGCCTAGCAGTATTGATGCTATGAATTCAGTTCCCATTGTAAGGAGAAGGGATGCATTTACCATCCTTTTTGGCCATTCCTTTCCAATAAACCACCACCATGGAATGCCTCAGTACCTGTTTATTCCTACAACAAAGCAGTATAGTTTGAGCATTCCCTAATGTGAAAATACGAAATCCACATGGTCCAAAGTTCGAAACTTTGACCACTAACATGCAGGTAGAAATTCATACCCAATGTCAGGTGATGGTTTGCGGTCAGAATGAAGGCACACTAAAAATATTGCATAAAATATCTCCAGATTCTGTAAGGAATATGTGAAATAACTAAAATACGTGTTCAGAGTCATGCTCAGGTGGCTCATGCCTGTAATCCTACCTACTCAGGAGGCTGAGATCTTAAGATTGCAGTTTGAAGCCAGCCTGGGCAGGAAAGTCCTCATGACACTCTTTATCTCCAGTTAACCACTAAAAAACTGGAAGTGGCACTGTGGCTCAAAGTTGGTAGAGTGCTCTAGCCTTGAACAAAGGAGCAAGGACAGTGCCCAGTTCAAGTCTCACGAATGACCAAAAAAAAAAAAAATTCCCTGGGGTGTCTCATTATATATATGCAGATACTCCCAAATCCAAAACATTTCTACTCTCGAGCATTTCAGATGAAGGATTCTCAATCTGTATTGCTCACGTAAAAGCCATCAAATAAAGAATTGACTTTTTTTTGGAGTTTTTCCAAGATAGATAGATATATAATTTTATATAACTATAAAGAGGCACATAAGCATTGTGTCTTTATGTTTCTCCCCTAAGTGTATCCTCTTTTGGTGAATTGACTTTTGAGGCAGTATTGTTAGATTTCAGTCTATTGAGGAAGAAATGGAAGAGGTGTTACACATTCTTACTTGAAGGGGGTAGAACTCTTAACTAGGAAAATGAGGAGAGCGGTGCTTGTCTGCATTGCCTGATGGCAGACAGCCTGTTGAGTTCCTTAGGAGGGGTCATGCATGTGTCCTCAGGTGAGGATGCAGACCTCTGCAGCGAGCTGTTGCAAGAGTCCCTGGACGCCCTGCGAGCTCTCCCAGAAGCTTCGCTTTTTGATGAGAGCACAGTTTCTTCAGTGTGGCTGGAGGTGGTGGAGAGAGCAACCAGGTTCCTCAGGTCCGTCGTGACGGGGTGAGTGCTCTTTTCCTATCTGTCTTCCTGCACAACCATTCCACTGTGCTTAAGTCTCATTCTCATTGCCCTCCGCTTTTTCCTTGTGTTTCCAGCATAGTCCTGACTCTGGTAGGCCTCAGTTCTCAGCTTTCCAGATGACTTGGGTTTAGAATATTCAGATTTGGCCCAGGAAGCTGTCACTTGGAATTGGGATGGACAGTGTCAAATGTTTTGTAGTTTAGTGGGTCGTTCTGATAGTTAGCAGTTTGGTGATCCATCATTTACAAGTGAGCACTTCTTGAGTAACTCTCGATACCATTCTGGGGGGTGGAGGGAATGGTTGACACTGAGTTTGAAATTTTGATAAATTATAACATAGGAGAAAACAACTACTCAAGCAAAACATTGAAACCAGGGGCTGGAAGTACTAGTGGTCAATGACAGGGCCTTGCCTAGCATGTCCCAGGCCCTAGGTTTGGTCCCCAAAACCCACCTCCAAAAAAAGTGTATTCCTTTTTTATTATGTTAGCTTTCTGTTGCTGTGACAGAATACCCGTGATAATGGACTTCAAAGGAGAAAGGCTCAAGCTGATGGTTTTATAGGTCATTGTCACTTGGCCTTTTTGCTTCGGGCTTCTGGCAGCCCAGCATATCATAGAGAGAGCAGGTGACAAGACAGATACTTGTTCACCTCCCTGTGGCAGCTGGGAAGCACGAAGACTAAGAAGAGGGGACCAGGACCCAATATCCCTTTCAAGGGCTCACTCTACAATGACCTAACTTATTCCCACTAGGCCCTATCTCTTAAAGTTTCCACAATCTCCCAATACAGCTATGTGCTTGGGATGAACCTTTCAATACATACGCTTTTTGGGGACATTTAAGATCCAAACCAAGGATAGCAAATAGCTACTGTTTTGGATGCTGTGTATTTTGGTACTGTGTGTGTGTGTGTGTGTGTGTGTGTGTGTGTGTGTGTGTGTGTGTGTGTGTGTGTGTGTGTGTGTGTGTGTGTGTGTGTGTGTGTGTGTGTGTGTGTGTGTACACACCAGTACTAGAGCTTGAACTCAGGGCCTCGTGCTCTTGATTAGCCTTTTTGCCAAAGGCTAGTACTACCATTTGAGCCACACCTCCATTTCTGGCATTTTGTTACTAATTAGGGATAAGAGACTTGAGGATTTGTCTGCTTGAGATGGCTGCAAAGTTGGATCCTTGGATCTCAATCTTCTGAGTAACTAAGTTTATAGGTGTGAGCCACTCGTGCCCAGTTTGGTACTGCTTTTAAATTTAAAGAAACTATAGTATTCAATATAAAATTTTACTGGTAAAGGCATGTATATACACACATGACATACATATAAATATTATACATGCATATACCTAGTACTAAATGACAAAGGACTGAACCATCACCCTATACATTTCTTCCTTTTAGTTTTGTGTGTGTGTGTGTGTGTGTGTGTGTATGTGTGTGCACACACAGGTGCATGCCCAGTGATCCTAGGTAGTTAATAGGAAGTAAGAGTCATGGATTTTCTTGACTGGGCTGACAACAAACTGCAATCCTCATATCTCAGCTTCGTGAGTAGCTAGAATTGCTGGTGCCTGGCCCTTTTTAGGTTTTTTTTATCACAGATATTTTATTACCGTAACACTTTTTTGGGGGCAAGGGTAAGGGGCAGTGCTAGGAATTGAACCCAGGACCTTCTGCGTGCTGGTTCTCTACCATTGTGATACATTTCCAGACCCAGTTTAAACATGCACACATTCACATAAAATACACACACACATACAAAGCTTCATAATTGAATTGTAATATCTTAAATTTATGTAGCAAGTCTCAGAAACTTGATTCGGGATATTAGAAGTACACCTTTCCATGGGAGAGAGAAGGCAGTCAGCAGGCTGGTATGATTTTGCATATTTTACTTCCTCTGTTGTCCCATGGCCTGTGTTGCTGTCATTTCAGAGATGTTCATGGAACACCAGGGACCAAAGGGCCTGGAGGAGTTCCCTTGCAGGACCAGCACTTGGCCTTGGCCATCCTGCTGGAGCTGGCTGTTCAGAGAGGCACACTGAGGTGAGCAGTACCAGGCCAGATGTCCTGGGCAACATCTGTGTTTCCACACAGACCAGGATCCTCCACTTGAAGCTTTTTTGGTAGTTACTTAGAGATAAGAGTCTCATGACTTTTCTACTTGAGCTGGCTTCAGACTGGTATCCTCACGTCTCAGCCTCCTGAGCAGCTAGGATTACAAGCATGAGCCACCAGCTTCTGGCTTATGATAAGCTTTTTGTTTTTTAAAGTAGAGAATAAATATCTTTCTCCTTCCAGCCAAATGTTGTCCGCCATCCTGTTGTTGCTTCAACTGTGGGACAGTGGAGCGCAGGAAACTGACAATGAGCGGTCTGCTCAGGGCACCAGCGCCCCCCTCCTGCCTCTCCTGCAGAGGTTCCAGAGCATCATTTGCAATAAAGATACGCCTCATGCAGAGGGGGATACTCATGTAAGTATCAGGGTATTCCTGGCAAGACTAAAGACTTAAGACTTACAAACAAGACAATGTGTATGCCCATGGCAGTGGTTGTCATTGGGACAGGGTGTATTTGATGGTGACTTCTGCAAAACATAAGGGTCATGTGTCTATTGCATGAATGGAACAGAGTGTTATCACACGAGCTGTTAAGATTCAGTGAGTGGCCAGAGCCAGCCCTGAGCTTCAGGTCCTGGACTCTGTGTTCCTATCTCTGGATTGTGTGTACTTAGTGAGAGGACACTATCTTGACATGGATCCAGTGTACTTTTAGAGGATTCTCTCTGTTGCCATGGTGAGTGTGGAGCTGCTGAACTGGATCCTCTGAGCCCTACATGTCCATGAATTAGTACCTGTGTTTTCCTAAGCAACTACAGAACTGGCTGTCCTTGAAAGAGTGAATTTTAGATGCTGTGTTAATCTGTTTTGCATTTCTCTAACAAAATGCTAGGGAGTCAGGCTAATTTATAACGAACAGAGTTTTAGTTTGGCCTATATTTCTGGAGGCACAAAAAAATTGAGGGCTCTACTGGCGATAGAGTCCCAAGATGATACAGGGCACCCTATCACAAGAGAGAGGTTGTGTATGTTGGTGTCTGTGTGGTCTCTCTCATTATTACACCATAAGGGTTCTAACCTGATGACCGAGGGCTCTATCCTAATCTCTGTAATTTAACATCATAGTCTGATTACATTCCCACCTCCTTAATACTTCACAGCAGGGATTAAACTTAACACATGAACCTTTAGTAGATGTTCATACCATATCCACTCCGACCATAGCAGATGGAGTGGAAGATGTAAAGACTACTCATTCCATGAAACAGTTACTTAGGGGACTGAAGCGTGGTAAAATGCTGACACTTATGTCAAGAGCAAAGCATGAGAAGTAGGTCATGGTGATGGAGGTAGGCAAGCATAGTAAGGGCTGAAGCTGAGGCCCCTATGCAAAGGAGCAGTGCAGCCTATTCAAAGGAGATGGTCTGACAGGAAATCTTCCTTTGTCTGCTTTATGAAAGCATCTGTGTCTGCAGTGATCTCATTGTCCACGTTAGTTCTCACTCTGTGGGTCTCCATTCTTAGTGTCTTCCTTTTTGCTGCCGATAGAAAACACTTGGATCAGCAAGTCCTTACTTTATCATCAGCCCCAAACAAAGTCTGGCAAAATGTAATTAGTAGCTCATTCTGTTTGTCCATCCTGTGGGCTAGGCACTTTGTGAGGCATGTCTCCTGAGTCACAGACTTTACCTGTGAAGGATCTGAGGTGAGGGAAGTTACAGGCTGGCTCTTTCCTGGAAAGAGCTATTTACCATGCTTTGTTCTTACTCATCTGTTAGTTAGCACTCTTAAATAATAATAATAAGTTGCTTCTGCCCTTTGGGAGAAGTAGAACTATGGATTAATTTGCAAATGAAAATTAGATTTTCTCCAGAGTGGGAAGTATTCAGTTTAAAGACTCAGATTAAAATTAGGGCTGTCTTTTAGTTTTGGAAGCCAGGTTGAGGTGCTGTGTTGTGTTCCTGCATGGATCCTTGTCACATATCCCTAGGATGGTTTGGACATATTAGCATCCATGTTGCTTCTATAACATAGGGTTCAACTTACGTGTGGTGCAACAAATATTTAGATTTACTCTTAGTATTGTGCACATTTATACAGAAAGCATATAAAGGTATAGCTATATCAGTATTGTTTGATTGATGGCTAAAATGAGATTTAATGCATAATTGAAGTACACACACACACAACACACACACAACACACACACAACACACACACGGCCAATATGTATATAGGCTAATTGTTTTAATTTTCTTTTTTACTACCATTTCTGAATATGCTTCTTTACCTCTTTTCTCTAGCTTTTATCTGGCCCTCTGAGCCCCAATGAAAGTTTCCTGAGGTATCTTACTCTTCCACAAGACAGTGAGCTCGCCATTGATTTACGACAAACAGCTGTTGTTGTCATGGCCCATTTAGACCGCTTGGCTACACCCTGTATGCCTCCTCTCTGTAGTTCTCCAACATCTCATAAGGTATGTGTTAGAGCAGTATTTGTCTTCCTTTCTTTTCCTTCCCTCCATTCCTCCTCTCCCTCTTGCCTTCCTTTCCCTGGAGATCAAGCTCAGGGCAATGAGCATTTTGGACACAAACTAAGCTATCAGTCATAGAAGCTGGCTTATAGGTTTTTTTGGTTGCTGTGGTACTAAGGTTTGAACTTAAGGCTTTTTGCTTGGCAGGCAGGTGCTCTACCACTGTGCCATACCTCTAGTTTGTTGGCTTATAGTTTTATATATGTTTACTGATTAAGATATTATGATTGATCAGAATGAACGATAAACAAGCTTTTGAGATGTTTAGAGTTTAGGAATCCAGACTGGGGTCCCCAAAAAGCCATCTTTCTCCACATGACCACAGACCTTTCCACTTTCTGCAGGAAGGTTCTATAGCTTCTTCCTCCCTACCCACTTTTGATTCTGGGAAGAAACCCAGGGCCTTTGTATGCTTAACACACGATACCACTAAACTACATCCTCTGCCCAGAGCCTTTTTTGTAGACTCTAAACATGAGTTTATGTAATGCTGGCTCTAGTAGTAATGACAGTATAGTTATAGTTTCTCTGCTAATAATAATGGTGCTGTAATCTGCCTGTACAGAGAGACCCTGGAGAGTGCCTGTCCACCAAAGACCTTACCCATGGTCATGTCGGCTATCACATTTCTCCCATTGCATCTGTGAGAAAACTAACATTTGGAATGCTAGTGAAGTTTGTCAGGGTCATACAGAAGAATCATGGTTTTAGGTCCAAGTTTCTCTACATTTTTATTTTTGATG
This sequence comes from Dipodomys spectabilis, assembly GCF_019054845.1. NCBI lineage: Eukaryota > Metazoa > Chordata > Mammalia > Rodentia > Heteromyidae > Dipodomys > Dipodomys spectabilis. The sequence goes on along the minus strand of NW_024870896.1, from coordinate 3,100,932 downwards.
TGAACATTATTTTTATTAAGTAGCTATATTTAAAAGAATATAGCCACCCAGTTCAAACAATCAACCAGCCCTTTTTGCTTTTGTTACTTTTAGAATAAGATACTGATTGTTTTGCCAGACCAGGCTGGTCTTTGATATTCCTGTTTATACTTCCTGCATAACTAGTATGATAGATGTATACTGACACTCAACTTTTTATTGGTTGCAGTGGAGTCTTGTCAACTTTATGCCTGGACTGGCCTCAAACCACCGTCCTCTCAATTTTAACCTCCCGATTATAGGATTGAGCCATTGTATCCAGCTTCAATTTTGCATCACTTCTGTTCTTTCCTTTCTTTGTTTTAACCTCCGTGTTACTCCTAGACATTCTCCTGCTGTAAAAACAATGTTTGCTTTTTTATCTTACAGGGATCATTGCAGGAGGTAATAGGTTGGGGATTAATAGGATGGAAATACTATGCCAATGTGATCGGACCAATCCAGTGTGAAGGCCTTGCCAACCTTGGAGTCATGCAGATTGCTTGTGCAGAGAAGCGCTTCCTGATCCTGTCTCGCAATGGCCGTGTGTACACACAGGCCTACAATAGTGACACACTGGTGGGTGGCATAAGAGATGTGCTGGCATGGCTCTCTCGGTGGATGAGGGGTCCTGCTTGCAGATGCCAATTGGTCTAAGTCTTATCAGTCATAGATAAGCATCTATTCATAGTATACCAATCATGTGAACATTTCACTGCAACTGTATGTCAAGCTTTAAGAACAGGATCTTCTTATAGTGAGAATTATTATTAACTGATTTCTTTTTTGCAAACCAGCATTCCCAAAATCATTTGATTTAGGGGTCAGACAAGTAACAGGAGTTGAGCCTGTTGGGGATGATAACACCTTAGGTCACATGTGTTTCTATGAGAAGACATTACTTCCTTCTAGTGTGTCTGTAATATACAGGGCATCCTGCTTTGTCCACCATCAGCACTGGTCATACCATGGATCTCATGGTGGTTATTACTATCGTGCTGGGCTGGGTGAGCTGGGTAATTGGCCTGGAAGTTCCAGGCACCCCTAGTCTTTCAGTTAAATAGGTTTTCCCAGGTAGACATATGGCATTGGTGAGGGGAAGGTGGGGAGTGGAGATAGTTGTGCTGTTTTCATAATCCTTAGACTTATGACTAATTTTCTTCCTATTTTACTCTTTTAGGCCCCCCAACTGGTCCAGGGTCTTGCCTCCAGAAACATTATAAAAATTGCTGCCCATTCTGATGGTCACCACTACCTGGCCTTGGCTGCCACTGGAGAGGTGTACTCCTGGGGCTGTGGGGACGGAGGACGGCTGGGCCATGGGGACACTGTGTATGTACAGCTTATTCCTTGCTTTCCTCTGTGTGACAGTACTTGTAACCGGATGTGTCTGGGTGTTTGCATGGCTTGGTTGTAGAGGGGTACCGTGTGTGTGTGTATGTGTGTGTGTGTGTGTGTGTGTGTGTGTGTGTGTGTGTGTGTGTGTGTGTATGTGTGATCTATCCACCCCGATGACTTTTTAGGAGCTTCAGTAACAGCCAGCAGTTATATTCTCCATTAGGTTTCCTAAAGCATATCCCACATACCATCCCTTCCTTCACAGATATTTCATTCACAGATACTAGGTTTCCCACCAACTTACTGGTTGACCTCTTGAACTATAATATTGTCACAGATATGAAAACCAAGGTTTTTTTATATATTGTATTAGAGATCAAATGCATCAAAGGTACATTGTAATTACCATCTGACTTGTTGAATCAAACCCCCTTTGCATATCATCTCTCTGTCAATTTTATTTTGTCTTTTCTAGAATTTAATACATGTGCTATAGGATTTGGTTTACAGGTTCTTTTACTTAACATCATATTTGAGATCCGGCTAGGTCATTGGGCATAGCAATAGTTTCTTTGTTGCTGGTGGACCATTGTTTGGAGGTGTTGTGAATAACGGTGCACGTCATTATACAGGTCTTTAATAGACCCGGTTTTGATATTCTTGCTTGGTGTTGTGTTTCAGTTTAACAAAGTATCAATAATACTAATAGGCAATACCTAGTAGGCAAGCTCTCTTGATGTTGTGATTTATCCTTAACATTGACCTTTAAAAAAAATTCCTAGGGTGATATTCATATGTGTTCCTCCATCCCACAGGCCTCTGGAGGAACCTAAGGTAATCTCTGCTTTCTCAGGGAAGCAAGCTGGGAAGCACGTGGTACACATAGCATGCGGGAGCACGTACAGTGCGGCCATCACTGCAGAAGGAGAACTGTACACCTGGGGCCGGGGCAATTACGGCCGTTTGGGCCATGGTATGTCTGCAGCATACTAGCAAAAAGCATTCAGTAGGAGTTGCTTCTACCCAGAGGACTAGAATAACAATGGTTCTGTCTGTTTGAAGGCTCCAGTGAAGATGAAGCCATTCCAATGCTGGTAGCTGGGCTTAAAGGACTGAAGGTTATCGACGTTGCATGCGGGAGTGGCGACGCTCAGACTCTGGCTGTGACTGAAAACGGTATGTTAGCGCCCGAGCTGGCAGTCTCTTGAGGGTGCTGATGGCTGCTTTCCTGCAGGGGGGAGATTTGGATAGAGCGGACCTTCTGTGATTGCCCTCTGCTCACATCCTCCTTTTTGTGGGTTTGGGTTTCTGGCTTCCATGAAGAAGTCCAGGGAACATGATAAATTAAACAGGACTCTAAACTCATACAGTGAGATCAAAGGAGGTAATTTTAGGAGATCACAAGGGCTCAGTAGCTATATGCATATATCATACAAAGTGATGCTTATCTAAATAACTCTTAAGAAGTGGAATCGAGGCATTCTATTTTACTTTTTGTGGTTCTTTTTATTTTCTGGTTTTTTCCCCCCCTTTTGTCGCTGTTTTTGATTTCTGTACCTTTTGTCTTGTATGTAAGTTTATCTGATTTGAGGAAGAGAAACGGAAGCACAGAAACACTGGGACAAAAGTTGAACCACTTCAGCAGTGATATTCACTAGACACTATGTTGGAAATGAACTATACAACTTGAAGGGAAGGGAGGTCAAGAGGGAAAAGACTGGGAGAAAATGAGGGAGAGGGTGACAGTGTCCAAAAAGAAATGTGCTCACCTACCTGATTTATGTAACTGTAACCCCTCTGTGTATCACCTTGACAATTAAAAAGGAAAAAGAAAAGAAAATGGTCAGGGACAGCACCTAGGCCACAAGTTAGCCTTTCCTACACAGGCTGGCTTCAAACTGATCCTCCTGAGTAGCTAGGATTATACATGTGAACCACAGATGCCTAGCTTGCAACTTTGCATTTCTAAATTGCTTTTATATCTGAAGTCTCAACTAGCAGGTCCATAACCACCTGCTTAGTATGGTTAACTACATAGATTGGTAGTATACATTTGTGTGCCTTACTGGTATATATTATTTGTAGCCATTTAAGGACTTTTATTGGAATACACAATTCTTCCTTCTCTTCCTCCTCTTCCTCTTCTTCCTTGTCCTTTTCCTCTTCTTCTTCTTCTTTCTTTTCCATGTCTGTCCTAGAGCTTAGGCTCTATCCCTAAGCTTGTTTTTGCTCAAGGTTAATAATACTCTACCAATCTGAGCCATAGTTCCATTTCCATCTTTTTTACCAGCTAATTGGAGATAAGAATCTGAAGGACTTTCCTGCTTAGGCTGACTTTGAACTACCCTCGGATTTCTGTCTGCCTCCTAGATAGCTAGGATTACTATTTATTTTTTGTGGTTTTTGAGGCTGAGTCTCACTGTGAAGGCCAGGGTGTATGCGGATTGCTAATGTGTATGAGGTCAGAATGTAAGGTTGTTTTAACCTAAATACATTTGCATTTTCTAGGGCAAGTGTGGTCTTGGGGAGATGGTGACTATGGGAAATTGGGTAGAGGTGGTAGTGATGGATGCAAGACGCCGAAGCTGATTGAAAAACTTCAAGACTTGGATGTTGTCAAAGTCCGCTGTGGAAGTCAGTTTTCTATTGCTTTGACAAAAGATGGCCAAGTTTATTCATGGGGAAAAGGTGACAACCAGAGACTTGGACATGGGACAGAAGAACACGTCCGTTATCCCAAACTCTTGGAAGGCTTACAAGGTAAGTACAAATGTCAACTTTTAAAACTCTTAGGAGACAGTTAAAAATTTTAAAGTCTGGGGATTTTCTTTTCTTTCTTGTTTTTTGGTTTTTTTTTTTTGTTGTTCAGTTGTAGGGCTTGAACTCAGGGTCTGGGTGCTGTCTCTGAGCGTCTTGTGCTCAAGACTAGAGCTCTACCACTTAGAGCCATAGCTCCACTTCTGGATTTTGGGTGGTTATTTGAAAATGAGAGTCTCATGGGGACTTTTCTGTCCGGGCTGTCTTTGATTCTCAGATCTCAGCCTTCTGAGTAGCTAAGATTATAGGTGTGAGCCAACAGTATCCAGAGAAGATTTTATTTTCTTAACCTGATACTCCCATGAATGGACTATCAGTAGGAACTACATGTTGATAGGTATAGGTAATTATTGGAAAGAGGTCTGTTTACATTACTAAGTGGCCTGGAATTACTGTTAAGTAAATTCAATTTGAAACCCACTCAGTTTTACTAACATTGGAAGTTCCTTCTGTGGTATAGACCGACTCAGTGAGCTGAAGGTAGCTTCTACCAGTAAGTTCTCTTATCCTGCTGAGACCATTCTTTGCATGCTGTGGGGCCACTGTGAGAGGTGGGATCCACGTTAGACATTAGATTTGAAGTTGTTCTTGTGGTAGATTCTACCTGTCCCATTGCAGAGGAGTACCTCAGAGGTCATGGGAAAAGATGGAGGCCTAGGTTGTGTAGGTGTTCAGGTGCCCCCGCAATGTGGGCTCCCAGTACAGGATGAGACCACCAGCAGAAAGACCATGAGTGCTGTTACTGAGGAATGCATGTTGCAAAAACCATGGCAACCGGATTGTGGAGAGGACTTGGTTTTTTTAGGACTTTTATTTTTCCCACATTGCTAGCAGGTGATTTGACGGGGAAGAAAGGGAAGAAGGGAAGAAGGGTAACGTCAATGCGTGGTGCCCTAGGTGAGACCATTAGTGTTTTCTCTAGCTCAGGGGAGAACAGCCTCTTCTTTCACAAAGGACCAGGCTGTTCCCATATAAGTTTAATCTTCACAAGAGACCTTCACAGCATTTTGTATGAGAAAATCGCTTCAGTAATTCATTCTTCTTTATGTGTTGGCTTTTTTTTTTTTTTTAATTGAGGAGGAGGTTTGGAAGTAGAACTTTAAAAAAAAAATTTGTCAGTCATGGGGCTTGAACTCAGGACTTGGGCACTGTCTTAGAGCTCTTTCGCTCATGGCTAGCACTGTACCACTTTGAGCCACAGTGCCACTTCCAGTTTTTGAGTGGTCAATTGGAGATAAGATTCTCAGGGGAACTTTTCTGGCTTTAAACCTTGATCCTCAGATCTTAGCCTCCTGAGAAGCTAGGATTACAGGCATGAGCCACCAGTGCCTGGTGGAAGTAGAACTTTTAAGTGAGTCTTATTCCTTTCCCCATCAATTTTTTTGTACAACTGTTTAATACCTTGACCAATATAAATCTTGCACACTCAGATGGTGTTTTTTTATTTTCTAAGCTTCTGAGACAAGTTGTAAAGTAAGACATACTGCATTATGTAACTGTGTTGGAATTTCATTTATCTCTTATTTCTATTCCCCTCCATCATTAAAGGAAATAAATGTCTACAGTATATTTGTTAGATTTAGAAATATCTTACTATGAGAATATTTAAGCTGCTTATGAAGTATTTTTGTTGTTGCTCACTTATGGTAGGTTCTTTGAATAAAATTGTTCTGATTGTAGTTTTTTTGACTTGCATGTTGATATTACACAGAAGCATTCCTTGACTTACTGATAAGGAAAGACATGATGCTTTGCTAACACTATTTAAATAGAAATAAAAAATAATTATGTTACTTGGCTTTGTGAGAAAAGTAGATTTCCTTTTAAAGAGAGTGGCAGTAACTGCTCTTATGAATGGCAACTCCTTTGTACAACTACTTAAAGATAATAAATATATTAAGGTAAAAAACATGAAGAGTGGTAGAGCACCAGCTGTGAGCAAGCCAGGTAAATGAGAATGCAAGGCTCTGAGTTTAGTCCATGGTACCTGTGTGTGTGCACACACATGCATGTGCACACACACAACTGTGCTTTTATATTGTGATACCTGAGACTGGAGAATGTGTGTGATCTTATATCTAATTAAAAATGTACTTTCCTCACAAACATAATTACATGTCAGAATTTGTGCGATTGTTTTGGTCACCAAGAAGGTAAAAAACCAGTTCTTCCTACCAGAAAACCTCTCTCATAGAAAAGTTGGTTGAAAAAGGGCTATGTGCTGGGCACTGTTGGCTCATGCCTGTAGTACTAGCTGCTCAAGAGTCAGATCTGAGGATCATGGTTCAAAGCCAGCCCAGGCAAAAAAGTCTCTGAGACTCTTATCTCTAGTTAACTACAAAAAAGTGGCTCAAACTGGTAGAATGTTGACCTTGAGCACAGAAGCTCAAGGACAGGATCCAGGCCCTGAATTCAAGCCTTAGGAATGGTACCCAAAACACCCCACAAATACCCCTCCCCTCCAAAACACACACACACACACACACACACACACACACATCTCTTTCTGACTGACACCCCACAAATACCCCTCCCCTCCAAAACACACACACACACGCGCGCGCACACACACACACACACACATCTCTTTCTGACTGAAAATGTGAATAAGGAGGAGAAAAAAACCCAGCTGATCCTTTTCAAACACTAGTGATAATTTGTAGGCTCTGAATCTTAACAAATTACAGGAGACAAAATGTAAGTCTTAATAAATACTCAAAGAAGATGAATCGTGCTTAATCTTCACGGAACAAGTTGTCCTTAAGCCAGTACATAATGCCATCCGATCCCCAGTAGCTGTGGTGCAGATGTCTTTCTCAGGAAAAAGGCCTGGTGTTGAAGCTGCATTTGCACATCTTGATTCTTCACAGGCAAGAAGGTGATTGACGTGGCTGCAGGCTCCACCCACTGCCTGGCTCTGACCGAGGACAGTGAGGTGCACAGCTGGGGGAGCAATGACCAGTGCCAGCACTTTGACACTTTGCGTGTGACCAAGCCAGAACCTGCTGCACTGCCAGGACTGGACACCAAACACATAGTTGGAATTGCCTGTGGACCTGCCCAGGTACTGAGTATGTAGTTTGGTTTGGTATTTCATATAGTTCATTGCAAAGATATAAAAATACTACTGACTTTGTTGGTCTTATGTCCTGCAGTTGTATGAAACACTACTTTTTTGGGTTTTTCTTCTTAGGTGCCTTTCTCTCTTCCTGTCAAGCTATATGTCTTTTATCTGCCTTTGTTGCTCTGTTCAGGGCTGGCAAATGGTATGGAATAGAAGTGAGAATGGGCATCCTTGCCTTGCTCTTGATCTGAGGAGGACAGCATTGTGTCTTTATTACTAGCGATGATGGTTGTTATGAGCTTTTTTGTTTAACAACAGCTTTTTAGATGCCTTATCAGATTAAGGACGTTCCCTTTAAATCCTACTGAAAAAAGCATTCTAGAAAAGATAATTGGTGGGGTTTGTTGGTACCATTTTAAGTGGATTAACAGCCCCATATCCACCTAGTGCTGTGGATTGGTGATTTGAGAGTAAAAGTCTTTTTTAAAGAATACTTTTCATTTTTTAAGTGTGACAAAATAAGATGGTGTTAGTGAAATAGGAGAAGAAATTGGAAGCTAGATATCCATCAAAGTCCACATCCATGTGGGCAGTTAGTGAGAGGAATGAGTAAGTCATCATTTAAGCGTTTTTATCACCGAGTTGTATTATCTTTTCTGTGGGACAGACAGTCCAGGAGCTGAATTTGCAGATTTTGTTTCAGGTTCTCATATTTCTCCTGTAGAGCTTTGCCTGGTCATCTTGTTCCGAGTGGTCCATTGGCCTCCGTGTTCCTTTCGTGGTAGACATCTGCTCTATGACTTTTGAGCAGCTGGATCTCCTGCTGCGGCAAGTGAGTGAGGGCATGGATGGCACTGCTGACTGGCCTCCCCCCCAGGAGAAGGAGTGCATGGCTGTGGCCACACTTAATCTTCTGCGACTTCAGGTGACAGCACTTTCCCACACCCCTGCTCCTTTTATAAGTAACTCAGGACTGTTTATGCATAGTGCAGGTATTCAACTGACCTGTTAGTGAACTGTCAGTGAAACTTCTGAGGTGTTTTAAAATAAGATTATTATGTTGTGATGTGGTTGAGGCTTATAAAACTTACTTTTGTGCTGACAGTTTTTTATTCAGGGAAAGAATAAGAATGTTTTATTCTGGCCATAATCAACTTTGGGGAATATAGTCTTGGAACTATCATGTTGTCTATAGAAAAAGTTCTGGTTAAACTGTCAAATAAAAGAGAAGAAGGGTGGAGATGGGAGGTGGGAAAAACCACTTCCATTTTTCTTCCCTAGCTTCTCCAATCCCAACTTGTTTTTGAGATAGGGTTTTGGTAGCTTTTGCCTGATGGACTCAAACCACCAATCCTCCTATCTCTACCTCCTGAGTAGCTGGACTTCCTGGCATGCATCACCATACCCAGCTCAAAAAATGTATTCTTATAATGAGAATACTCAACTAATGTGGGTAAATTTTTTTTTGTGTGTAAGTTTTTAAAAAAATGCATATAAAGGTTGAAAATTAAAATCATAGATCTGAACTGCTCCAAAAAATTCTAAACTCTTTTTTGAATGCCAACATGATACTATTCAGTATATTCAAACTGTTTTGTGTGCACAAAGTGATTTAAAATATTCTGCAAAATTACTTCCAGGCTATGTGTGTAAGGTACATGAATCAATCTTGTGTTTAGACTTTGGTCCATCCCTAAGATATCTCAAGTATATGCATACATTCCAAAATTTAAAAGATCTAAAATTCCAAACATTTCTTGTTGTAAGATTTTGGATAAGGGATTTCAGTCTGAACTGAAAACTTAATTTTATTTATATAGTTCTTCAAATTAAGTTTTATTATCAGTCATCTGAAATCAGTTTACTTTTGTGAGATCCTAGTGAACATTATTTTGTTTGTTTTTTTTTCCTTTCAGTTGCATGCTGCCATTAGTCACCAGGTTGACCCAGAATTCCTTGGTTTAGGTCTGGGCAGTGTCCTCCTGAACAGCCTGAAGCAAACTGTGGTGACCCTGGCCAGCAGTGCAGGCGTGCTGAGCACCGTGCAGTCGGCCGCGCAGGCCGTGCTGCAGAGCGGCTGGTCGGTGCTGCTGCCCACGGCTGAGGAACGAGCCCGGGCCCTCTCTGCACTCTTGCCCTGCACAGGTGTGTGTGAGGAAGAGGGGGAGGGGGGTGGCACTTCTTCAAATTGGCAAAAAAAAAAAGCCCAAACAAACAAAACCCACCAATTTCTTTTCTAGTTTCAGGTAATGAAGTGAACATAAGCCCAGGCCGTCGATTCATGATTGATCTGCTGGTGGGCAGCTTGATGGCTGATGGAGGATTAGAGTCAGCCTTAAATGCAGCAATTACAGCAGAAATCCAGGTGTGGGCCTAGGCTGCAAGGGAGGGGGCAGACGGGCAACTCTGCCTGGTGGTGAGCTACACTAACCCATATGTAGAACTTCCGATACTGCCAGACTCATTGATGAAACTAAAATGCAAAACACTTATTTATCTATTTCTTTGCCTGTTCCAGGGCTTGAACTCTGGGCCTGGGTGCTGTCCCTGAGCTGTTGTGCTCAAGGCTAGCACTCTTACCACTTGAGCTACAGCTCCACTTCTGTCTTTTTAGGTAGTTGAGTAGAGATGAGAGGCTCACAGGCTTTCTTGCCCTAGCTGAGTTTGAACTGCATTCCTCAGATCTCAGCCTCCTAGGGAGCTAGGATGATAGGTATGAACCACCAGTGCCAGGTGCAAAACTTTTAGTTGCATACAAGTGTTTGTTTTTCCTTAAAACTCTTTTATCTTACTAAATTATTGAATTAGGCTTCCACCTTACACATCTGATTTAATGAATTTGACAGATGCCCCTTTCAGTGTGTAGATTCCTTTCTGTTTTCTACAAAGATCCTGTGCTCCTTTGTGTTCAGTCAGGATACTGTCACACCCTTCAGATTAGCTGTCCTCTGTCTGCTACATAATCCTCTTTCTTTTTGCCTCTTACACTGTTTTTCAGGTTCAACCACATAATTTTATACAATTGAGGGTTTTTTTCCGAGTGCAGTTCTAGGGCTTGCGCTTGGGGCCTGGGCACTGTCTGTGTACTCTTATTTTGCTCAATGCTAGCACTCTGCCACTGAACCATAGCTCTGCTTCTAGATTGTTGGTGTTCAATTGGAGATTAATGTCGCTCCACTTTTCTGCCTGAGCTGATATTGAACTGTGATCTTCATTGCTCAGTCCTCTGAGTCGCTAGGATATCACATGTGAGCCACTGGCACCTGGCAACAAATACTGTGTTTTCTTTCTATGTTGAGGGTTTTTCTTCTTCTTCTTTGTCAGTACCGAGGTTTGAACTCAGGGTCACACCATCTCCTCTTTCTTTCTTGGCTGTTGCTTTATCACTTGAGCCACATCTCCAGCCTGATACATTATTTTTTTATTCTTAAGAAGTACTCCATTGTTATTAACAGCTTTTAACCAGTAGAGCTAAGGTTATTAGGCCTACTTGTTTATCTATTACATTTGATTGTTCCTGGTTTTGACTATGTAAAAATGGTAAGACCATGCTGTGTACAAGTCTGGTGGTGAATATGATTTTTCCCTTGGATAAGTACTTTGCCATGGAATTTGCTGGGCCCCAGGGTACATGTGAATTTACAGTATCCCAGAATGGCTTTACTGTTTACATTTAAGCCAGTGTTCATGAGAATTCTGACTCCTTATAAAGCTGATAGACTATTCTAGTCTGTATAGAGCAGAGCATACATCCTAAGTGTTTTTGATTAAACTTGCCAGTAGCAGGGACAAAGATTTTAGGGACTTGGCAGAAGGAAAAAGAGTTCATTATATTAATGGTAGCCCAGCCACTGGATCCATAGGAAATACAGTTTGTTTAGAACTTGAGCAGCTGAGTATCGGGGTTGCTGAAGATATGTGTGACAGTGTTACCAAGTTGTATGCTACTGCTTGCAGAGGCTAGGACAGCTGGACACAGCGCGCTTACACCTGTTAATGAGATCAGTGGTCACCATTTTTGTTTCTATGCATTACAGGATATTGAAGCCAAAAAAGAAGCACAGAAAGAGAAAGAAATTGATGAACAGGAAGCAAATGCCTCAACCTTTCATAGAAGTCGGACTCCTCTGGATAAAGACCTTATTAATACAGGGATCTATGAATCTTCTGGCAAGCAGTGTTTGCCTTTGGTTCAGCTCATACAGCAGCTTCTTAGGTAAATAGTATCTGCTGTTTTATATCTTAGCTGGGAGTTGCTGTTTTTTCTTATTAATTTGCTGAAATTTAGCAGCAAGTTCTCAAGACTGTGTTTGACAATTGAGTAAGAATTGCCTCTCACAGTAGGTCATGGTTATATATGCAGTGCAACTTTGGGGGAAAATACTTTTTATATAAAATACTTTCGTATGGAAACTTTTTATATCGAATACTTTTATATAGTTATAAGAATGCTTTTATATAGAAATACTTTTTATATAGAAATAGTCCTCTTTGAGCAAGATCTGCTCTCATTTGACGCTAGTCCATGAGATCCCATGGGAGCACATTTGTAAAGCAAAGGGACATCATTACCTTGTGCCTTTTCTGTTCCTTGGTTCAGCTTGGCCTCTGGTTATGCTTACACTGCAGATACACCTGCGTGTATTGTGAGATGATATCTGCATGTATTATATGTGCTTCTGACACTAATTTATAACCTACAACTCCTACCTTTTTAATATAAAGAACTCATTTCACCTGTAATTCTCTTTTCCACTCCATAGGAACATTGCTTCTCAGACTGTAGCCAGATTAAAAGATGTTGCTCGTCGCATTTCATCATGTTTGGACTTTGAGCAGCATAGTCGTGAACGATCGGCCTCATTGGATCTGTTGCTACGTTTTCAGCGCTTACTTATCAGTAAACTTTATCCAGGAGAAAGTCTTAGTCAGACCTCAGATATTTCTAGTAAGTTGTCTAAACTATGAAAGTATTCTGTGTGCTTTGGCTTTTTTATTTAGGTTTTTTAGTATGGCTATTTTATATATGCAGTTCTCATTCTGCTTAAACTGCATCAATATTGAAGGCTCTACTTGCATCATTTTTGTTGTTGTTGTGTTGGTCGGTTGTGGGGCTTGAACTCTGGGCCTGGGCGCTGTCCCTCAGCTTTTCAGCTAAGGCAAGTGCTCTACCACTTTCAGCCACAGTACCACTTTCAGTTTTCTGGTGGCTTATTGGACATAAGAGGTTCATGGACTTCCCTGTCCTGGCTAGCTTAACCATGATCCTCAGATCTCAGCCTACTGAGTAGCTAGTGTTACAGGCATGAGCCACCAGCTCCTGGTGCATCCAGTTTGTTTTTTTTTTTTGGGTCCAGTCTTGGGGCCTGAACTCTGGGCCTTGGCGCTGTCCCTTAGCTCTTCAGCTCAAGGCTAGCGTTCTACCACTTGAGCCACAGCACCACTTCCGGCTTTTTTCTTTTTGCTTATGTGGTACTGAGGAATCGAACCCAGGGCCTCAGGCATGCAAGGCAAACGCTCAACCACTGAGCCACCTTCCCAGGCCCACATCCAGTTTTTTGATCAAATATATGTATATTATACTTATCAGTATTCTTGATTCTGGTGTCTCATCATTTCATTCTTGTTTTTTGATGGGACTGAGATTTGAACTCAGGGCCTGAATTTTGCTAATTAGCTGGTTCAGCCCTGCTTTTTTTTCTGGTTAATTTGGAGATGGTGTCTGGTGAACTTTCCTTCCCATGGTTGGCCTTTGAGATCCTGTAGATCTCAGCCTCTCAAATAGCTGGGATTATGGGTGAGAGCCTGACAGCATTTAAATTCTTTAGATGTCAGCAATACATTGCTTTTTATTCAGTTTACTCTTAGAGAAGATTTGTCACATTTGTTCCACGTTATTAGTTATACATCATTATTGACCGAGGTGATATGGGAATTGCATAGTGATTATTCCTGTGGCGTAGGGAATCCACATGGGTATAATGGCAGGAAGACTTGAGTTTCATTTATAGCTTTGGTTAATAGCGGTTAGACATTGAGTTGAGTTTTCTAGAGCCAAAAATTTCTCACATCATTGAGATAATCCCTGAGGTACCTGTGAGGGTTCAAACAAGAAGATGTGTAAAATGCTCTCCCCTGGGCTGGGAAGATGGCTCAGTGGTAAAGTACTTACTTTGCATGCATGAGGCCCTGAGTCTGACTCCTTAGCACCACATAAGCTGGCTCTATGGCTCCGACACACACACACACACACACACACACACACACACACACACACACACACACACACACACACACACACACACACACACACACACACACACACACACACACACACACACACACACACACACACACACACACTCTCTGCCCTATGCCTGAATGGTTTTTCATACCCATACTCAAGAGAGGGCTGATCCTTTCTAATGTAGAGAGTGCGGAGAGTGGGAAACTCTGCTGCTTTGTTGTAAAAATTTTTCTCTAAAATAACTTAGTTACTTCCTAAAAAGAATTATGTACTTCATGTTAGAAGTTCAGATCAAATAGGCAAACTTAAAGAGTCCGAATGAAGAGACTGTTTTGAAGATATAAAGTCACCAGCAATAAAAAGCTCATTTCTGAGGCTGAAAAATGCTTAGCTTCATTTACTGGGGAAAAACTTGCAGACTTTAAGAAAAACTACACATTGATATGTTGGATATAATGTTATAAAAAAACCTTTTAAGTTGTGACTTTAGAATTTGTAGACCCAAAAGTCAGATACTATGTGGCACAAATTTCACTGTCCCTGAAATTTTGTGATATAAAAAAGAGCCAAGGAATCAGGCACTGGTAGCTCACGCCTGTAATCCTAGCTACTCGGGAGGCTGAGGTCTGAGGATCGTAGTTCAAAACCAGCCTGGACGGGAAAGCCCATGAGACTCTTACCTCCAATTAACCTCCAGAAAACCAGAAGTGGTGCTGTGGCTCAAAGTAGTAGAGCACTCACCTTGAGCTGAAGAGCTCAGGGACAGGCACCCAGGCCTGACCAAAAAAAAAAAAGCCAAGGAGTAAGGGTTAGCAGATTTTATTTTGGAAAAGAAATAAAAGATGTATACCTGGGGATTGCAAAAGTAGACCTAGTCAGTTTGTAGAGTTAATCTTTAATAGTGAAAATGAAACTTTCTAAATTTCCTTCCAGGTCCTGATCTGATGGGTGTTGGTTCTTTGCTAAAAAAGTACACAGCCCTTTTGTGCACACACATTGGAGACATACTACCTGTGGCAGCTAGCATTGCTTCTACCAGCTGGAGACACTTTGCAGAGGTGGCCTGCATCCTGGAAGGGGACTTCACAGGTACCATTCTTTTTTTTTTTTTTTTTTGGTCCAGTCGTGGGGTCTGAACTCTGGGCTTGGGCGCTGTCCCTCAGCTCTTCAGCTCAAGGCTAGCACTCTACCACTTGAGCCATAGCGCCACTTCCGGCTTTTTTCATTTTGCTTATGTGGTGCTGAGGAATCAAACCCAGGGCCTCAGGCATGCAAGGCAAGCACTCTACCACTGAGCCACCTTCCCAGCCCACAGGTACCATTCTTGATGTCCGACTGTGGACATGTATTTATTTAAGATGAATAAAAACTGAAATGTGTCCTTTCCTGGCAAAACGTCCTGGATTTACTCAAATCTTTCTGATCCTCCAATCTTCCTTTCTTTTCTTTTCCTTCTGCCTTCCCCACCCTTCTCATTTGGCAGTTCTGTTGTTAAGCCATCTGGCATGAGACTAACTGTCCTTAGTTGGCTGTTTCAATTTGTGCCATCAGTATTAGCCTCCAACAATGAGGTCGCAGGTGATGATTTAATTTGTTTCGCCAGCATGAAAATTAGTTGTGCTCTCAGAACCTTAATATATTTCAGTGTTAATATCTTTTGCTACTAATTTTGTGAGATTAGGTTTGTTCTCTGGTAATAGAGTGGTAATGTTAGTTTTCTGAATAAAAGACTAGTTCAGAGCTAGGAATGTGACTTAGAGGTTGAGTGCTTGATTAGCATGCATGAAGCCCTGGGTTTGGTTCCTCAGGCCCACATAAGCACAAAAAGCCAGAAACGGTGCTATGGCTTAAGCTCAAGTGGTAGAGTGCTAGCCTTGAGCAAAAGATGCGATGGTCAGGGACAGTCCCCAGGCCCTGAGTTCAAGCACCGAGATGGCCAAAAAAAAAAAAAAAACTAGTTCATAGTCCTGTGTTTAAAACACAGTTTTGGAAGTCGATTTGTAATTCAGAGCATTCTGTTTAATAGCTACACCTCGTAAAATTTGTGTAGAAATATGAAAAGCTAAATAGTCCTTATTTTGTGACTTTTAATTTAAATACACAGCAATGTTATCAAGTACTTTATAGGATAAACACTTTTTAAAAGTCTTACAGCTTTTCTTTGCTTTCCTTTTTTTTTTGTAATGTAGGTGTTCTTCTTCCTGAGCTAGTAGTTTCTATAGTGCTTCTTCTCAGTAAAAATGCTGGTCTCATGCAAGAGGCTGGAGCTGTTCCTCTGCTGGGTGGTCTGTTGGAACACCTTGATCGCTTCAATCACCTGGCCCCAGAAAAGGAGAGGGATGACCATGAAGAGCTGGCCTGGCCTGGAATAATGGGTATGACATGGTAATCTGAAGGGTTTTGCGGAGTGTTTCTTTTCATCTCACCATTTCTTGCCTTTCTGTCTGAAAGTGCACGTTTAAAAGAAGGGCCAATTATTGGCCATTTCCATGGCTGGTACAGTGTGAGTGGAACATGATGGTAGTCACTTTGAGGAAGATTTTTTTCTATTAGTCCTTGTTGTTGAATCCTGAAACGGCAGTACCGGTGCTTGAGGTGGTTCTGGGACTCTTCCTGGGGGATAGTTCCAGAAAGTGCTGTTGAAGTGGGTAGATGAGGTACACAGTTCAGGAGGCAGGAATTGATTATGGCTGACTTCCCGAAGCCATTGAAGTTATTTGAGCATGTGCCTGTAGACAAGAGTGTGTATGTTTTTTTTTTGTGTGTGTGTGTGTGTGTTTTTGTTGTTCTTTTTTGGGGGGTCCGGTTGTGGGGCCTGAACTCAGCTGTCCCTCAGCTCTTCAGCTCAAGGCTAGCGCTCTACCACTTGAGCCACAGCGCCACTTCCGGCTTTTTTCATTTTGCTTATGTGGTGCTGAGGAATCGAACCCAGGGCCTCCGGCATGCAAGGCAAGCGCTCTACCACTGAGCCACCTTCCCAGCCCCGACAACAGTGTGTATGTACCCCAAACTGAAATTAAACTTTTATTTTTTCAAAATGTTTTGAGCTTTGGCATTTTTGCCTATTAAGTCTAAGTTGGCATGACCTATATAATCTGGTTTCCTGGATTCAGAATTATGCAGTCATGGTGTAGCTTTCATGTCATATCAAAGCTCCAGCTGGGTCAGTTTTCCTTCTCTCATCTTGGATCATCTTTACAAAACAGGAGCCTAAGCAAGAGGTGGCAAAGAAAATAGCCTTGGGATATTGAACAGTTTTTATTTTTTAATATAGTTACTACTTACTTTTGTTTAGAAGTGAATGCTTGTGTTAGAAGTGGATTTAGGAGTGAGTACTACCTATAGCTCAGGCATTTGCCACCATACCCAGCTTATTTTTTTGAGATAGTCTCACTAGTTTTTTTGGTCTGGTCTAGTCTTGAACCACAGTCCTCCCAGTCTCTGCCTCCTGACAGGCATGTACCACCACACCTGTTCTGTAACTGACCATATAGGCTTAAGAAGTAGCAGCACCTTCCTAAAAACGGCTTTATCTCTCTAAAAGGTGCTCCTCTCCAGGCTGTAAGGCTGCTGACTTGTCTCCCCCTTTAAGTGTTAACGTTATAGATTTGAACTTAAACTACCTTAGGTGTAATGCATTGATGATTATATACATATTGCTAGTCTTGGTTTGCTTTTTTAAAAATTTTGCATCTATGTCTGTCATTTTCCTTGTAGTTTTTTCTTGTAATTTTATTTTCTTGAAAGGCTCTCCAAAGTACTTAGAACCATTTCCTCTTTGTAAATAAGAAAGCTGTAATTCAGGAGAAAGGCTGCTTGAGTGTTAGCTACCATGCAGTGGAAAATGTTACATAGTCAGGGGAAAAACTACCTCATGGATTTCATTATAGGAAACCACACATTCTGATCTTGGTAACCAAGTCTGGGCTAGTGTTGAACTGAAATGGAGAATGAGTTTTTTGTTTTTTTCTTGTGGGGTATGTATAAGGTCAGTAGAATTGTTATACAATCATCATGGCCTGTGGATGTCTTTGGGAATAGTCTTTTGGTGGGTTTGTGTAGAATGGAGTGGGAAGCACACTTTTTTCCTTATTTATTTTTTTAACAGTAAGAAGATACTCCTAACAAGCTGGAGATGGTATTGCATGCCTATAGTCCCAGCTACTTGCGAGGCTTGAAGTAGAAGGACCACTTGAGCCCAGGCTTTTGAGACTAGTCTAGACAACACAGTAAGACTCTTAAGAGTCACTATTTTAACTCTTTTTAAGTGCACAGCAAGTGGCATTTGAAGTACATTCATATTATACAGTTATCATGCATCACTATGGATTTTTCTGATTGTCTGAAACTTTTCCCATTGAATACTAATTCCCTGTTCCCCTCTCCCTCAGCAGCTAGCAGCCAGCAATTCACTTGGTCCTAGCCACTGAAAGTAGAACCTTGGAATCCAGTGACAGCCTCTAGATAAATTGGGACTGTAAGCGAGTCTTGGTCTGGGATGTAGCTCAGTGACAAAGTACTTGCCTAGCAAATACAGCATCCTGGGTTCGATCCCCAGTACTAAAAAAGAAAAGACAAAAAAAATCCAAAACAAACAAACAAAAACCCCACAAACTATAAGTAAGTCTTCCAGAAGGTCTCAACCTTCTGAGTAGCTAGGATGACAGGCATGAGCCACCAGAGCCTGATTTCTTACTGCCCCCTACCTCACCCCCCCCCATTTTTTTTTTTGGTACCAAGGTGGTATCCTAGGTTTTTCAAAGGTGGCCAATCAAGTTCCTCCTCTTCCTCTTCTCTCTTCAGTATCATTATGTGTATTATGAATGATTGAATCTTATTGATTTGATGCAATTACCAGCTTAAAAGTAAAATTATATATATATATATATATATATATATGTTAAGGCATTAATGTCCTTAGTATACATTAGCTATAGACCTCGTTTCAATTTATAGTGTTTTCATTATCTGTATATTTTCATTATCTTTCCAATTAGTATACTTTCTAATTTCATAGTCATTTCTATCCTCAGAATTTGGGGTTACTTCAAAGTATATTTTGTAATTCCTAAAAAATTGGGGAGGGTTTTTTTTTTTTTTTTATTGTTATCCCCTTCTGGGTTAACTACGTTACTGGCAGCACACATTATCTAACTTCAGACTTCTAACAACAGACTTCTTTGAAGTCTGTTGAGAATTGTTCTGTGCTCTGGCATGTGCTCACACTTAATATTCATGCTGTTGTGTGTGTGTGTGTGTGTGTGTGTGTGTGTTTTAGACTATTCTTTCAATGGAATGTTTGTAGTGTTACTTAATTGAAAGAGATTAATCTCTTATTGATTATAAATTTGTTTCTGCTTGTTCTTTTACACATTTTTTTTTCACTTGATCTATTGAAGAATTGACTGACTGGGTTTTGGCTTGTGTGTGTGCAGAGTCATTTTTTACAGGTCAGAATTGCAGAAACAATGAGGAAGTAACGCTTATTCGCAAAGCTGATCTGGAGAATCACAATAAGGATGGCGGCTTCTGGACGGTGATTGATGGGAAGGTGTATGACATAAAGGACTTCCAGACCCAGTCCGTAACAGGAAATAGTATTCTGGGTAAGGACATAGTTCTACTTTATGGTTAAAAGTTTTGTTTTTATGCCGGTCCTGGGGCTTGAACTCGGGGCCTGTACACTTTCCCTGAGCTTCTTTGCTCAATGCTAGTGCTCTACCACTTGAGCCACAGCTCTACTTATGCTTTTTTGTTTTGTTTTGGTAGTTAAATGAACATAAAGATCTCAGGGACTATCCTGCCCTGGATGGCTTTGTACCACGATCATCAGATCTCAGCCTTCTGAGTAGCTGGGATTATAAGCGTGAGCCAACAGTACCTGATGACAGCTGACAGTTTTAAGTTTTCAGCCTGTGTTCTTTTAAACAGCATGATCTCCTTTATTTCTGCCCCAATATCACACATTTTCACGTATCTGTGGTATCTGTGTTACCCACAGATTCAAGCACAAATGGAAGAATTTCTCATCATCATGCATTTCTTTTTTTTGAGTGTGGGGAAGTTTTTGGGAGTTGAACTCTTGGGTTTTTCATGCAGGGTTGGTGCTCTGCCATATTAGCCACTGGTTATTTGGAGATAAGAATCACTGCCCAGGTTGGCTTCATACAACAACTCTCAAATTTAAGCCTCTTGAATAGCTAGGATTGCAGGTGTGAGCCACTGGCATCCATCTGTCATCATACAATTTTTGTCTCAATGTTTTTAGATCTTGTTTCAAGTTCTCAGTGGCCCAGGCAAACCTGGGAGAGAGTGCGAGAACAATCTATTCTGCTAACTCACTTTTGAGTTAATTCCGGCTGACTTCTTTCATGCCTGCTATTGTTATCTGAGCAAATTATTGTGAAGTCTTGTTGCTTTTATGCTTTTTGTTTCAGCTCAGTTTGCAGGAGAAGACCCGGTGGTTGCTTTAGAAGCAGCTTTGCAGTTTGAAGACACACGCGAGTCCATGCATGCGTTCTGTGTTGGCCAGTATTTGGAGGTGAGGCTCTGGGTCTGCTTTGAGCGACCCCGTGGGGAACACTGGAGTCGGCTTTTCTGTGTGTTTGTAATAGGATGAGTTTTATTGACCCTGAAGTACTGATAGGGACTTTGGAGGTGGCAGTGGGTAATAGTGATAAACATGAAGTTTTTGTTCTGTTACTGGGACTTGAATTCCGGGGCCTCACACTTGCTTGGCTTGCTCACTCACAGCAGGTGCTCTGCCACTTCAGTCATACCTCCAGTTTGGTTTTTTGCTACTTAAATTGGAGATCCAAGTCTCAAAAACTTTTCTACCCAGGCTGGCCTTGAACTGTGATCCTCCAAATTTCAGCTTCCTGAGTAGCTAGAATTAGCCACCCAGGCCATCAAGATATTTTGACAAATGGATTCGTATTTATTCATGTGAACATTTCTGATGTGAACATTCTGATGGTTTTAAAAAATTATTCTAAAAGCTATCGGTATGTAGGAAATACAGCACTCTACCACTTGAACCACACTTCCACTTTCCGCTTTTTTTGTGGTTAATTGGACTTTCCTGCTTGGGCTAGCTTTGAACTGTAATCCTCAGATTACATCCTGAGTAGCTAGAATTACAGGCATGAGCCACTGGTGCCCAGCTTACACTTATTTTTTTTAAGAGAGGCTCTCATCTACATGGATGATGGACTATGAGCCTTCTAGTCACACTTTGCAGAAAATCCCTAGAATGACAGGTGTGTGCCATCACACCCAGCTTTTCTATTGATGGAGTTGGAGTTCTGAGCACATTTTGCCATGACTGTGATCTTCACACTATATGCCTCCTAAGGAGCT
Organism: Dipodomys spectabilis; assembly: GCF_019054845.1. NCBI lineage: Eukaryota > Metazoa > Chordata > Mammalia > Rodentia > Heteromyidae > Dipodomys > Dipodomys spectabilis. The sequence goes on along the minus strand of NW_024870896.1, from coordinate 3,080,089 downwards.
AGGATTACAAACACGTGCCACTGCATCTGGCTCTAAGTCTTTTATGTATGTTCTGGAATCCTTTACTCTCCTTCCCCCACCCCACAGCTGTTCATCTGCTGTGTGCTTGTTAGAGTGTGTTACTTGGGCACGCTAGTATAAACTCTTTAGGATTAGGAACAAGGATGACTTGTGCCTTCACTTGCTTCTAATGTTGTTTGGGGAAGAATTGTGTAGAAGCAAAATTCTTTCGATTACAAAGAAGAGGGCTGTTGCTCTTAAGCACATAAGCTGTTGCTTTTCTGGTGTTATGTTTTTAATTAACCTTGTTTTCTCAGACTGATGATGAAACTAATTTTTCCAGCCTGACCAAGAAGTGGTTACCATACCAGATCTGGGAAGTCTTTCTTCACCTCTAATAGACACAGAGAGGAACCTGGGCCTGCTTCTTGGATTACATGCTTCTTATTTAGCAGTGAGCACACCGCTGTCTCCTGTCGAGGTTGAATGTGCCAGTAAGAAAAACTTTGTATTCTGCTAACCAATCAGCAAGTAAATAATTGAGCCATAAGTACCATTAAGAGCAAGAGAGGAAAGAAGAATCAACTCATGACGGCAGTGAGAATCTCCACTACCAAGTAGCTGTGGGTGGCTTCCATTTGTTCATCTCATCCTCAGCCACTGAGGAAGAGGACAAGTGCATAGGAATGTCTGCCTGGTGACTTGTCTCATACTGCTCTTTCCTACAGATGGGCCTGGTATGGCTGTCATCTCCCTGTGTGCCCAGAAATCACACACAGAGTTCTGCAGCATGGACTGGCTGTTCATATTGGGAATAGCCTTCTGTCTAAGGATTGTATTTTCACCAGACTCAAGTCCAGTGCACTCTGAGTTGGCAGCTTCTATGACTACCTGAAACAAAGATATTTCTCCATAGCCATAAAATAGGTTTAGTTTTTCTTCACTGAGTTGTACATTTTTTAAAATCTTTCCACCTGTCCCTCCAGTAAACATTCTATTGAGAAATTTGTTGCTGTGCAGTTTCCTAGGGTGGGCAGGCATTCAGGGTACAGAGATGGGTAATATAAACCTCCAGTCTCAGCTGGTGATGAGCTGGCATTCTAGGGAGGTCAGGACACAATGATGAGACATTTAGAAGTTCTGGGGGGAGAAAGCCTGCAGTGATGTTATTCTGATTGTTTTGGGAGTACTATTCCCTCCAATTGTCACAATCAGTTACAGTTGAATATTCCTATTTATCTTAATAAAGGCATATTTTTGTCAGACCTGCCTGGTTATTTATCTTGTGCTACACAAAGGTCTTTTTAGTCCCTTGGATCTCACAGCTCTAAGGGGTTTTTTGTTTGTTTTCCCTTTTGCTGATGTTGGTTTTTTTGTTTTGTTTTTTTGTCGGTCACGGGGCTTGAACTCTGGGCCTGGGCGCTGTCCCTCAGCTCTACCACTTGAGCCACAGCGCCACTTCTGGTGTTCTGAGTGGTTTATTAGAGATAAGAGTCTCACTGACTTTTCCTGCCTGGGCTGGCTTTGAACGCCATCCTCAGATCTCAGCCTCCTGAGTAGCTAGGATTACAGGCATGAGCCACCAGCACCAGGCCCAATGTTGGATTTTGAACTCAGAATTCAGGACCTAGCTCTTGTTCGGTTTACTTGTTTGGCTGGCACTCTACCACTTGAGCCACACCACCAGAATGGCTTTTTGCTGGTTATTTTATAGGTAGAGTCTCATGGACTTTTCAAACATGGTTCTCTAGATCTCAGCCTCGTGAGTAGTTAGATTCCAGGCATGAGCTACATTAAGATCTCTATATATCATTTATCAGACATTTTTTTCTCATTGTTATTTGTAAATATTCTAGGAATATGTAGCGCACCTGAGGATGTTCTTTGTAGAAACCCTTCAGGTGTGTTATTCTCCTGTCTGCTCACTCAGCATCTTTGTCTCAGCTCAGTTGAAACTTCCATCAAAGACAACATATTGGCCTTATTACTGCTGTAAGCCTTATGTCCCCTGAAATCCTTTATCTGATCTTTAACAGTCAGAATTGAGTGATCATTTCCCTTTGATATAGTGAGCCCAGTCTTGGGCAGTGCTATGTTTTGTTACCAAAGCAGAAGACAAAGAGGTTCATTTTACTTTGTGTGCATGCATGTGTGTGTGTGTGTGTGCGCGCGTGTGTGTGTGCGTGTGTGTGTGTGTGTGTGTGTGTGTGTGTGTGTGTGTGTGTATGTATGTGTGCGTGCCAGTCCTGGGACTTGAACTCAAGGCCTAGTTCCTATCCCTGAGTTTGTTTTGTTTTGCTCAAGGCTGTTATGCTACCACTTGAGCCACAGCTCTACTTTTTTTTTTTTTTTTTTTTAAATAGTTCATTGAAGATAAGAGTCTCAAGAACTTTCCTGCCTGGGTTGGCTTTGAACTGTGATCTTCAAATCTTAGCTTACTAAATAGGATTACAGGCCTGAGCTACCCAGTGCTCAGCTGCTCACGGTTTTGGCAGCTGACCATTTAAATGGTATGATGTGTTTGTTGACCACCACTTTCCCATGTGACTTCATGGCAGGTGGCATCATGGTAGACAAATAAGAGAGTGATTACGTGGTAAGACTAAAGGTCAGAGTGGGTTAGGGGTGAACTTAAGGCTTTTACAACAACCTGCTCTCTCACAAATCCACCAGGGTCTTGAATCAACTATATCAATTCCCTCGGAGGGTGCAACCCAGATGATGTAAAGTCTCCCATGGAACTTACAGGTCCCAGTACCTCTTCATATTACCTTTTAGGGGACACACTCAAACCATATCTAAACCATAGCCCATTGTATGGATCCAGATAGCCCTGTACAGAGGGCAGATAGCCAGTAAATGTTGGATTGGGTCTTTGGTTGAGTTCTGATGCTGTGCTTCAGGTATATTGACTATATACCTGAAGGTATATTGGAATTGTAAGTCAGTCTAAGTATGTTAGATGTAACTCTTTCATAGGAATGATGGCTGAATTTCACCTTGTAAATTGAATATTCATGTTAAGCACCTTTAAAACACTGTGTTTATGAAGAGTGTACTTCAGTCCCTCTTTTGTTTGCTTGTGCATTGTCTAGAGTGGCTTCAGTCATCCATCTTCTCTGGAGGCCTGCAGACCAGCCAGATCCATTACAGTTACAATGAAGAGAAGGATGAGGACCACTGCAGCTCCCCTGGGGGCACACCTGCCAGCAAATCTCGGCTCTGTTCTCACAGACGGGCCCTGGGGGACCATTCACAAGCATTCCTGCAAGCGATTGTGGATAATAACATTCAAGACCACAATGTGAAGGTGAGCCAGATCTTCCCAGACTTCTGATCGGGACTTTGACCTACAGCTGCATTCTTACTTTTGCAAAACAGACTTTTGTTTCTGTGTTATTTGGAGGGTTGTTGTGGAGGTGAGATGCTGATTCTGTTCCGTAACACCCCAGCTTTGCATTATCTATTTGTAAGTGTGGCAGAAACTCTGGAATGTCTGCAGTTATAAAGACCTGCTAGGTGATGCTGAAGTTACCTCTGGTCCTTCTGTTCCAGGACTTCCTGTGTCAGATTGAAAGGTACTGCAGACAGTGTCACTTGACCACACCTATCATGTTTCCTCCTGAGCATCCTGTGGAAGAAGTTGGCCGCTTGCTGCTATGCTGCCTCTTAAAACATGAAGATTTAGGTAGGATGCTCAGTATCTGTCTACTTTAACTATACTGTAGATCTTTGAGTGTGCAGTGTACATTCATTCCTCCCTTGTCCTTTCAAATGTCTTTTACAGGTCACGTGGCATTATCTTTAGTTCACTCAGGTACACTTGGTATTGAGCAAGTAAAGCATAGAACATTGCCTAAATCAGTGGTGGATGTCTGTAGAGTTGTCTACCAAGCAAAATGCTCGCTCATTAAGGTGAATGGACTATATTTCCTTTTCTTCTGTGTCCTGTAGTCACATGCTAGAATATTTAAGTTATCTCTCTCTGTGTTTCACTTTGCAGACTCACCAAGAGCAGGGCCGTTCTTATAAGGAGGTCTGCGCACCTGTCATCGAACGCCTGCGGTTCCTCTTCAATGAATTGAGACCTGCTGTTTGCAATGACCTCTCTGTAGTGTCCAAGTTTAAACTGTTAAGTTCTTTGCCTCGTTGGCGGAGGATAGCTCAGAAGATAATTCGAGAACGAAGGAAAAAGAGAGGTAAGAGACACAGAAGTTGGAAGATGTCGTTTAAGTATATACTTTTCTCCATACCACTGAGTCCGATTTTTAAGAGAACTCATTTGCATTGTGTATGACATTTTCACCTACTGTCGTAGTGTTTACAGTGTTTTTGTGATTAAACCTAGAAGTCTTCTTTTATTTCTCTAAGAGATAGAGAATGAAACAATTTGGAATTGAATGTTATCGCTTGATATAGTAAATTGATGCTGAAAAAGAGAAATCCTAATGTCACTAAATTGATTTAAACATTTTTTTATTCCAATATTTTCAAGGTAGTATTGAGATGTGTTGGAACATTTAATCTTATATTTTAATCTTGCTATTCTTTTTTTTGTTTTGTTTTTTTTTTGTCGTGAGGCTTGAACTCTGGGCCTGGACGCTGTCCCTTGGCTCCCTTGGCTCTTCAACTCAAGGCTAGCACTCTACCACTTGAGCCATAGCACCACTTCCAGTTTTTTGGTGGTTTATTGGAGATAAGAGTCTCACGGATTTTCCTGCTCGGGCTGGCTTTGAACCGTGATCCTCAGATCTCAGCTTCCTGAGTAGCTAGGATTACAGGCGTGAGCCACCAGCGCCCGGCCTTGCTATGCTTATATAGACTTTTTTTTAACATTGAGTCTCCCCTTAATCCATGTGTGATACATTTCAAGATTTCCAGTAGATATTCAGAACTTCAGGAAGCACCAAGCCCTGTGTCTACTTGGCTTTTCCCTGTATTTGCACATATCTGTGAGAAAGTTAAACTTGTAAATTAGGCTCAATATGAGATTAACAATAACTAATCGTACAATAGAACAATTACAATAATTTAAGTATAATTAAATGAATGTGGTCTTTCTTTCTTCAAAGACATAAGACAAATGAAAGCATCTTTGGACCATAGTTGACCACAGAAAACTTATACCATGAGGGTGAAACTGTGCATTGGGGTGGGGAGGGTAGGGGTTACTATTATATTCTATAAAAAGGAGCTAAACGAGTTACTGATACTTTCAAGTTGACAACTGTGTAAGGGTATAAAAGATTTTGGCACTAAATATAAATTTAAATCATGACTATAATAAAGTACTCAAATACCTCCTCTCCATGGATTTCTGAGCCAGATTTCTTAATATGGGTTTATAGATCTATTGCGTGGTATCTCAAGCTGGTTACCCCTCCCCCCCAACTTATTTTCTCTCCTATTTAAGACATTAAGGAACTTACAAAGTGTAAGTCCTTAGGGTATCTGCTGCTGTATGAGAAGGTCCCTAAGCATACCCTCAGAAGTCAAGACTTGGGAGAAGGACGCTGTAGGACGAAGAAGATATATTAGGATCTAGAATAAAGGTAGCAGAGGGAAGAATACATGGAAGGAAGTTCAGAGGAAACCACACCCCCGCTTCCATTGTCTCCTCCCAGTTGAGTCACGTGCCCTTGTGCTTAGTTCACTCAGTAGTGGTATGTAACAGCACCGAGGAAGGGTGATATAGCCGGAAAGCTCACTGGAGTGTAGGAGTCCGAGGTTTTTATTGGAAGCTGATCCTCTGGGCAGTCCGTGCTCATGTGACCGCTAACAGTCATTCACAACTCCCTAGAGCAAATGCAGGTAGTCACCATAAGACACATGGTTAGCATTACCTATTTTGCCAAGCTCTTGCCACCTGGTCCTGGGACTCAGATCTATGGAAACACTTTCATTAGCGCAGACTGACCTTGAACTCAAAACCTTCCTACCTCAGAATCCACATATAGGGATTACAGGTATGAACTCTCATGCTTGGCTGAAAAGTCTTTATCAGGCAGGATATTCTAAAGAATTAAGGCTAGGTCTTGGAGACTAGTCAAGGATAGACCAGTTTTGGAAGTGTGCAGGATTTGAGCAACCCAGGCCAAGATCATCTCAGCTCTTTATTTATGTAATATCCTGAGGAGCATTAGACATAAAAACCTTAAAAGGGATAAAAAATAGGGGGAAAATATTTCACATCACTTTGGAAAATCATACAACAGTTTCCGTAAGGAAGCTGAAAAAGTAAAGGCATTCATTGGGTTCAGTCACACTCTGATGGCGAGAATCACTGCTCTAGGCCAGCAAGGACAAGCCAGGGACTGTGGGCCAATGTAACTTGTTGCTTGCTTTGTGTTGTTTATAGTCTAAGTCTTCTTGAATTTTAAGTTAGTAAAACAATATATTATAAAAAGAAGCATCATTTGATGTGAAAATTTTATGAGGTTTAAATTTCAGCATTGATCAATAAAGTGTATATGTATAAATTTATACACATATACAAACATGGTTTGTATGATATAAAAGTTGTAGAGTTAAGTATTTACAACAGCAGGAATGGCCTAAAGGACTGAACTGTTCACTGTGGCTTTTTAAGCAAAGTTGCTGGTCCAGGCTCCTGGTCCTGCAGGCCCCCTCTGCATTATAGTGCCCTTTCTCTGTCTGCCATTGATGTGGTGTGGAAAAGTCTCACTACTAGATGTCACGGATACTTGCTGTGATAAGGCTTTTGTCATTTGAGCATTAGCACTTATAATGTTTGCATGTTTCCTTGAAGAATAGGTTTATTCTTCATGCAAATTTGTCTTTCTTAATTTAAGGTTGTGTTTAAGTAAATGATTTTTTTCACTGAATGATATCTTAAAATGCAGTTCCTAAGAAGCCAGAATCTACTGATGATGAAGAAAAAATCGGAAATGAAGAGAGTGATTTAGAAGAAGCTTGTCTTTTGCCTCATAGTCCGATAAATGTGGACAAAAGACCTATTGCAATTAAATCTCCCAAGGTGAAGTATTTTCTGTGGTTTTGAGGTTGGCTCAGTAGAAGCATAGCCGATAGCAAAGGAATCTGTAAGTGTTGGGCTTTTGTACCAAGCATATACTTAGTACATTGCTTATGCCTATAATTCTAGCTACTTGGGTAGTGGGGAACAGGATGATGGTAGTTTGGAGCTAGCCTAGGCAAAAACTGTGAGATCTCATCTTAACAAATGGGCATAGTAGTATTCCTCTAGTCTCAGCCATGAAGGAGGCTCAGGTTGGAGGATCATGGTCTAAGACCTGCCAAGGCAAAAACTTGAGACCTTATTTGAAAAATAATGAAAGCAAAATGGGTTAGTAGCATGGATCCAGGTGGTAGAGCATATGCCTAATAAGTGTGAGGCCCTGAGTTCAAATCCTAGTAACTCTTCTCCACCTGGAAATAAAAAAGTTAATAGTATAGATCAGTAATGGTTTGTGAGCTTGACTGGTTGTTGCTCTGGTCAGAACTGGAGCTACTGGAATAGCATCATTCACTCATTCATTGCATGCTTTTTTTTTTTTTTTTTTTTTGGTTAGAGAAACTATTGGTCCCTGAGAATATTAATATGAAGGATAATTTTTAGCTTAACATATGTGAGCTTAATTCAACATAGTTTAGCGACTTAATGTAACATATCTAGCTAGCATGAGTCTAAGACCTAGTACTTCATTCTTAGCACATACAGCAAACCACCAAATACAAAAGCTGTTGTGTTATTTATTTCCATTTCAGAAACTGTTTTAGAATGCATGTGAATAGGGATCACTAATGGTGCAAATTGTTCCCCTCTGTTAGGATAAATGGCAGCCATTGCTGAGCACGGTCACAGGTGTTCACAAATACAAGTGGCTGAAGCAGAACGTTCAGGGGCTGTACCCACAGTCTGCACTACTCAGCACGATTGCTGAGTTTGCCCTTAAGGAAGAGCCAGTAGATGTGGAAAAAATGAGGAAGTGCTTACTGAAACAGGTAAGGAAGCTTCTGTGAGAACAGGCTTTGTGCTTTGAGCGGTGTGCTCAACCACTAACCTCTCTGCATCAATGTTTTGTAGTTGGAGAGAGCCGAGGTTCGCCTGGAAGGGATAGATACAATTTTGAAGCTGGCAGCCAAAAACTTCTTACTTCCATCTGTACAGTATGCCATGTTCTGTGGATGGCAAAGACTCATTCCTGAGGGAATCGATATTGGGTAAAACTGTATACGATTATTTTTTTTTCTTAATTGCAGGAATTTCTGGCAATACTCTGTTGTTCTAATGAAGTTAAAAAAATCTAGTTGTGCTGGGCACTGGTGGCTCATGCCTATATAATCCTAGCTACTCAGGAGGCTGAGATCTGGGGATCAAAGACAGCTTGGACAGGAAAGTCCATGGGACTCTTATCTCCAGTTAACCAACAGAAAGCCAGATGTAGTGATATGGTTTAAAGTGCTAGAATGGGTCTTGAGCACAAAAAGCGCAGGGAGAGCACCCAGGCCCTGACTTCAAGTCCCATGAATGACAAAAAAAAAAAAAAATCTGGTTGTATTTGAACTAAAATTCTTTTCCTCTGTTTGAAAGGGAACCCCTTACAGATTGCTTAAAGGATGTTGATTTGATCCCACCTTTTAATCGGATGCTACTGGAAGTAACTTTTGGCAAGCTGTATGCTTGGGCTGTTCAGAATATTCGAAATGTCTTAATGGATGCTAGTGCCAAATTTAAAGAGCTTGGTGAGTTCAAACCAAACCAAATCCTGATTACCAAAAGGCTGCATTAGGATTCAAGTTAGGATTGTGCCAGCATAATTTCATTGATCTTAGACTACAGGTTGTGACAATGTGCAAATGAGCATTTTTGATTTTGGAAATGTGAACATTACATTGATGTCCTAAGATGGTATTAGCTTTCTCATATTCTAAGTAGCTTTCAAATTTGGCAGAAGGCACAATTTTGAAATTTTTATATTTTTGTAAAATACCATACATAGTAAGAGTCTATGTGTCAAATGTTAATACTTGTCTCCTGGAGAGTTTTGAGCATCTACAGAGAAACATAACTATTCTGTTGAAAATAAAAATGTGCCCCAAGGGTTTTAGAGAGTAGCTTACTGAGTCTTGAAGACAGATAGAGATGTCTGTGTGTGGAGTGCAGGTGGTAGAACAATTGCATCTATTCTCTATATGGGAACTGACTGGAAAATAAAAGTTACAGAAATGATATATAAGAAACCCAGACTCTATAGTGTTTTCTATAATGTCTATATTGCTGTATGGATGACCCAGAAGTTTAAGTAGATGTCAATACTTACTAGGTATCCAGCCTGTTCCCCTACAAACCATTACTAATGAGAACCCTTCAGGACCAAGCCTGGGGACCATCCCACAAGCTCGCTTTCTCCTGGTGATGCTCAGCATGATCACTCTGCAACATGGTGCCAACAACCTGGACCTCCTGCTGAACTCGGGTACCCTGGCACTCACACAGACAGCGCTGCGGCTGATTGGTACGTTGGCAGTGGTTTGGAGTCACACATGAAACATCATGATTTTTTCTTTATGGAAATATATTAAATTATACGTAGTAATGGATTTCCTTATTGCATCTCCATACATGCATGCAATATACCTTGATCCTATTTATTCCCACGCTTGGTCTTTCCCTTTCTACTTCCCTGTTAATCCCTGTTTCACTTTTGTAATGTTGGTTGTTTTATTTTCCATAAATTACTACAACTAAGAAAACATGGGGTATTTCTCTTTTGAGACTGGCTTATTTCACTTAACAAGGTGAGCTAGTTCCATCTATTTTACAGGAAATGATATAGTTTTATTTCTCTTAATGGCTGAGTAAAACTCCATTAAGAATATATACCATATTTATCCATTCATCTGTTGATAGTACCTGTGCTGGCTGCATAATTTAGGTAATGTGACTATTTCCATAATAATAATCAGCTCAATTTCTTTGGGGTATATACCCAAAAGTAGTATGGCTGGATTATATGAGAGTTTTAATTTTTTGAGGGACCGCATTTTGAGTTCCATACTGCGAGACTTAATACATTACCACTAGCAGTGAGTGAGAGTTATGTTTTTCCCCCCCTTGGATTCTTATCAGGGAGGGTGTGTGTGTGTGTGTGTGTGTGTGTGTGTGTGTGTGTGTGTGTGTGTGTGTGTGTGTGTGTGTGTGTGTGTGTGTGTGTGTGTGTGTGTGTGTGTGTGTGTGTGTGTGTGTGTGTGTGTGTGTGTGTGTGTGTGTGTGTGTGTGTGTGTGTGTGTGTGTGTGTGTGTGTGTGTGTGTTTGAACTCTGGACCTTAAGGCTTTTTTGAGCCATACCTCCTCCATTTCTGGCTTTTTGCTAATTTATTGGAGTCTCAGATTTGTCTGCCAGAGCTGGCTTTGGACGAAAGATCACAGATCTCAGCCTCCTGACTAGCTAGGACTGTAGATGTAAGCCGATGCCTGATTTGCAATGTAGTCTTGATTTGCGGTTCTCTGATGTCTAAGCATGTTGAACACTTTTCATGTATCAATTGACTATTTGTACTTGTTTTGAGAACTTCCTGTTTAATTGTTTTGTCTATTTCTTGATTAGATTATTTGTTCCTTTGGTGTTTAATCTCAAATGAGTATCTGGTCAACACTTTTCTCCCATTTTTGTAACCTGTTTCTTTGCTATGTTTTTATATTGCACATCAACTCTTTTTATCTTGATATAATTGAATTTGTCAGTTCTTGCCCTTATTTACTGAACTATTGGGTACTGTTCAGGGAGTCCTTGCCTATGCCAGTACTTAAAATGTTTCCCCATAGTAGTTTCAAAGATTATCTTTGAAAAGGGGCCTTTGACCCTGTTTTAAAATTGATTTTTATACAAAGTGAAAGCTAGGGATTTAGGTTCAATCTTTTCAATGTGGATACCTAGTTTTCACAGTATCACTATTGAGAGATTTCTCTCCAATGTATGTTTTTGGTGCCTTTGTTAAGAATTGATTAACTATTTTGGGCTTATTTCTGGAATATCTATTCTGTTCTATTATTTCTGTCAGCTTTCATTCCAACAGCATGTTGCTTTTGACACTGTGGCTCTGAGGTATATTTTGAAGGTATAGTGGTTTTGAGATAGAGTTGTGATACCTCCAGCATTGGCCATTTTGCTCAGGATTGCTTTGGCTCCTTGGAGTCCTTTTTGTGTCCTATCGTCTCCTCCTCTTCCCTCCTTCCCTCCCTCCCAAGCTTCCCTCCCTACTCTTTTACTTTCTTCTTTCTTTTTTCACTTTATAGTTTTCATTGTGGAAGCCTTTAACATCTTTGGTTAATCTTATGTCCATGGCTGGTTTTTCCTTTCTTTTTCTTTTTTTTGACACTGTAGTTTGACTGCTCTCATTTCTATTTATATCTGTTTTATTTGTCTCTTGCCTTATTGCTCTGGCTAAGAATTCAAGCCTTATATTGAAGAAAAGGCATCCTGGTCTCATTCCTGATTTTACAAGAAATACTTTCTTTTTTCCCCCCCCCCCCATTCTGTATAATGTGGCTCTGAGTCTGTCATATGTAGCCTTTAAAGTTGTTGTATGAACCCTCTGTTCTGATTTTTTTCAGGACTTTTATAATGGAGGCATCTTAGATTTTGTTAGTATTTTTTCTATACTTATTAAGGTAATTATCTGATTTTTGTCTTTGTTTCTATTTATATATTTCTATAAATATATTTATATTTATATTTTATGTGTTGAACTATCCTGGATGAAGCCAACTTGATGAGATATAGGATCTTTTCTAATCCTTTTAGTTACTTAAAGAATAGAATTACAGGATCATATAATAATACTATATTTAATAATAATAATACTATGGTTTATTTGTTGAGAAACTGCAAAAGTTTTTCTACCCATATATATGTAACATGTATATATGTGTGTATATTTATATATGTATATACATACATATGTGTGTATATATGTGCATACTTTTACACACACATATATATCTACACACCCCTATATGTATCATACTTAATTCAGTCTGACCACCTATATATGTGTATATATATATATATATATATATATATGTATGTATATATGCATATGTCCCTGTCTGTGTTTTCTTATATATTTTAAGTCTAACTTCCACAACTGAGAGAAAACATGTACCATTTTCTCTCTGAGCGTTATTATAGTCAATTATTTTATTCCCGATCGATCCATAATATTTTTCTCCCTAATGGGTAAATAAAATTTCATTATATATGTGCCTCATTTTTGTGACCCACTCATTGGTTGTAAGTCACCTGACCTTTATTACACTCTATTTGTAATCTTGTAGATAAATACCCAAGAGTGATATTGTTGGATCATAGAGTAGTTCTATTTTTAATACTTTGAAGCATCTCCATACTGACTTGAGTAGTGATTACAGTATTTTACATTCCCACCAACAATGTATTCAGGGTTCCTTTGTCCCCCGAATCCTCTCCAGCATTTGTTGTTTATATTCCTGATGATGGCCATTCTGACTCAAGTGAGATGGAATCTCAATGTTGTTTGACTTGTATTTCCTTTATGGCCAGGGATATTGAACATTTTTCCATATATTTGTTGTACCTCTTCTGAGAAGTTAGCATTTTGCCCAGATACTAATGAGGTTATTGATTTTTTTTAGGGGTTTAGTTTTCTTTTTTGTGTCAGCATGGGGCTTGAACTTAGGACCTAGATTTTGTCTCTGAGCTCTTTTGTTCAAGGTTAGTGCTCTATCATTTTCAGCCATAGCACTACTTCCAAGTTTTCTGGTGATTTGTTGGAGACTCTCACAAGATTTCCCTGTCTGATCTGGCTTTGAACTGTGATCCTCAGTTTTCAGCTTCTGAGTACTTAGGATTTCAAGCATTAGCCACCAGTGACAAAGTTTAGTTTTTTTAAGTTCTTTGTAAATTCTAGTAATTAGATTTTTGTCAGATTTATAGCTGGCAAAGATCTCTCATTCTGTAAGCTGTCTTTTTACCTTAGAAACTATATCCTTTGCCACATAGAAGCATTCTCACTTGATGCAATCCTGTTTGTCAATTCTGTCTCCCTATTTGTTGAGTCTATAGAACATTCAGAAAGTTTCTGTCTGTGCCAGTTAGTTCCAGTGTTTTCTCTACTCTTTCCTATAGTATTTTCAAGGTTTCCTGTCTTATTTAGGTCCTTGATCCACTTTGAATTGATGTTACTGTAAGGTGAGAGAAAGAAATTAATTCTGCCAAAAATCAGATGATTATAGTTGTATAAATTCATTTTTAGGTTTTCTAGTTTGTTCTGCTAGTCTTCAGGTCTGTTTTCTACTAGTACCAAGCTGTATTTGTTTTTGTGGCTCTGAAGTCTAGTTCAAAACTTGCATTTGTGATAACTCTAGCACTACTTCCTTTCTTCAGTATTGCTTTGGCTATTCAGTGCTTTAGTGATCCTATATGAATTTTTGGATTACTTTCCTTCTCTGTCAAGGGTCTATTGTGATTTTAAAGAATCACATACTGATCCTAATGCAGAAAATGCCTTTACAAAACCTAGTGTCCTTCTATGATAAAACAAAACAAAACTGGGGAATCTAGGTGAATAGAGGGGTCATATTTTAACCTAATGAAGGCTCTGACAACCCTGTAGCCATTGTCATGCTAAATAGTAAAAAACTGAAGCAATTTCCTATAAAAACAATATCAAGACAAGGATGTTCAATCTCCACACTTATTTAATTTAGTACTGGAGTTCCTAGCCAGAGCAATAAGGCAAGAGAAAGATATAAAAAGGATCCATGCATAGAAGAAAGTCATGCTATCTCTGTTTGCAGCTGATACAATCCTGTATCTAAAGATCTCTAAAGACTCTACCCTAAAACTCCTGGAGCTGATAAGTACCTTGAGCGAAGTAGCAGGATATGAAATCAACAGTAGCTTTTCTGTATACCAGCAACATGCAGGTGGAGTGAGAAATCAGAACAACTTCTTCTGTTCAAAATAGCCTCCAACAGTACCAAACAAAACAAAAGCCCTAGGAATAAACCTAACCAAGGTGTTGAAGGACGTATGACAAAAACTATAATTCTTTACTGAAGAAGACACCTGGAGGTGGACAGACTTCCATGTTGATGAATTGGCAATCAATATCCTGCCAAAGGCAATCTACAAATTCATTGTGGTTTTGATTTGCATTTCACTGGGGCCAGATGCTTTGTTCTTGTTTGATCCTCTGCATATCTTCTTTGGTGAAATGTCCTTTGTCTATTTTGGAAAGGGATATTGTTGTCTTTCTCTTGCTGAGTTATAGGAGTACTAGTAAATTTACCATTTTTTAAATGTACCAAACATTTAAAGAATTAATGACAGTCCTCAAATTCTTCTAAAAATATCCTTTGCAGATCTGTAGACCTTTAGCAGATGTATGATTTGAGGATACTTTCTCCTGTTCTATGGACTGTATTTTCCTTGGAATTTGAGAAGTGAGTCTTCCAACTTTGTTTTTTCTTTCTCAAGGTTATTTTGGGTATTTCTGGTCCCTTGTGGTTCTATGTGAATTTCAGGGCTGGCTTTTTCATATAAGGAAACAAGACCTTTGGGATTTTGCTAAAAATTATATTGCCATTTTATTGCCATTTTAACAGTATTGATTAATTCTCATTTCATGTTTATGAAATTTTATATTCATGAAATGAGAATTTCATGTGTTGGGGGGATGTACTTTAAGCAGCATTTTATGGTTTTACGGTTATCAGAGTAATAATGACCTCATAGTGTCAATTAAGAATTATTCCCTAATGTTCTGTTTTTGAAAGAGTTTAAAGATTGTTTTTAATTCTTTTTTAAATGTTTGGGAGAATTTACCTGTTAAGATATGTTGTCCCTAACTTTTCTTTGTGAGTGCATTTTGATTACTGATTCACTTTACGTATTTGTGATAAGCCCTATTCAGATTTCCTGTTCTGTCCGGATAATTCGTGTGTTTTTCTATCTTGGTAATCTTCTAGTTGGCATATAATTGTTCACAATATTCTTTTATAATCATCTGAATTTTTGTTCAGAGTAATTTCCATGTTTACATTTCTGATTTTCATTATCTGTATCTTCTCTACTTTTTTTTCTTAAAGAACCTATTTCTTTGTAAACTTCGGTGCTAGTTTTTAAAAACCAATTTGGTTTTGTAGAATCTGTTTTTTTATTTTGCTTATTCTCTGGTTTTAATTTTTTCCTTGTGCTAACTTTGGTTTACTGTGTTTTTTATCTAGTTTCTCTAGGAATTATATTTGAGATCTATTTTGGTGTATGCTTTTATAAATATATACTCCTCTTTTTAATCTTATTGTTGTACTCTGTAATTTTTCATGCATCTTCAGTATTTCTAATATCCTAGTGATTACCTTTTTAGTCCACTGGTTGTTTTAAGTATTGTTTAATTACCATATATCATGAGTTCCCAGTTTTCCTGCTAGTTTGAGTTTCTAACCACCATTTTGGTTGCAGATGGTATTGTTAGCAATTTTAGTATATTAAATAAACAGTTTAGTTCATTTAAGAAAATATACTTGAAAAAAATGTATATGTATGCTGTTCTTTTGGGGTAGAGTAGTCTTTGCATGTCTGTTAGAGGTAATTAGTTTATAGTATTTGATCTTGGGCTGAAAGTCAGAAATGCTGCAAGTCCAGTGGTCTAAATCCAAGTGAAAAAGAAAAGTTTTCTCAAGCTTTTTTTTTTTTTTTTTCAATCCTAGAGTTTACCCTGACCCACTTACAATTATGTACCTGACTAGATGACAGCCAGCTGATAGTGGTGATGTATCTGATTACTTAATGCATTGTTAGCAACTAAGAATGACTCAAAAATAACAAAAATGAGCAAAGGCTTTTGGCACACTCCTGTCATTCCAGCATTCAGAAGGCTGAGGCAGAAGGATTAAAGGCCAGTCTGGGGCCACGTGGTTGAAACCATGTCTCAGGAAAAAAAAAAAAAATTATACAGTTGCTTTTTTGCATATATTGTCTGCCCTCTCAATAGGGAAAAGCCATAGTGCAAATCATTAATCTGTTAGGATTTAATAACAAATTGATGATTTGAGGGTTGTGCTGTGAGCAGTACTCATGAGTTTAAGTGCCAGTTACACTGGCATTTTTTTTTTAAGGCAGATTTTTGTCTAAGGAACATGTTATCTCTATTTGCAACTTTCCCATATCAGGATGACTTACTACTTAAGAAATTGTAAGTATTTATTTTGTAATCACTTTATGTGTATATCCAGATATAATAAAACACTAAGTGTAAGCTACCTAAAATAACTCCCCTTTTATGGTTGCATGTTCACTCAGGAGTAAAATCAGCATTCATAGGGTTAACAGCAAGCTGGACTGCAACCACCATTCCTGCAGCTTCTGTTCATCCTGGGGCCTTGGCCAAGGCAGCAATTGCACTTAAGAAAAGGCTGTTTTCCCAGAGATTGCTGTAATCCTAGAAATTGACTTGTCTCTTTTTTTTTAACTTTTGAAAGAACACATTTTTTTTTCTTTTTCAGTTTTGGCTCCAGTTCCACTTATTTGTAACTTATTTTGCTCTAAAATAAGTTTTCCCTATCTTTAGGGAAAAGTAAGCAAAAAAAAAAACAAAAAAAAAAACGCAAAGCATTTGCCAAGACACGTTTGGTTTGTATGGCCAAAAGTATCCTGCAAGCAATGTTCTCCCCAAGTTAGGTTTACTGTTTTCAAACCCGTTGGTAAATTAGACTTCTTGGAACTGACAAGAAACAGTTCATTTTATGTCTTGTAGTATGGAGGGTTCCATAGCCATCAGGTACAAATGTTTATCTTGGTCTGCCCATCCCTTCATTCAATCAATCAGTCTTTTATATAATGTTCTGTTTAGAAGTGTTTGAGAGAATTTTCTCATTACCTACTGTGTCTGGTCTTCCTAAGATCACCCCCAACTTTAGTAATTTGCCAGGAAATCCGCCTATAGTCATACTTGGGCTACGATCTGGTATACTGAATGGGATATAATGCAAAATCAAAGGGTAAAGGTTCTTGGGCATCATTTAGAGACGGGCATAAGCTTCCAGCATTCTCTCTTAGGGGGCCTGCACAGGACACTTAAATTCCTCAGAATGAGTTGTGACAAGAACTATAAAGGGCTGTCTATCAGAGAAGCTTGTTTTTCCTAATCAACACATGGAGTTTTCACTAGGGATGCTGTTAGATCTGTTCTCTTCCTGGTGTGAACCAGGCTCCAGCCTCCAAGGAAAGCAGATTTCAACATTGTACAGTCCATTCAGGCACAGTGAGCATGCTTTCTCCTAGGGAATGGGGTGAGCCCTCCAAATCCAGATGGACCCTGTCTCCTGCTCCAGCTTCTCCTTATCTGCTTCTTCTCTTTCCTTGGTCTTCCTTCTTCTTCTCTTCCATCACAAGTGTATACCAGCATACCCAGCTTAATGATGGAGATAGTACCTTGCTAACTTTTTTTGCTCAGTCTGGCCTTAAACCTCAAGCCCTCCCGAGTCCCTGCCTCACACAGAGCCAGGACTATAGACAGAAGCCACTTTCCTTTTGTCCTAGATCTAATTAATAATTTTCCACAGTATGTGTTTTATTTTTTTTTTTTTTTTTTTTTTTTTTTATTGTAAAGCTACTATACAGAGGGTCACAGTTACATGAGTGAGGTTATGAGTACACTTCCTCTTGAACATTGTTACCCCCTCCATTGTTTTCCCCCTACCATCCCCTCCCTCCCTCCCTTCCCCGAGGTTCTTTTTTTTTTTTTTTTTTTGATTGTGATTAAATGATTACATAATTTCAAAGTCACAAGTTCATTCTAACTTCCCTGGAGCAAATTGTCTACCACAGTCTGTAATATATAACAGTGTTCACATGTTATATACCATATTTGTGATCAGCAGCATGAGGATATTTAGTAGTGGTTCAACCAGATGAGCGGGAGTTCTTTGTTTCTTAAGTCCTGTTAGTTTTGTCGTATCACTAACCTTTTGGATTTAGCATCCACTTATGAGGGAGACCATGTACCGTTTGTCTCAGTATGT
The DNA here is from genome assembly GCF_019054845.1 of Dipodomys spectabilis. NCBI lineage: Eukaryota > Metazoa > Chordata > Mammalia > Rodentia > Heteromyidae > Dipodomys > Dipodomys spectabilis. The sequence goes on along the minus strand of NW_024870896.1, from coordinate 3,062,043 downwards.
GTTTTATTAATTGATTTTAAAAATTCAACATGGATTCTTTAAACTTACGATCTTCACTAGTGTTTTCTGAATTTTGTACGTACTTTGTTTGTTTGTTTATTGTGCCAGTACTAGGGCTTGATTTTAGGGCTGGGTATTATCCCTGAGCTTTTGTGCTCAAGGCTTGCATACTACCTCTTGAGCCACAGCTCCATTTCTGGCTCCTTTTGGTAGTTAATTGGAGACAAAAGTTTCACAGGCTTTCCTGCCCAGGCTGGCTTCAAACCACAGTCCTCAGATCTCGGCCACCTGAGTAGCTGGGATTATAGGCATGAGCCACCAGCACCCAGCTTTTTATTTTTAATCCATTATCTTGATAGTCTTGTTATGTAGCCCAGGCCAGCCTTGAACTTTTGATGCCTGGGATTTCAAGTATTTACCACCAGGTCCATGCACTCCTGCACGCCTGCACACATGTGAATGTATGTATTAAAACTAGAGTATCATAACTCCTTAGTAGCTCAGCTATTGTGTTTGATACTCTGGCAGGTCCTAGTTGTGACAATATTGAGGAAGATATGAGTGCTTCGGCCCGAGGAGCCTCTGCTACAGTTTTGGAAGAAACAAGGAAGGAAACAGCTCCTGTGCAGCTTCCTGTTTCAGGACCAGAACTGGCTGCCATGATGAAGATTGGAACCAGGGTCATGAGAGGTGTGGATTGGAAATGGGGCGATCAGGTACGCAGAGATTTGATGGAGCTCAGTAGCTACACATGGTCACCTTCTGTACATCTGCACTTTCATGGTCCTAGGAGAAATTAGAATAGTTAACCATCTTAACTCTGAATTATACATAGATGTGTGTATAGCTACAAATTCCTGAACAGCTAAAATAAAATGCCACATGTAAAGGGGCACCAAAAATTGAATTGAGTTGAGCAAGAGCTACTTATTATTATTTTTTTTTTTTAAGGAAATTCATTGTCATGTGGCTCACTTCGATAGATCACATTCTGATTCTGATTGTGGAAAGTTGGGAGGGAGGGAGCCCAGATGCTGCCCCCAGGAGCTGATGGCTATGTGTGTGCCTGTGAAGTGCGCTACACTATCAGTTTGGGGTGGGCGGGTTGGGTGGGTGATCATCTTCCCATCTCTCCTCATAGCAGATCATTCCCTAATACTGTCACGTGACTCCAGACAATAGGTCACCTATCCTGACATCATATGTTGGCAGAATGTTCCTCTCTCACTGGTTGTATCAGGGCTTTCTGAGCCACAGTGTTAAGCATGGGCTCTGTCACAGTCATCTTAGAAAAGACAATGTGTGTGGACAGGTACAGCATTCTATAAATGGCTTTCTGTCTTAGAGATAGGAAATGAAGCATTACCTGGGTTGCCAGGAGCGGGGGATCATGGGGGACAGAGGAAGAGAGGAAATGTAGATGTTCTAGCATATATTTTCGGTTTCTGCTCTTACAAAGCTCCACAAAGGATTGAGCAGAGGGGTTCAAGTATAGCCAGGACTATGCTAGGAAGACTGTTTCTCTATTTACTTACAGTGTTGAAGATACTCACCCCTACCCCTTAGTCTTTGGTAATGAGCATGTTATTTCATGATATTTATTTATATTTATAATACTAGGAGTTGTACATTTTGCAGGTGGGTTTGAAACCAGTCTTTTACCCTGGAGTCTGTATAAGTGACACAGCCTTCTTTACAGAAATGGTTGCCAAGAGCAACATCTGTGTACAAGTCTCAGTGGAGGGAACCATAGAGGGCTCAGGGCAGGGCATGCATCCTTTTAATTAACCTTTGGGGGGTTTTTTGGCTTTTGCAGGATGGGCCTCCCCCAGGCTTAGGCCATGTGATTGGTGAGCTGGGAGAGGACGGGTGGATCAGAGTCCAGTGGGACACAGGCAGCACCAATTCGTACAGGATGGGGAAAGAAGGGAAGTACGACCTCAAGCTGGCAGAGCTGCCGGCCTCTGCACAGCCCTCTGCAGAGGACTCCGACACAGAGGATGATTCCGGTGGGTGACCTGCTTGCTCAGGTGCTGGCTAGCTGTCATTTCCCTTTGCGAAGTTAAAACAGTGGTTTGGGATTCATTTAGCACTATTGCTCAGAATTTGATTTGATCTGGGCCCCAAGGGCTTCTGACGCAGGTACCCAAAGTGGCTCTGGGAACCATCTGCCCTGCCATTACTGATTTGGTGCATTTACTCCTCAACCATTCCTGCTCCCCCTTTGAGAGTGGGATGGAAATACAAATACAAGATGCAGTCTCCATTCTAGTGGGTCCGTGTGGCGGGCACTGAGCCCGAGTAAGAGAATGAGGCCTGGTGTGGTTGGTTCTGCATTGCCCTGCGGTGCACGAGGCTCCTTCCCCCTTCTCCACCAGCCTCAGGCTCTGCACAGCATGCACTCATGTGTCCTTCCTTTACCTCTCCTCCCTAGTCCTGGACTCCAAATGTGTCAACTAATGTAGAGTTAGTACTTTTATTACCTCCAGGAAAGCAGAGTTTGGAAGTAGACCCAGAAAGTTTGATCCTATCCATGGAAATCTTAAGATTGCAGGAAGGTATTTTTTAGATTTATACCAAAAACCCTGGGACATTTGAATCAAGCATCACATGATTGACTCACTTTGGTGAGATCCCTCCTGGGGCTCAGTGGCAGCTCTTAGGTGCAGTACTATCGCATGAGAAAGTGCTGTATTAAGGGAGGAAGACAAAGGCACAATGCCTGTGTGCATAATGTTTCTATTTATCTTAATGAACTCCAGCAAATGGAAATGAGGTTTTTGTCATTGGGGGTTTGTTGTTTTTTTTCTTGTTTGTTCATTTATCTATCTTTGAGAAGAGTAAAAGGGAGCGCAGAAATGGAGGGACCAAAGGTGAACACATACAGCAGTGGTACTCACTAGACACCAAGTTGGAAAAATGAACTATACAACTTGGAAGTGGGGATAGGAGGGGAAAACTAGGAGAGAAAGAAGGGAGACATTGTCCAAAAAGAAGCATGCTCATCACCTGACTTCTGTGACTATCACCCCTCTGTCCATATCCTTTATAGTAACAATTTAAAATTTAAAAAAAAGGAGGGAGTGCCGTTATAGTGAACACATGAACTGTAAGAGTTTGCTCAGGAGAGAGCAGGTGGTAGAAAGGGGGCGGGAGGCTGTCCCACACAGCCCAGAGTGGGTTTGGAACATACGTGCTCACTCCAGTGGTGGTTGTAAGGGACTGTTAGCAATGATGCACGTGGTTTCCCAGTGGTGGGTGCTGGCTGTCCTCTCAGCGAAGATGCCCCATTCGACTTCAGATCAGATGTGGCCCCTTCCTCTGCCCACTCACCATGAACCAGGGACAGCAGGTCTGGCTCTCTGGTTGGGAGCTTTCCTCATTGAGCAGCGGGAGCCAGGACAGGGGTGATCAGGTGACAGTAGGGTGGTCCGTAGCTCATTAGGCTGGACATTCTAAGTGGCTAGGCTTCCTGCTTCATGGATGCAGGAACTTTGTCCTTATCCCAAGAGCTGGGTTAATATTTGATAAATTGTCTTTCTAAAATAGCAGAATTTTAAAATCATTTCATTGTAAGAGTTATCTACTAGGGTTTTTTTTATTTTAATGGTATGCAAAAGTCTCATGTTTGTTGAGGAAGGTGGGAATAGAACTGATCAGGACACAGGTGCAGTAGTGTGTGCATGTACTACCAGCTCCTCAGCAAGCTGAGGCAGAGGGGTCACCCTAGCTCAGGAATTGGGCTAGCCCGAGCAACATAACAAGAGCCCGTCTTTAAAAAACCACAAAAGAAGTATGAAAGAAATAATTAGGGTAAATATTTAGTGTATCCTCAGTTACATTTTTTTTCATATTAATACGGTTTCCCTTTCTAAAATGAAGAAGAGTATGAAATCACTGTACTTTCCCTAAATTTTTCTGTGAAGCCGAAACTGCTGTTAAAAAAAACAAAACTTTGAACAGAAGCTGGACACTAGTAGCTTATGGCTGTAATCCTAGCTACTCAGGAGACTGAGATCTGAGAATCATGGTTCAAAGCCAGCTTGGGCAAGAAAGTTCCATGACTCTTATCTCCAATTAAAAAAAAACAAAGTATAGCTGTCGCTCAAGTGGTAGAGTGCTAGCCTTGAGTACAAAAGCTCAGGGACAGTACCCAGGCCCAGCACACACACACAAAAAGAATAGATACTAAATTTCTTAAATCATATACAGGATCATTTTTTAGTTTTATTGTGCTTATTGTGATCATCTTTTTCCAGAAGCTGAACAAATTGAAAGGAACATCCACCCCACAGCCATGATGATGACCAGCACTATTAACTTACTGCAAACCTTGTGCCTCTCCGTTGGAGTTCACGCAGAAGTCATGCAGAGTGAGGCCACCAGGACACTGTGTGGACTGCTGAGGATGTTAGTGGAAAGCGGAACAACAGACAAGACATGTATGACATGAGTAATTGTGGTCCTAGAACATCTATCTAATCTGTGTGTGTGTGTGTGTGTGTGTGTGTGTGTGTGTGATCTGTGTATTTGTGGTCAAGTGTGATACATGTTTCAGTAGGTGTGACTGTACATATACTAAGTTTTTGTGGCTCCCATAATAGCACCTCAACTGAGTGGAAAATAAACAACAGAAATGATCGGCCAGACTGGTTTCTCCTGGACCCCATGAGGGACAATCTGTTCCTGGCTTCTTCCTTAGCTTTTGGTGGTTTGCAGGTGCTCTCCCAGCATTCCTTAGCTGTGGATGTGTCATCCTCATCTCTCCTTCATGTTCACACGGTATCTCCCAGTGAGCATGTCTTGTTTGTAAATTTGGTTTTTGTAAGGATACGGGTAAACTGTACCGGAGCTAAGTACATCTGCTTTTATCCTATTCAGAACAAGGTCACTTTCTGAGGTTCTAGGGGTTAGGGCTTCAACACAGGAAGCACTAAGGGACACTATTCCACCTTATTACATTGCCTGAAAACAATGGGTGTATTTTCTTTTAGTTCTGGAGAGCAAAAATCTCAAATCAAAAGCCAGAACTGTGTTCCTCCCAGTGGATCTGGAGGAGGATCCTTTGTCTCTTTGGCCAGCTTCTGGTGGCTCGAAGCTTTCTTGGCTTGTGGCTATGGCACTCCAGAGTCTTTGCCTCTGATCCCACATGATCTCCTCCTCTGTGTCTCATGTTGGGTTTTGGGCTCACCTTAATCCAGCATTATCTTGTCTATCCATTATCTTGTCTATCTCTATCCTTAATAGCATCTACAGAGATCTTATTTCCAAATAAAATCAAACTCAGGTTCTGAGTGAATGTCTACTATCTTATATATGGATGTAAGTATGGGAAATAGGAGATGAAGCAGTGGGGTAGGTATATGATAGGTCTTGAAGGTGTATGTGAGTACTTGGCTTGTGTGTGTGTTATGTGGGGTGGGGGAAATACGTTGAAGCATATCAGAGCATATGATGGTGTGATAGTGTGTTTGGATTAATTCGTGTAATATGTGCTGGCATGTCAGTATGTGTTGATGTGAGCGTGGGAAAATGTGTTAGATTGGTGGGTACGTGTGAGAGTTTGTACTGGAAGCATGAAGGTGTGTCTCTGGATATGTCAGTGTGACTGTGTAAGTATGAGTCTGAATCTGAGTGTAAGCAGATGATCATGAGTAACAAGTGTAAAAGAGTGTGGGTGAGTGTGCCTGAGAAATCAGGGAGGTGTGTGGGTTTGGATTTGTGTGCGTGGAGGTAGACCCTGCAAGCCTGGAGGGCTGGAAGGCAGATTCGGAAGTAGGACAGGTAAGCTGCCGCTACAGGAGAAGGAGGGCCAAAGTAAGGCACACTCCAGGCTGCACCTCATCTTGGGAGAGAGTGGGAAAGGGGAGACTGCTCATGTGGGCTGAGGAAACCAAGAGCAACAGATATCCTCCCACTCATGCCAGCACTGAATTGTGTAAATCTCACGAGAACCTGATTCTCAACCAGGCATGGTGACATATGCCTGTAGTCCCCGCACTCAGGAGGTAGAGGAAGGAGGATCAGGAGTTCGAGGTCGACTTGGGCTACATAGTGAGTTCCAGGCCAGCCTCGACTAGATGGTAAGACTCTCTTCAGAAAACTGTTAAGAAAGACACATTATCATTGTGTTGGGGTAGATTTTTAAAATTTAGATTGGAACTTTATAATGCAGATTAAACAAATGAGATCATGGAGACATTAAACCACATGAGATTTTGCTCAAACACATTATGTATTGAAACATACCGCTATTAGAATGACAGGTTATTTTCCTATCACTCATTTGTAAAATTTACTAGCTAATCTGATTTCCTGCATGGTACTTTAAAGATTTAAATAATGCTGTGAAATGTTCCTTGGGCTCACTTAAAAGCCTTTTTCCATTCCTCTCATTGAATGTGCTATTGTAGTCCATGTGCAAAGTAGCTTATTACTGAAAATGAAATAGGAGAGTTAATTTTGGTGCACTGACTTCCATCTGTACTCGCAGCTGCTGAGGAGGCAGAAATGATGAATATTAAGATTCAAGGCCAAGCCGGGGCGCTGATGGCTCATGCCTGTAATCCTAGCTACTCAGGAGGCTGAGATCTGAGCATCTCTCCTGCCAACCTGGGCAGGAAAGTCCGTGAGACTCTTAGCTCCAATAAACCACTAGAAAACCAGAAGTGGTACTGTGGCTCAAGCGGTAGTGCACTTGGCTTGAGCTGAAGAGCACAGGGACAGCACCCAAGCTCAGAGTTCAAGCCCCAAGACTGACAAAAAAATAAAAGAGATTCAAGACCAGCCTGGGCAAAAGTTAGCAAGACTTCATCCCAGCTGTTAAGCTGGGTATAGTAGAATGTGCCTGATCTTTATGTGAGTCCAAGGCTGGTCCCTTCTGCAGGAAGGTATGGCTTGAGCAGAAGAATGCCTGCTTAGTATCAGATGCTGAGTTCCAACTCCAGTAACACACACACACACACACACACTGAAACCCCAGTTCCAACTCCAGTCACACACACACACACACACACACACACACACACACACACACACACACACTCACTCTGAAACCCCAAATGAAAAAATAGCTAAAGCATCAGCGGGCCGGGGGTTTGGCTCAAAAGGTAGAAGTAGGAGGCCTTGAGTTCAAATCCTGCTACCATGAAAACACGAAACAACCGAATTCCATGTAAGGGTGGGACTCGCAATTTAACCCCTAGAGATTTGATACCAGCTTGCTTTCTCCTCTCCCACAGCTTCTCCAGACAGGCTGGTTCGCCGAGAGCAGCACCGGAGCTGGTGCACGCTGGGCTTTGTGCGGAGCATTGCCCTCACGCCGCAAGCCTGTGGTGCCCTCAGCTCCCCCCGGTGGATCGCGCTGCTCATGAAGGTTGTGGAAGGGCATGCCCCCTTCACAGCCGCCTCACTGCAGAGGCAGGTAATGTGCTGCCGGGCAGAACCTAGTTTGCTAATTGGCACCCACATACCACTGCTCCCAAACCTTGAAATAGGGTGCCTTTATTCAACAGTGATTGTAGAAAACAGCCAGAAGTAATTTCCCAAGTCAATCTTTTTTTTCTGGAGACATGTGGTGGAGGGTCTTTTAATTATTTGCAATTGTATGATTGCTCAATCTGTTATACTTGCCTTTCTGTTAAGTGATTAAGTTCTGCAGCTGTTCTCATCTGCCTCATCAATGTGGTACTGTAAGTCAGGTGCCAGTTACTCATATCTGTAATTCTAGCTGCTAGGAGGCTGAAAGTGGGAGGATCACAGTTCAAGGCCAGCCCAGGCAGAAAAGTCCATCTCAACAGAGGGAAAACTCCATCTCAACAGAGGGAAGCTGGACACGGTGGGTCATGCTTATCATCCCAGCAATGATGAGAAGCCAAAGCAAGATTTTATTTTATTTATTTTAAAGAAAAAACAGTGCAAAACGGGACTAGAGGTGTGGCTTAGTGGTAGAGCAAGAATTCTTTGCTTAAATTCTTTGCTTAAATCAATTTAAAAAATTATTTATTTACTTTTGTGCTCATCCTGGGGCTTGAACTCAGGGCCTGATCACTGTTGCTGAGCTTTAAAGCTAATGCTTTACCACTTGAGCCACAGCTCCACTTCCGGAATTTTTTTACATTTTTATTTATTTTTGTGCTTAGTTGGAGTAAGAGTCTCATGGACTTTCCTGCCCGGGCTGTCTTTGAACCATGATCCGCAGATCTCAACCTCCTGAGTAGCTAGTACAGCTGTGAGCCCCTGGTACCCGGCATTGTAGCTCATTTTTAACTCTTGACAATTATTCATGATAGCCAACATCAGAGTTTCAAATGACTTAATTGCATTATAGGGACCAAAAGAAAGACAGAATGAAAAAATCTAAAACGTTTCATCTCTCAGCGAATGACTTTCTGTAAAAGCTTGCAATTTTCAATTATTCGATCAGATCTTAGCCGTGCATTTACTGCAAGCAGTTCTTCCTTCGTGGGACAAGACAGAAAGGGCGAGGGACATGAAGTGCCTCGTGGAAAAGCTGTTCGGCTTCTTGGGAAGTTTACTCACTACCTGTTCTTCTGATGTCCCGTTACTCAGAGGTGGGTGGCTCTCCCCGGACATCACTGTGATGTCTGTCCGAGGAGTCAATCAAAATGCAGCTCTCGTCTCTGCTTCCTCCTCAGAGTCCACACTGCGCCGGCGCAGGGCCCGCCCACAGGCCTCTCTGACTGCCACTCACAGCAGCACGCTGGCTGAAGAGGTGGTGGCACTCCTCCGCACCCTGCACTCCCTGCCCCAGTGGAATGGGCTCATCAACAAATACATCAACTCCCAGCTCCACTCTGTCACCCACACTTGTGCTGAAAAGCCACTGGAAAGGGTGGGTCCCCACGTCCTCATGGAAGTTGGCGATTTCTTTGTGGAACATTAGCTTGTCAATTAACCTTCCTAAACAAGATGCATGTTTAGTTTGGTAAATATTTGAGGATATTTCAATGGAATTATTGAAGAACTGAATATAAAAATTCAGCTGAGCCCTGGTGATTCACAGCTATGATCCTAGCTACTCGGGAGACAGAGACCTGGAGGATTGTGGTATGAAGCCAGCCTGGGTAGAAAAGTTTGTGGAACGCCATTTCCAATTAGCTGGCAAAGTGCCTGACTGGAGATGGGACTTAAGTGGTAGAACACCAACCATGAGCAAGAAAACCAAGTGAGCTCAAATCCCTGAGTTTAAGCCCCAGTACCTGTCCCTCCAAAAAATAGAATTGCGAAGCCAAGGCAGGGTGTTCCATACCTGCAGACCCAGCTTCTTGGGAGGCTGTGGTGAAAGTTTAAGCTTGGGAGTCTGGTCTAGACTGGACAGTACAGAGTGAAACCCTGCCCCTACATGAAAAGAAGAAAAAATTAATACATACACCCATGAATAAAATTCAGGTTAACTCTTAAGCTTGTGATCTCTCCCTGTCACACTTGTTGTCTGCTCTCTGCACCAGGCCCTGCTGGAGGACTATTTCCCTGACTGCGAGAACCCGGAAGTGGGGGGCCTCATGGCCGTCCTGGCTGTGATCGGAGGAATCGACGGTCGCCTGCGCCTAGGGGGCCAAGTCATGCATGATGAGTTTGGAGAGGGCACTGTGACTCGCATCACCCCGAAGGGCAGAATCACCGTGCAATTCTCTGACATGCGGACTTGCCGCATCTGCCCGTTGAATCAGCTGAAACCAGTAGGTGAACTTATACTGTGTTACAGAGTTCCTCTAGAACTGGCTTCTAACAGAACTTGGAAAGAGATGTAACTTACATTTGCCTTCCAGGAAGCCATGTGCTGGGGCCAGCCACTTCCTTTTTTTTCCCCCATTAGCTTGTGCTCTTGATATGAGCAGGGCTATCTCTCGGATATACAGGGAATATAGTTCATATATTATGTTTTATCCTCAAAGACATGAAAGGGCATTAGCAACCTACAAGATAGGTTAATTATTTTAAGATAAGAATTTAAAGGCTGAAGGTATGGCTAACCTGGTAGAGCATTTGCCTAGTAAGCACAAAGCCCTAAGTTTAAACCCTAGTAATGCCACAGGATAAATTTATAAAACTTTTTTAAAAAATTAAATAAGTTCTAAGAAGCTTAAGAATGAATATTTGAGACATAATCTTTCTTCATGTAGAAAATACTTGCTAATTAGGGTGGGGATGTAGCTCAGTGACAAAGCGCTTGCTTAGCAAGCAAGTGCAACATCGTGGGTTTGATCCCCAGTACCAAAAAAGAAAAGACAAAAAGATACATTTAAAGAAAATACTCGCTAATTTTGTTGAATGATGAGTTAGCTGCTATTGTCATTATAAATGTATGAATTAGGGGTGATAGGAAAGATGAGTGATTTATTTATTTTTCTTTTTTGTCAGCTGTGGGCCTTGAACTTGTGGCCTGACTACTGTCCCTGATCTCTCTTGCTCAAAGCTAACACTCTACCACTTGAGTTACCACGCCACTTCTGGTTTTTGGGTGGTTAATTGAAGACAAGAGTCTCACAGACTTTCCTACCTGGGCTGGTTTTGAACTATGATCCTCAGATCTCAGTCTCCTGAGTAGCTAGGATTACAAGTGTGAGCCACCAGTGCCCAGCTATATTATTTCTGTAAATTAAGTACTGCATTGCCTATATTTTTTTTGTAAACCGCTTTTTTTTTTTATTATTAGAGGAATATACACAGAATATTTGAGATACGTAGAAAATGACTAAGAAGATAATAATTAGCCACCCTCATTATGTCTGCTGTACATACAAGTTCTTTCCGCCCCCCTTCCTTTTTTTATGATGCTAGCACTTGAACTTGTTTGTTGTCGGTCATGGGGCTTGAACTCTGGGCATGGGTGCTTTCCAACTCAGCTCTTCAGCTCAAGGCTAATGCTCTACCACTTGAGCCATGACTCCAGTTCCAGTTTTCTAAGTGGTTTATTGGAGATAAGAGTTCAGGACTTTCCTGCCAGGGCTGGCTTTGAACCTTGATCTTCAGATCTCAGCCTCCTGAGTAGCTAGGATTAAAGGCGTGAGCCACCAGCGCCCGGCCTTTAATGCCATTTTTCAAAATTATTGTGAGGGGTGAATTGACTTGGGTACATGAGAGGTGTCTTACCATTAACACTGATGATTGTAATAACTTTCAGACTATTTCCTGTGTTAATCTCACCGGCTACTATTGAAAGCTTCTATGCCTTTTCTTTAGCTCCCAGCTGTGCCCTTTAGTATGACCAACCTGCCTTTCACAGAGCCCATGCTCTCTGTCTGGGCTCATTTGGTGAACCTTGCTGGTAGCAAATTGGAAAAGCACAAAATAAAGAAATCACCTAAACAGGCCTTTGCAGGTCAGTATGTTATGCATCTTGGTGAACTAGCATTTTGGGGGGATGTGTTTGTCCTTCTGTGAGAGTGAGTGTATATGACTGTGGACATTTAGGGATTCACATGGACTTACCATTTTGTTTAACTACCATTAGAATGTACTTTTGTGTGTGCTGATGAAGCATTTTTGAGTTAGCCTTTGACCTCAGGTTTGCAAGCATATCCAGAGTCCTATTGCTCATCTTCTTCTCAATGGTAGTGTCTATCCTGAGCTAGCTTTTAGAGAAGAGTTTATGTTCTTTTCCTTTCTATTAGCCCTCCAGCATCTGGCCCTGTGGCCTATTTGCCTTTGGGGATTCTACTCCTAGCCTCTTCGTGTTATCTTTGTATTTGGATTTATTTTGCTTTGTCTTTGTTCATTCCAGGCTAAGATTGCAACTAGTCTTGTATAAAACCCTTTCTTTGAGTCCCAAAAAGAAAATCGTTTTGCTTTCTTATTTTTTATACCGTTGAAATCCTTTTGGTCTCACTCATAACTTCTGATTCATTTTACTTGCTCCTGGAGCTTTTTTCCCCTCTATTTCTTTGCCACAACATGTATTTGGGCACTGCCTTCAACTCTTGAGTCTCCAGTTCACATTTGTGAGTGGAGGGCCCATGCATATGAATCACAGAATATCCAAAATTCAGCCCACCTTCTCTTTGTATTGACCGTTTCTCCTCATGGTGAACAGACAGACCTGTCTGCCAGCTGGTCAAGCTTAGTGTTCATGAACCTCTGTTCTCATTCTCTTGTTCCATGGTCCCTGTGCTGCCTCTCAGGCCTACACCACACTCTGCTTGGGAATATGGCTGCCATGCCTGAATCCACCCACATTATCATGGTGGCTTAGCCTGGGATTGGCTTTCCTGTGGCATGACTATGCCCCACTGGATTACAGAAGACCTAGGGAAATGGCCATGATCTTCACCCGTTAAAGTACCAACTACATCTGAAAAAAAATTGCCTCAAATGATTTTGTAAGAAAACAAAATCTTCTATTTGTGACTCAGTCATCCTGTTGAGATGTCAACAGGTTGGAAAACTTGTTGTTGATGCCATTAATAGCTAATGTGGTGCTAATCTCTACGCCAGCCTATTGAGGGTAGGTGCTTAGAAAGCAGGGAAAGAGGTAGACCCAGGGGATTTGAGAATTTTACCCAAGACCTTCATTATTGACAGTATTTGTATAGGGTCCATCTGTTCCCAAAGGGCAGGGCATTGTCTATCTTCCTGTTGCAGAGGTGACATGGCTGGTGAGGAGAAACTGAGCAGGGTGTTTGTTTCTTACTGTGTTGTTTTTTAATGTTGTTGTTCCATAGGACAAGTAGACTTGGATCTGCTGCGGAGCCAGCAGTTAAAGCTATACATACTAAAAGCAGGGCGGGCCTTGCTTTCCCACCAAGATAAATTGAGGCAGATCTTGTCTCAGCCAGCTGTTCAAGAGACTGGAACAGTTCATGCAGGTATCTTTTTTTTTTTTTAATGAAATATCTTCTAGATGTATAAGGAAGGTAGGTAATTTAGTGGAAAAACAAGTGAAAGGTGTGAACAAGCAGTTCATGAAAGGGAAATAGTCCTTGTTTATGATATATTACCATCTAGGATTGGGATGGAGAAAGAAAACAAATGGAGATGGCTCCATCCATTGGATGGGGCCAGTGTGCAGTGGTAGGTATGAATGCGGTTCCACAGGTGTTCTGTTGCTTGACAGTAGGTCAGGAGGTTTTCTAAGCATGTCCATGCAGGTGCCCAAAGATAAGACTCTTTTTTGCTGGTGGTGGGCAGGGGGGAGGATTGAGGAACTCTGTTTGCTTGAAATTCATGATTTATGGATGAGTGGTGAAGTCAACTGAAGTCCTATTCAAGTGCTGGTAGTACCGGGGTAAAGCTTGAGGCTGTGGCAGGAGATGACAGTCAGAACCAGGGTGGGTAGTCCAGGTAGTTAATCTACGAGCCAGGTACAGGTGTATTTGAACTGGTACCTAGGGAAAAGGAGACTTGCTTTTGTGTCAAGTGATTAGAGAACACAAGGAAAAGAGAAAATACCAGTCGACACTGCTGGTACCGTCTTCTAGACGATAACTTAATTTGGGAAGCCAATGAAGGCCAAATATACTGCTTTTGTAAGCTCAAGTTATGAGAACAAAAAAAAAAAATTTGGAGTTTGACAGAAACAAAATTAGGAAATCCAGCAGAAAGCAGTGTTTGCAGAAAGCAGAGGGTATTGTGAAATTACTTTCAAATCTGCTAAGTATGAGAGAGATGGATCAAAAGTGTCAAATCACTGAGTAGCAGGGATGTTAACACGGTGAAGGTAATTCTTCAGTATGCAAATTTGGAAACTGGGTTCTTGGGACAGCCAACCTAGCTGTTCTGTGGATGCCCAGGAACGATGGTGAAAGCATTGAATCAGGGTTATGGTCCATGCTTTGTCTTGAATGTTGGCTACAGTTGGAACACTTTTGTAGAGCAGGAATTAGCAAATGACTGCAGCATCTGTTTATTTGTTCATTTGGTAAATAATTTTTAACATTATTATCACTGTGATCCTGGGTTTTGCACTCAGCTCATGCTTGCCAGGTACATACTCCATCTTTGACTCACACCTCTAGCTGTTTTCAGTTTTTCATTTTTGCTTTCTTCATGAGATGAGATCTCTGTGTAAGCTTGGGCTAGTCTTGAACTTGGATTTCTCCTACTTCCGCCTCCAGCGTGCTGTGTAAGTAAGGTTTTATGAAAACACAGGCCCAGTCATTTGTTCTCACTTTGCCATTGGCTGTACAGTGAGAGTTGAACAGTTGTGATCCAAACCACATGGCCCATAACCCTGAACCAATTACTTTCTGGCCCTTTAAAAGAAAGGTTCCCAACTTCTGGTTCAAGTTGTAGCCAATCAAAACCAGCACTTGTTTTATATATACATATAGTGAGTTATGTGAAATGAGCCTCTGGCCATTGGATATCAGTGAGATCTTAAAGACTTTATTTAGCCACAAAAAGGCATTGGTTTGACCATTTGGCACATTTAGAATTGGTACCACCTAGTGATGTGAATGAGGATTATCAGAAGACAGGGTTACAAATATTAATGTTAGTTAGCAGGAGTTTCTGTGACAATCAGAACAAACTTAAAAAGGTTGGAAAACTGGACCAAGGGCAGACGTTGGAAAAATATCTTTTGTTGTGTATAAGAGACAGAGAATAATTAAACAACAAAAACCAAAAAGAAGGGGGAAGAGCATTTTGTAGAGTCTAATTACTGCTTGATTATCAGAGCTTTGAAGATTTTGATTGTCTATCCCATAAAAATACCGTTGCCATTGAAAGTGGAACATGCATGTTGTTTTCTTAAACTCAGATGACGGAGCAGCCGCATCCCCTGACCTTGGAGACATGTCTCCTGAAGGGCCACAGCCCCCAATGATTCTACTCCAGCAGTTGCTGGCTTCTGCTACCCAGCCATCTCCAGTGAAGGCCATATTTGACAAACAGGAACTTGAGGTACCGTTGTATAATCTTGGTGATTTTTTTTTTTTCTTTTGAGACAGGGTCTTGCCATCTTTGTACCCCAGAGTCATCTTGAACTTGGTATCATACTCAGTCTCCTGAGTGCTGGAATTATAGACATATGCCAGCACATTTGGTTATCTGTAAAATAAATTTTATGTGCCAGTCCTAAGGCTTGAACTCAGGATCTGGGTGCTGTCCCTGATCTCTTTTGCTCAAGACTAGCACTCTCCCACTTAAAGCAAAGCTCCACTTTTGGCTTTTTGGTGGTTAATTGGAGGTAAGAGTCTCACAGACTTTCTTGACCCAGCTAGATCCAAACATGATCCTGAGATTTCAATCTCCTAAGTAACTAGGATTACAGGTATAAACCACTGGCTTGGGGTTTTTGCCTTTCTTTTCTTTAACATGCTTTATTGATTCATGTTAAGATATACATGGGAACCTGGGCATTGTATCATGTAGTTGGTTGTTTTCGTTTCCTCAGATGGTAAAAGTTCACGAACTTTTCCCCAAACTCTCTCCTGTGTGCAGGCTGCTGCTCTGGCTGTGTGTCAGTGCTTGGCTGTAGAGTCCACTCACCCTTCAAGTCCCGGCTTTGAAGACTGTAGTTCCAGCGAGGCCACAACACCAGTGTCCGTGCAGCACATTCGCCCGGCCCGGGTGAAGAAGCGCAAACAGTCCCCAGTTCCTGCTCTGCCTATTGTGGTGCAGCTCATGGAGATGGGATTTCCTAGAAGGAACATAGAGTTTGCTCTGAAGTCCCTCACTGGTGCTTCTGGGAATGCATCTGGTGTACCTGGTATGTCATTTTTTCCTTGCTGGTGCCTGTTTACTTAGGGTTCACATGTCCATGCTATTGGTGTTAGCAATGGCCTATATGTGTTTGCTCCTAGGTGTGGAGGCCTTGGTTGGCTGGCTGTTGGACCACTCTGATGTCCAGGTTACAGAGCTCTCAGATGCTGAAACAGTGTCTGATGAATATTCAGATGAGGAGGTGGTAGAAGACATGGACGATGCAGCTTACCCTGTGGTTAGTGGCTTACCATGTGTGTGTCCTGCTTGTCTTCTAGTTTTTTTTCTTTCTTCTTTTTTTGGCTGGCTCTGGTGCTTGAACTCTACTTAAGAGCTGTCCTGAGCTTCTTTTTGCTCAAGGTTAGCACTGTATCACTTGAGCATAGCTCCACTTCCGACTTTTTCAGGTAGTTTATTGGAGATAAGAGTCTCCTGGACTTTCCTGCCTGGGTTGGCTTCAAACCATAATCCTCTGATCTCAAACTCTTGCGTAGTTAGGATTATAGGTGTGAGCCACCAGTGCCTTGCTTACTTCTAGTTCCTTAATTGTCTGATTTCTCTGTGCCTTGGAAGAATCAGTCATACCTCCTATGGACCTCAGATTTATCTGTGGTTCTGCTAGGCACAGAATAAAGCTTCCTGCTTTGCTATTGGAGTAATGCTGGGGTTTCTCCATCATAATTACTTTTAGTTTTAACATAGAGCCTTGTACAAACATCCTATGTACAAACATAATGTTGACTAGCCATATGGAGAAATTTTATCCAAAATCATGTTTAAAGCTAGGGACAGTGCTGTACTTACAGTCTTAGCAGATGTGGAGGCTCAAACAGGAGGATTGCTTAAACCTGGGATTTCAAGGTCAGTCTGAGCAACATAGTAAGGCCCTGCTTTCCTTAGGTGTGGGAAAAAGTAAGAAACTGATAGGCTGGGTATGATGGTGTATGTCTGTAATCCCAGCTACTTGGGAGGTAAAGGTAGGAAAATTGACATTTGAGTCCAGTAGGGGCCAAAGTACAAGACCAAAGCCCAAAAGACCAAGAGGGTGGATTAAGTAGAAGCCCTCGTTAGATCTCATTACCACCTAAAACAGCTGGGCACCAGTGGCTCACACCTGTACTCCTAACTACTGTCAGGAGACTGAGAACTGGTGAATCAAGGTTTGAATTCAGCCTGGGCAGAAAAGTCCTTGAGACTCTTATCTCTAAGTGAGTAATAAAAATGCCGGACTGATGGCATGGCTCAAGTGCTAGAGTGCCAGCCATGATCGGAAAAAGCTATTGAGAACATGAGGTCTTGCGTTCAAGCCCTGGCACTAGCATGCATGTGCATGCACACGCACGCGTGCACACACACACACCAGATTGAAAACAACAACAGAAAACCAAGACATGAGAAAAGCTCAAGCGTGCTGGGCATGCTCATAATTTCATCATTCAGGAGGCCAAGACCAGAGGATAGTGAGTTTGAGGCCAGTCCAGGCAGCACAAGGAGACTCCATCTCAAAAAAGTCAAAATACACAGAAAAATCATGTTTTGTCTACATATTGATTTCTCAAAGACTGGGAAATTTTCTGTACTGACAGCTTTCAAAGTACATTTCTACATTACTGTATTTTAAAAGTTTTTTTTTTTGTTTTGTTTTGTTTTTGTCCGTTGTGGGGCTTGACCTCTGGGCCTGGGCGCTGTCCCTCAGCTCTTTAGCTCAAGGGGAGCACTCTACCATTTGAGCTGCAGCGCCACTTCCAGTTTTCTGATGGTTTATTGGAGATAGTAGTCTCATGGCCTTTCTTGCCCAGGCTGGCTTTGAACTGCAATCCTTAGGTCTCAGCCTTTTGAGTAGCTAGGATTACAGGCATTGAGCCACTGGTGCCCGGCTAAAAAGACTTTTGTACATGAGAATTTATTTTAAGGAAAATGTCTTTCATACTTTAATTCTTTATGTTGTAGATTTCATACTTCTTTTTTTTAATAGAAAGATTATTTTTTTAATGTATTTATCTCTTCTAGGCTACTGGTGTTGTTGTGACAGAGAGTCAGACTTATAAAAAGCGAGCTGATTTCTTGAGTAACGATGATTATGCTGTGTATGTGAGAGAGAACATTCAGGTGAGTCATTGTCTTAAGTACCGCATCCCTTACTTACCTTAATTTTAGGTTATATATTGAATTTTTTTTTTTTTGCAATTTAACAAAGCAGTTCATGTGCACAGTGCATCTTGATCTATGTCACCACTTTGACATCCTTACCCCATCTCCTTTGACCCACACGCCTTCATTATATTTCTCAAGTCTGTGGTATATATAATGAATTCTTGCCTGCAGTCTCCCCCTTTTAAAGACATTACTGTCTATTATCAACACTACTTACTAAAACTAAGTTATTCCTTAATATCAGTGCCTATGCTGTAATTGTTCAACTTTTCTTAATTTTTTTGAATTTGCATGCAAACAAGCTTATGTCAAAACTTTACTTTGGGCGGTGCGTCTCTGAAGACTCTCTTACCTGTAATTCCTCTCTGTCCCAGTCAACTCAGACTACCATAATAATACCATGGACTGAGTGGCTTAAACTGTAAATACTTGTTTCTTATATTACTGGTGGTTGGAAAGTCAAGATCAAGATCCTGGCTTGGCCGGGTTCTCCTGAGGGCCCTATGCAGCTGTCTTTGCACTGGGTCCCACATACAGTGGACGAGGGAAGCAGCCGCAAGCAAGGAACTTTCTAAAGACACTAATCCTGTTGGGTTTAGGGCCCTAACCTTCTGACATCAGTTAACCCTACTTTAGCAACCCTGTCTCCTAATGTAGCTTCATTGAGGATTAGGGCTTTAACAAATGAATTTGAGAGGAATACAAATACTCTGTACATGACACCTCTTTCCCTTTCCCCTAATCCTTCCACGTCACTAATTTGTGCCCAAACTATGACCTCTAAATCTCTTGCATTCTTAATTTGGTTACTTCCTTGTGGTGTTGGCTAATGCCTTTCTTTGTACCTGTTTGTACAGTAAAGTGCCAATTAGGGATGGAGAGTAATTGGACTTGGGCAGAATTTTGCCTCCTCTGGCTTCATATTGACAAGCGTGTTGGGTGGATTAGCTCTATCAGCCTGCTTCCTTAATGACAAAATCCTCCATTAATCGTTCACCTCCTATTTCCAGCAGCCATTAGTGTCACTACCAAACCCATTGTTATGGGCTGCTTGATAGTGATTTTCTAACTTTCTCATCTCTTGAATTTATAATGATAAGAGTTTCCTCTGTGGGATTTTATTTTCGCATCAGCTCGGATTACTATTCATGATGCAGCTTTTAACCAGAAAGGCAGAATATGTGTTTGATTTCTTTTTAATGGTGGTGGTAAGGACTTATCACTTTTCAGGATCATGCATTGGTGTTCTGATGCTTATAAAGTTGACTGAGAAACTTTGGTTTGCTTACTATGATTGTTACATTCATTTGCCATAGCAGTTGATGTGCTCAAGTCATTCTTTTTGGTGATCAGAGTACTAATGTTTTTGATCTGAGTGTCCTTTTGAATAAACTCAGTGATCTTTGGTAGCTCTTCCTTGATTTCATGGCACAAATATACCTGGGCTCTTCTTGAATCATTCTTATCCTAGGTTTAGGACCAGATGGGTTTCTAAGGACCCTTAGTTCATTCAGTGCAAATGATACTTACAGTACACTCTGAGTGTTAAGCAAAGACAGTGCTCATTACCTGTAATCACAGCTATTCAGAAGGTTTTGA
This sequence comes from Dipodomys spectabilis, assembly GCF_019054845.1. Taxonomy (NCBI): domain Eukaryota; kingdom Metazoa; phylum Chordata; class Mammalia; order Rodentia; family Heteromyidae; genus Dipodomys; species Dipodomys spectabilis. The sequence continues at coordinate 3,042,624 of NW_024870896.1, read as the reverse complement.
GACTCGCTCTATCAAAAGTTAGAACCATTTCAACAAGCAACTAGGTATAGTAGTATGCACCTATCATCCTGTCTATGTGGAAGATCATAGTTCCTGACCAACTAGAGCAGAAAAGTCCATGAACTCCCATTGCAGTGTAAGAACCATGGAGTTCCAATTAAGACAGATGCCTAATGTAGGCAGATTGAGGTCCTGATGGGGAACTGGGCGGAAATCCAAGACCCTATCTCGGAAATAACAAGTGCTACAAAGAACTGGAGGTGTGGTTCAGAGTTCAAACCCTTCAGTACCACCAAAAGGAAAGAAAAATATAGTCCCAGCACAGTGGCTTATAGCCTGTAATACTACTTGGAAGGTATACATAAAGACAAATCACTGTTTGAGACCAGCCTGAGCAAAATATTAGGGAGACCCCATCTCAACAAATTAGTTGGGTGTGTTGGTTCACATCTGTCATTCTAGTCATGTGGGAAGTTAAAAGGAGAGTGATCCAGGACAGCTGTGGCAAAAATATAAGACCCTATCTGAAACATAACTAAAGCAAAAAGGACTGAAGGTGTGGATCAAATGGTAGAAGGTCTGCCTTAGCAAGCATGAGGTACTGAGTTCCAATCCTAGTACTTACCATGGTGCATTTCATCTAGGTATACTTGACAGGCCTTTAACTTGTGTTTACTTTTAGGTGGGAATGATGGTTAGATGCTGTCGAACCTATGAAGAAGTATGTGAAGGCGATGTAGGCAAAGTCATCAAACTAGATCGAGATGGATTGCATGACCTCAATGTGCAGTGTGACTGGCAGCAGAAAGGGGGCACCTATTGGGTGAGGTACATTCATGTGGAACTTGTAGGTGAGCACATTCTTTATGAAACTGTTTCGCTTTTTCTTTGAGACAAGAGTCCTAGAAATGAATATTCACCATAGGTCATTGCTATTGAAACCTGCAGGCTATCCTCCACCAAGTTCTTCCTCTCACATCAAGATTGGTGATAAAGTACGGGTCAAAGCCTCGGTGACCACCCCAAAATACAAGTGGGGGTCCGTGACTCATCAGAGTGTAGGCATTGTGAAAGGTAATTATATTCAGGCAACAGAATCCTAAATTGTTAGCTGTTTATGAAGGCTGTTTTTTTCTTTTTCTCTTTTCTTCTTCCTTTTCTTCCTTTTTTCCTCCTCCCTTCCTTTCCTCCTCCTCCTGTCTTTTTCTTTCGTTCTCTCTCTCTCTTACTTTCTTTGTTTCTTTCTTTCTTTCCATCTAAGGGCAAGAAGCAGCAAGGAAGAGATCTCTGGCTTGTCAGTGTTTGGCGTTGCCCTCTGGCAAAAGGCCATGCAGTATTGCAGCTGCAGCTGTACAAAGTCAAAGCTTGTAGCAGTCTCCATTAGTGGGGGGCATGAGCAAGGATTAGTGGACTCATACCGAGTTGTTGTAGGGGAGAGCTTGAGGAAGCTTGGGCTAACTCTTAAGTCTATGTGTCCTAGTAAATCTTACCTAGATGGAAGAAAGAATGGAGCCAAGCCAGTTAGAACTGGTCCAGGAGTCATTCAGAATAGCCAGGAGAGGGGTGTACATGTGCCTGTCTTTGTGGCTTATTAAATTTGACCTTGATCACATATGATAAAGGAGAGATTTTGTTTTTGCTGTGATCCACCAGTCACAGTGTAGCATCATTTGATGTTGGGTGTTTTCTTGACTTATTCTGTCAGCTCCCAGCTGGCAAGGTCTGCTTTTTTGTTTTGAATGCTGGATAAAAAAAACTTTAGGACTGGATTTAAGATATGGAAATGTGACTGGCTAGGTATGGTGATACATGCCTGTAGTCCCAAGAGTGGGGTGGGAAGAGGGAAGAAGCTATGGTAGGAATGTTTTTTGTGTTGAAGGCCAAGCCTGTGCCTACATGGCATGGAAAAAGAAATTAATAAACTCAATCATCCTTCCTTCATCTCCCTAATGCTGGGATCACAGGCGTGCAATACCATGCCTTGCTGTTTCATTTTATCTTTAAGTGATTCTAATGCTTCATTGGTGGTGGTGTTTCTCCAGTGGATGGAGATGTTGTTAGAGCTTCTCTGCTTAAGAGATTCCTCAAAGATTTAAAAATCAAAACAGAGTGAAATTTTAAAGATAGTTTTGAGGAGCAGATGGCTCTTCTCAAAGGAGAAGAGAATTATTAGTATGGCTTTTATTCCTTAACATACCACAGGGTACTAAGTAAAACTTCTGACTTGGTGTAAAACAATACAAAAAAATTATGAAGTTATATGAGTAGAGAATATAGTACAGTAAGCCTCCACGTTCCTATTACTCAGCTCCAATAGTAATCACTTCATTGCTATGATAGTTCCATCCTGTGATCGTCTTTATTATTTTGAAGTTACTTCCCGATGTCATGTGTTGTTTCATCTAAAGTATCTTAGCGTGTTCCTCTAAAGCAGAAATACTCTTTGTAATAATGACACTGTAATATGACATTGGTTGAAACTGGAGGTTTCTGTTGGCAATAATGATGTCTCAGGCTGATCTCTGCTCCGTCCTAGCTTTCAGCGCCAATGGGAAAGACATCATTGTTGACTTCCCTCAGCAATCTCACTGGACGGGCCTCTTGTCAGAAATGGAGTTGGTACCTAGTATTCATCCTGGTGTTACGTGAGTTTTCAGTTCTGTGATTGTGACATTTGTTTGGGGAGGGAAGATTTTTTTTTTTTCAGATCAAGCTTAATACATGCTTTCTCTTCTTTTGCCCTAACATCCCTATGACGATTTTCAAAATAGGTGTGATGGCTGTCAGATGTTTCCTATCAATGGATCCCGATTCAAATGCAGAAACTGTGATGACTTTGATTTTTGCGAAACATGTTTCAAGACCAAAAAACATAACACCAGGCATACATTTGGCAGAATCAACGAACCAGGTAGGACAGAAGGACTGTATTCTCTTCTGTAGTATTATCACTAGTGAGTTGATTACTATGGCCACCAGTGTATTTGGAGTTTGTGCTTGTCAAGTTCACAGGTGATCAGCCCCATGGAGCAAGCACAGTTAGACAGAAGGAACAATGCTATCCAATGGCTGTAGAGATTTTTGGTTGTTTGTTTTTGTACTGGCACATACTGTCTTTAAAGTATTGGTTATTACTCAGGGTGTATATATTTTGTTAGAAGTTCACCACTGTATTTTCTTTATTTTGATCATGACCATTCTCCCTAGTCCAACAACTCTCTGTGATCACATAAAATAGGACAGTCTGCGGTGTTCTGTGGTCGTTCTGGAAAACAGCTGAAGCGTTGTCACAGCAGTCAGCCAGGAATGCTGCTGGACAGCTGGTCCCGCATGGTCAAGAGCCTGAATGTGTCCTCCTCAGTGAACCAGGCTTCCCGTCTGATCGATGGCACCGAGCCCTGTTGGCAATCGTCTGGGTCTCAAGGCAAGGTAGTATGCTGTGGAGCACAGAAAGAAATGCTTTCATGTAGGGTTTTTGGTTTGTTTTTGTTTTTGTTTTGACTTGCAAAGTGGAACTTGATGCACCTGTCAGGAACCCATTTTATATTTAAGTTCATAAATTATCTTAAAATTACAGAGTAATGAGCCAAGTACCAGTGACTCACGCCTGTCATCCTAGCTTCTCAGGAGGCTGAGATCTGAGGATCATGGTTCAAAGCTAGCCCAGGCATGAAAGCCCATAAGAGTCTGATCTCCAATTAGTCATCAAAAAAGCTGGAAGAGGTAGAGTACTAGCCTCGAGCAAAAAAAAAAAACTCAGGGACAGCACTCAGGCCCTGAGTTCAAACCCCAGGACTGCACCAAAAAAAAAAAAAAAAAAAGATTGCAGAGTGATAGGTCATCTTGTTTTTATCATCAGAGATTTTCAAACAATGTAAATAACCTCAGATTTTATTTCATTTATCAATTGATACAAAGTATAGTAGAATTTTTGTTTCCCTGATCTGCATAAAATATATGAATTCTGGGCTAGGAAGCTGGCTCAGTGGTAGAGCGCTTGCCTTGCATGCATGAGGCCCTGGGTTCGATTCCTCAGCACCACATAAGCAGAAAAAAAAAAGACCAGAAGTGGCACTGTGGCTCAAGTGGTAGAACACTCGCCTTGAGCTGAAGAGCTGAGGGACAGCACCCAGGCCCAGAGTTCAGGCCCCACGACCGGACCAAAATATATATATATATGAATTCTACATCTGGTTAGAGATTGTCTTCACAGACTAACACAGCTCTGTGGAGATAGTACTTGCACTGTCTGAGCACACAAAGAGAATTTGGAGAGAGCACCATTTTCTCATCTTAGCACCAGTGTTTTCTGTCTCCCACTCTTGGTGGTTTAAAAGGGCCACCCTCAGTGAGGAAGGAATCTATGCCATTTCTGGGGCTCAGAATGAACCTTTTCTCTAATGAACAAGTTGATGAGGAAGAATGCTCTTGTTTCTGCCCAGGGTAAGGGCAAATTCCCTTATGCCACATTTTGCAGTCTCATATAGATTCACACTTCCATAGTAACTACTTTTGTAGCTAAAGTACAGCTAAATTTTGGTAACCCAGAATGTGTTTTTTTTTCCTCCCCTGTTTGTTGTTTTGTTTTAAAAGCATTGGATTCGTTTGGAGATTTTCCCAGATGTTCTTGTTCATAGATTAAAAATGATAGTAGATCCTGCTGACAGTAGCTACATGCCTTCCCTGGTTGTAGTGTCAGGTAAGTGAAGAATTCATTTATTCAGAAACAAGTCGTGTCTCCTGTCTTTTAATGACTCCTTTGATTGGTTTGTGCCTCCTTTTTTTTGGTGCTAGGTGGGAATTCCCTAAATAACTTAATTGAACTGAAGACAATCAACATCAACCCTACTGACACTACTGTGTCCCTTCTGAATGACTGCACAGAGGTGAGCAGCAGCAGGTAGGGTGGGAGGGAGGTGATTTGGGGGGAATTTGCACGTGACATGAGAGGTCACTTGGCTGAGTCCGGGTTTTTTCCCCTCTTAATTAATCAATTCATTATACTTGTTTTGATATTTGGTATTATTTTAACATCATGGGGTTTTGTTTGTTTTTTGCTGCTCCTGGGGCTTGAACTCTGGGCCTGGGCGCTGTCCCCGAGCTCTTCAGCTCAAGGCTAGCACTCTACCACTTGAGCCACAGCACTGCTTCTGGTTTTCTGGTGGTTTATTGGAGATAAGAGTCTCACAGATTTTCCTGCCCCGGACTTGGCTTTGAACCACGATCCTCAGTTCTCAGCCTCCTGAGTAGGGAGGATTACAGGTGTGAGCTACCAGCACCCGGCTACATCATCATTTTTTATAACTTGTAATTTGATATTTATCCATTGGCTCAAGAAGGAAACAAAACCCCCTTTTGCTTTTAGTTTGTTTTTAAAGCAGAATCTTGTGCTAACTATGCCTCCCACCACCATTTTGCCTTGAGCCACTATCTCTGTCCTTCTACCTCCCTAGGAGCTGAGTTTGCAGGTGTGACAACCGTGCCTGGTTTGTTTCTGAAATATTGTCTTGCTGACCAGCTTGTTTTTGAGATAGAATCTTCCTAATTTATTCCCACACTGGCCTGGAATCTCCATCCTCTCATCCCTGACTCCTGAGAGCTGAAATTACAGGCAGGCACCACCACTTCCAGGCTCAGTAACTTCTTTCGAAGGCAAACATGACTTGGATGTGACTGTGTTCACTTTTGATTACTCAAAGCTTTAATAAAGGAGTTCCAAGTTTTCATACGTCCCATTCCTCCAATGCCCTCCACTCTAGTGAAAAAAAATCTGATGTCCTCTTAAAAGTCTATAGCTCTTGGCTTTCTTCTCTAGTATCACAGGTATATTGAAATTGCAATAAAGCAGTGCAGGAGTTCAGGAATCGACTGTAAGATCCATGGCCTTGTCCTGCTAGGCAGGATCAGAGCAGAGGAGGAAGATCTCGCTGCTGTTCCTTTTCTGGCTTCAGATAATGAGGAGGAGGAAGATGACAAGAGTAGCAGTGGAAGGTAAGAGTCATTTGTCCTACATGTTTACTTCTCCCTCATTCCAAAACCTGTTCTGGGATGTTCATGTTTAGAATATTGTAAATTAAAATGTCTTTAAGCTTACAAGAACGTTTTATAAAGTGTTACTGATTTTTCACAAATAATTTAACTTTTTAAGAAAGTGAAATGTGGGGGGCTGGGAAGGTGGCTCAGTGGTAGAGCGCTTGCCTTGCATGCATGAGGCCCTGGGTTCGATTCCTCAGCACCACATAAGCAAAAAGAAAAAAGCCGGAAGTGGCACTGTGGCTCAAGTGGTAGAGCGCTAGCCTTGAGCTAAAGAGCTGAGGGACAGCACTCAGGCCCCACGACCGGATCCCCCCCAAAAAAAAAAAAAAAAAATTAAAGAAAGTGAAATGTGGGAGATACTATTAAAATAGTAAAATTAAAACATTTAATGTGCAGGGTGCCAGTGGCTCATGCCTGTCATCCTCACTACTCAAGCAGCTGAGATATGAGGATCAAAGTCCAAAGCCAGTCTATGCAGGAAAGTCCTTGAGACTCTTACCTCCAATTAACCACCACAAAACCAGAAGTGGTGCTGTGGCTCCAAGTGGTAGAGCCCTAGCCTTTAACAAAAGAGCTCAGGTACAGTGCCCTGGCCCTGAGTTCAAGCCTCATGACAAACAGCTGGACTAATAGGCCACTTGATAATGGAAAATGTGGAGATTGACAAGGAACTATATTCTTGTGCAGCTCTTCTCAATAGCATTCAAGTCTGGGGGAGCATGACTAGGCACATTTTATGAATATTTAAAATCTTAATAAATTCCTCAAATCCTAAAGTTCATTTTGCAAGATCAGACTGCAGGATGGTGTTGCTGTATTGTTTTGTTTTGTCTTTTGAATTTGTGTACTGTGTCCAAAGTTATGCTTTAAATAATTGTTAATGCATTTGTGAAGTGATTTGTTTTCAGCACATTAAAGGTGATTTGAGTATTGTTCTCTGCTTATGTAAAAAAAAAAAGGTTAATTTTTCTACCTGAAGTATCATTGTTATTGTTTTGGTATACTGTTCCTTATTCTTTAGTTCTTTGTTCTATAGTTCTTTGTTCTTTTATCTTATGCATTTTCCTTTGAAAATGTTATAGTACATTTTATGTACTATATGTACTGTATTTTCTAAGATTTTATCATTTAAATTTTTACTTATAGTTAGTATGGTAAAATATGCATAATTTTCCATTTCAACAATTTTTGAGTGTCCAAGTTCACTGATGACATTCATATTGTACTGCTGTTTCTAGAATATCCACATCCTTAGTCTCCTGTAGGTAATTTTGGGTGTAATATTTTGTGTTATGAAATGTTACTCTTTCTGACTTTGTAGGAGCACAGTGGTGATGACCGTGAGTATATGTTTCTATTCAACATGCACCCCTGAAGGACCCACCATGGTCCAGTCCTGTGTTGAATGTATAGATGAATAGAATAAAATGAAAGAGAGTAAGCTGGCATGATAGGCATATATTGCCATGTCTAGCTCTTTTTTTTTTTGGTCCGGTCGTGGGGTCTGAACTCTGGGCCTGGGCGCTGTCCCTCAGCTCTTCAGCTCAAGGCTAGCGCTCTACCACTTGAGCCACAGTGCCACTTCCGGCTTTTTTCTTTTTGCTTATGTGGTGCTGAGGAATCGAACCCAGAGCCTTATGCATGCAAGGCAAGCGCTCTACCACTGAGCCACCTTGCCAGCCCTTTTTTTTTTTTTGTGACCAGATCTTACTATAGAACTCACGCTGGCATCAAACTTGAGCTCTTCCTACCTCAGCCTCTTGAATGCTAGAATTAACACTTGAGCCACCATGGCAGACTCTTCGTTGAAATATTTCAGAGCAAGAATTCCAGATTATTTTCTGATTTAGTAACCATTGAGATGCGTTGGGCAAATACAATTAATGCAGATATTATATGTGAAATGATGGTAGATTTTTGAGAGTTTACTTAATTGATCATGTTTTTCTTTAGTATATTCCCAGAAGAACATCTAGATGTTTGAATGTAATTTTTTTTTTTTTTTTGCTCTTGTAAGGTGTCATTAATTAGCTAATAACTTCAGGGTAACTTGACTATCCAAAAAGTCTCTTAAGAGAGGTGCCATTCAAATTACATGATTTGGGCTGGGATGAGGCTCAATGGGTTCAATACCCAGTACCAAAAAAAAATTAAAAAGAAAAGTCAAAATACATGTGACTACATTCTACCTGATTTACATTGTACTAGTTACTAAATATTTTTGAATATCACTCCTGACTTCTCAGCCACATTTTTTAATTTACAAGATACTTCAGTTATGATTCTATCCTTGAACTTTGTGGCTTCAAGTTCAAGAATTGAAGTGCTGCTTTCTTGGGCTGCTGATTAAGCTTGTAATCCAGTGAGAACAGGTTCGGAGGTGAGACTGTGCTAACCAGCCAGAAAGGGGAGGAGCAGAGGACCTCTGGCCTCGCTAGCCAGCACTCAGGGTCTGGCTAGTGTGGTGGGCAGAGAATATAAAAGAAGATTTTTCTTTTAACTCACATCTATATCAGAATACCTCCAACATCATGCTGCAACATGTTTTATGCTTTTTTTGTAGAACAAAATAACCACACACATGTCCTGGTTTAGATTTTAAAAAACAACAACAACAAAAAACTATTGCTACAAGGCCAGTCCTAGCAGTGGCTCCTTGGAAGTTTCCTTTGTGTGGCAGCCCTGGAGGCAGGGAAGAATTGTTTCAAATCATCAGAACAGCCATTATATTCAACTTGGTATTTAAGAAGAAAGAGAGTGCATAGTGTGTTATAGAAAAATCTCCACCAAGAATAAAAAGCCACAATTAAATTCTGGCATTCCAAGACAGCTTGCTGGTTTCTAGAAATTTTGACCGTTTAGAACACTTTATTGCATTGAAAATTCTTTTGTAAAGGTTTCTAACAATAACCAGCAAGCTTCAACTGCTTGAGGTTGTTCTCTTTAAATGTTTGATCATGAATAACCTTTGTTTCTGTCTGTTTTCTCTTTTCACTAGCCTTATTCGAAAGAAGACTGCAGGGCTAGAATCGGCAGCTACAATCAGAACGAAAGTGTTCGTGTGGGGTTTGAATGACAAGGACCAGCTGGGCGGGCTCAAAGGCTCTAAGGTATCTCCAGCTGCAGGCTGCCCTGCCTTTAAGGAGGATGCTTGCTGCCCGCTGTGGTCCAAAAGGCGTGGCAGCAGCCAGACACTTGAAAGTTTTCAATAATAGTTTTACTTCCTATTTGTGGTCTTTTCCAAAGTAATTCTCCAAAGGATGAATAGACATTATCAAGTTAAGTCCTGAGAATTCTCTATCCTTGTACATTTTAGATTTACTTGTAATACTGTGTTCTAATAAACAAACTAGAAAATAAACTTTTGATAGGGTTGTGACAGTTGCATAGATGAAAATGATACACTATCATTAGATTTATCCCTCACCTTGAATACTTGTAAGCATTTTTGCTTACCATGAGCATAATGTGTTAAAGATGTTCTTAAGTGTTTTGAAGCTGAGCAGGGACGTCAGACATGTGCCCTTGATCCCAACCATTGTGTTTCCCCAGTAACCAGGATAACAGGCACAAACTTTGCTCAGCCATCGGCTGACCTGATGTTTCAAAAACTTTTTCTTGCCTAGATTGACATTGGACCACAGTCCCCTGATCTGTACCTCCTGAGTAGCTAGGATTACTGTTCCCACACCTAATGTTTATTTTATCTATATTTTATTCTTCACCTTTTATGATTAAAATGTTTGTATGTTACTAGGTAGAGCGTGTTTAGGGTATTAATCCCTGATTTCAACAGTTACCAATAACTGGCTGCATTTTGGTCTTTATCTTCTATCCACACCCCAAATGTAGTTATTTTAAAATAAGCCTAAGTAAATTCTTTTCCTCAAAAACTTCAGTATGTGTATCAAAGAGATAAGAATTCCCATGGCTCATGTAGCCACACAGATTAACAGTAATTTTACATACCACTTACAAGATTACTTACTATTTGAACAGTATAAGTAAGATGATCTTTTTTTCTTTCCTTTGCTTTAAAAAAAAACATTCAACTCTAGATAAAGGTCCCTTCATTCTCTGAGACCCTGTCTGCTCTGAATGTGATACAGGTGGCTGGTGGTTCCAAAAGTTTGTTTGCAGGTATGGTTAATGCTTTTGTTAAAACAAATTATCCTTAGCACACATAACCAGATGGCTTTTAGATCATGGAAAGCAATTCTTCTGCTGGCTTTCGTTTCTTGCAGTGACAGTGGAAGGGAAGGTGTACGCATGTGGAGAAGCCACAAATGGCCGGCTGGGGCTGGGGATGTCCAGTGGGACGGTCCCCATCCCACGACAGATCACAGCCCTCAGCAGCTACGTGGTCAAGAAGGTGGCAGTTCACTCAGGTACATATCCAAGGTCTACACTCATGTGCATCATAAGCCATTATTCCTACTCTGCAAACAACTAAGTTCTGAAAATATTCTCTTGCAAAGTGTTCTTACCTTCTATTTTTTAAGCTCTTAATTAACAGGAAGAAAGATTGGATAATGTAAATATTTGAGGCTAGGGTTCATTATTGCTTCCAAATGAAGATGTTTGGAGACCAGCATGATTGGCCTCTGGCATGTGGGTACACTCCTCAAAAGATGGAGTGCTTGGTCTTGGAGCCATTATCTCAGGCCACTGTATCCTGAAATCATAAAGTTCTGTGCTGATTTTCAGTGGGAAAAGTCTGACTTCATCAGATTCCCAAAAGCAACTATGAAACCTCAGTGATGAGAAAGATCATTTAAAATGTGTTTTTTCTTCAATAAAGGCTGATTTTTTTAATGCTCTTTTGAGCCCTGTGTTAGGCCTTTGAGGAATAAAACTGAATTATATACAAAGTTCATACCTGTACTGAGTAGAATTAGACATAACCCCATTTCATGAGTAATGCCCATGATAGTAACTTAGGTAAGATGGAATTTTCCTCTTCTCCCCTATAAATGTCTGAGAGCATCTGTGTTCAAGAGATATGCTGGCTCTCAAGTTCAGGGGCCAGGTCCCATGTCTTGCACGCTAGGTATCCAGCCCTCCTGTGGTTATTGAGGCTGGGAAGTGTGATTGCTCACATGTTGTCGCTCTGGATAATATGGGGAAGAAGAGAAATTAATGTTGGATACAAGGACCCCTATTTCCCACACTAGCCTTGCATCCCAGGAGCTGGCAGGAATTAAGTATAATGATCCTGAAGTAGGGTAGATAGAGTACAGAGTCTTCTTTGTGGGAAAGAGTGAGTTGAGGTACTTTCAAAATAGTATAATGCTTTCATTGCCATGATGATACTTTTGTTTATTTCCATTGCTGAGGGGCATTACCCAAAGCCATTTAAGCCACAAAAGTTAATTACAAATGTTTTGTTTGTGTTTTCATCTGAATTTTGATCTTTTTTTTTTTGGTTGGTCATAGGACTTGAACTCAGGGCCTGGCCCTGTCCCTGAACTCTTTATTGCTCATGCTGGCTCTCTACCACTTTGAGCCGCAGATGCACTTCCAGGTTTGGGGTGGTTAATTGTAGTTAAAAGTCTCACAGACTTGCCTACCTGGGCTGGCTGTAACCACAATCTTCAGATCTCAGCCTTTTGAATAGCTAGGATTATAGGCATGAGCCACTAGCACCTGGCAAGAACTTTGATCTTGTATACATTTAAGACAAAGGGAACCCCACTTAGTAATCAGTATTCTTTTCTCCTGTTCTCAGCGAACTAAGATGATTCTAGTATTTTGTAACTTATTATATTAGTTCACTCATCTTATATAGATGCCACCAGAAATCCTTCCCAGTAAGTGAGATATTGGTTCTTTGCACTCATTTGTTCAACACATGTCCATTGAGCCTATGTTACCTGCCAAGAAGAATGGATAGTTGTGCTTGTAAGCCTGTTCTGTGCACTGCCCTTTGGCAGCCTGTGCTCTATCTATGTGAATGCTGCAGGTGGCCGCCATGCTACAGCCCTGACTGTCGATGGGAAAGTGTTCTCCTGGGGAGAAGGTGATGATGGAAAACTCGGACACTTCAGCAGAATGTAAGAACATGTTGTACAGGGTCTGGGAATGTAGCTTAGTGGTAGAGTGCTTGCCTAGAATGCATGAGGCTCTGGGTTCAATTCCTCAGTACCACATAAACAGAAAAAGCCAGAAATGGCACTGTGGCTCAAGTGGTAGAGTGCTAGCCTTGAGCAAAAGAAGCTCAGGAGCAGTGCCCAGGCCTTGAGTTCAGCCCCAGGACTGGCAAAGAAACAAAAAAGAACATGTTGGTCAGTCTTAACTGAGAAGAACTTGTTATTACTCATAATAGTGAATGTCTTTTCCTAGTTGTCTAATCAAAATTAAAATAACAATCAAGTATTTATGAAAACATCATTACATATATTTTTTACAGGGCTGGGTATGTGGCTTAGTGGTAGAGTTTTTGCCTAGCATGCATGAAGCCCTGGGTTCGATTCCTCATTACCACATAAACAGAAGAAGACAAAAGTAGCACTTTGGATCAAGTGTTGGAGTGCTAGCCTTGAACAAAAGAAGCTCAGGGACAGTGCCCAGGCCCTGAGTTCAAGCCCCAGGACTGGCAAAAAAAAAAAAAATTGACATGAGGAGATATGATTTGGCTTCACACATACTCTAAAGGTTTGATAGTTAAATTGATACGTAAATGTTGCATTGACTAAAGAGAAATGAGAGTAGCTGTCCTGTCCCCATACCCTTTTCCCAAAGAATAGTTGTAGCGAGTGTAATTTAATCTTGTTTTAGGAACTGTGACAAGCCAAGGCTGATAGAGGCCCTGAAAACCAAACGCATCCGGGACATTGCCTGTGGGAGCTCACACAGCGCAGCCCTCACCTCCAGTGGGGAGCTCTACACCTGGGGCCTCGGAGAGTACGGCCGCTTGGGACACGGGGACAATACAACGCAGCTGAAGCCCAAAATGGTGATTATACACATTTTGTATTGGTTACAGAAATGTTACCCTGTGATGATTTCCAGTGAAGAGAAGCCTCAAGTCTAGGGAAGTTCCTAATGACCATGTGCATTATTTCTTTGAGTCTGTGGCAAGATTTCCCTGGCTTTCTCAGCGCCCATACCTGATTTGTGTCTTCCCATTTGTCATCACGTAGGTAAAAGTCCTTCTTGGTCACAGAGTAATCCAGGTCGCCTGTGGGAGTAGAGATGCACAGACACTGGCTCTGACAGATGAAGGTGGGTGCTTGAAATGGCCCCCACGTTCCTGGGTGGGGAGGAATGTTCTGAAACACTGGCCTAACCTATGAATCTACTTTGAACCTAGGTTTGGTGTTTTCGTGGGGTGATGGTGACTTTGGAAAACTGGGCCGGGGAGGAAGTGAAGGCTGTAACATTCCCCAGAACATTGAGAGACTGAATGGCCAGGGCGTGTGCCAGATCGAATGCGGAGCTCAGTTCTCCTTGGCACTCACCAAGTCAGGAGTGGTATGGACGTGGTACGTAAACTTCCTTACTGTCACCTGTGTATTTATGCTCCACAAAGCATGTGCGGGAGCCTCCTCTCCCCTCCCCTACCCCCTCCTCATTCAGGGCTGCTTATGAACCCAGGCATCTTTGATTAAGTTGGGCTAAGTTAACTTTTTGTTAAGTTGTGAATAGTGACAGCGTTCCAAGAAGAAACTTCCCATTATAAATGGATCTTTTTTTTTGCCAGTCCTGGTGCTTGAACTCAGGGCCTGGACGCTGTCCCTTAGCTCCTTTTTGCTCAAGGCTAGCATTCTCCCACTTGAGCCACTTTACCACTTCCAGCTTTTTCTGTGATTAACTGGAACTAAGAGTCTCAGGGACTTTCCTGTCTGAGGTTGGATTTGAACCACGATCCTCCTGAGTAGCTATGATTACAGGCATGAGCCACCAACACCTGGCATAAATGGATCATTTTTAAAAAGCATCTGGAAAAATTGAATTTCTTCTGCTTGTTCACTATACCAGAAGCCTGAGGATAAAAATAGATGTTTGCACCCTTTGGTTCTGGAAATAATGAGGCATGTTTCTTGGGACAGCTAATTTTATTAAAGTACACAAGTGTGGAAGCCAAGACCTTGGACAGTGTGCCTGGCCTGAAAGCAATGTCTTGACAATATCAAAAACATAGTACTAGAGGTATGACTCAAGCAGTAGAGCGCCAGCCATGAGCAAGAAAGCCAAGTGAGAACATGAGACCCTGAGTTCAAAAAAACAAAAAAACCTAAACACACACACGTAGCATGTTAAAAAAGACCAATAGCATACTGTGGGAGAGTTTTCTCTTTTACCTAGTTTTAATCTCTTTATATGAATGTCTAAAATAGTAACTTAAATATTGTACTAAGCACCAGTAATAAGGATCTTGTTAACTGGATTAATGAGGTAATTGGAGTGTGTGATTTGTAATTTTGGAAGGTAAGCTCAAAGACATTGAGTGCTTTGTATGATGGCTCTAAAAAATATGTGAGTGAATGTTTCTTTGCAGAGCATCGCCATACTATAACCCTACAGTAACATTCGCACTGTTGCCTTCCTCTAGGGGGAAGGGAGACTATTTCAGACTCGGCCATGGATCGGACGTACATGTGCGAAAGCCACAAGTGGTAGAAGGGCTGAGAGGGAAGAAGATAGTGCACGTGGCTGTTGGAGCACTACATTGCCTGGCGGTCACAGACTCAGGGCAGGTAAGGCCACAGATGACCAGGGGGAATGTGTCCTCCTGAAGTGGAAGTGACAGCACTGCCCTTGTCTTCAAGGCTGTAACCTTCAGGCTACATTTGATGGCAGGTACCTGTTATCCTACTACTCAGGAGACCGAGACAAGAGGATTTTATGTTCCAGGCCAGCCTGTGCTATGTAGCAGGACTCTGTCTCTAAAGCAGAAAAAGAAAAAAAGTGGGAGGGTGAGATCAGGAAGATCACACAGGAGCATCACAATTCTAAGGCCGGCTTAGATAGAAAAGGCCACAAGTCTCCCATCTCAAGAGAGGCATGGTGACATGTGTCTGTCATCCACCTGTGGTAGGAATCCTACAATAGGCAGGTCACACCTGGGCAAGAAGGGAGAGCCTGTCTCAAAAATAACCAGCATGAGCCGGGCGCCAGTGACTCACGCCTGTCATCCTAGCTACTCAGGAGGCTGAGATCTGAGGATCGCAGTTCAAAGCCAGCCCGGGCAGGAAAGTCTGAGAGACTCCATCTCCAGAGAATCAGGAAGCTGGGCACTGATGGTTTACACCTGGAATCTTAGCTACTTAGAAGATGGAGATCTGAGGATTGAGGTTCAAAGCCAGTCCAGATAGGAAAGTCTGTGAGACTCTTATCTGTGGCTCAAATTCCAGCTTTGAGCAGAAAAGCTAAGGGATTAGACTCAGGCCTTGAATTCAAGTCCCAGTATTTTCACATACACACATACACACACACAGAAAAGAAAAAAAATCAAAAAGCTGAGCTGGAGGTATGGGCTTAAATAGAGCACTAGCAAGCAAGCAAGCTATCGGCATTGAGTTCATATTATAATACAGCAAAATAAACCCTCCATGAAGTAAAATAGATCTTAACATTTGCCAGGCCATAGGCTGTGTCCATTAGGCTCACTAGTGTATCAGCACGATCACCAGCACAGATTAGGCTGGGACTTTTAAGCATTTTTCAAGTAAGTTTTAAGAAAATAATCTGAAACGTTGAAAATAAGTTTGTCTTTTTCCCTCCAGGTTTACGCTTGGGGTGACAATGACCATGGCCAGCAGGGCAATGGCACAACCACAGTTAACAGAAAGCCCACACTGGTCCAAGGATTAGAAGGCCAGAAGATCACTCGAGTGGCTTGCGGGTCCTCTCACAGCGTGGCGTGGACAACAGTGGATGTAGCCACACCCTCTGTCCATGAGCCTGTCCTCTTCCAGACTGCAAGAGACCCATTAGGGGCTTCCTATTTAGGTACTATAGATTTGGTCTTTGAGTAATCCTTCTGTAGATTACAACAATGCTATAGATTTAATAGTGATTACTTCAGTTCCTCCACATTTTGCCCAATATTTTACATAGTCAGACTCAGAGTGTAGTAGTGCTTTTCAGAGATATATATATATATATATATATATATGATTGGGCTATTATAGCCTTTTGCATTTCTGTGTAACTTACAGAATCAGCTTTTTTTTTTTTTTTGTAAATTAGCCTGCTTAGCATTTGATCAGTAGTGGATTGAAACGGATTGGGAAAGATGACTATCTTTTTATAATCCTAGATTTTTCCATTTCATGAATCATGTTTCTCCTACTCAGGAGCATCGTTGGGCTGTTCTTGTGTTTCCACTCCTGGAAATTGTCAGGGCTGAAAGCTGGGATGTATCAGACATAGTCTAATGAGACTGTTGAATGTTGAATGATGAACATTTCTTTTTGTTGTAAATTCATTTTCTAAAAAGATTTACAATTTTTTTGTAGTTTTACTTAACCTTTACTGAAAAATTTTTTCTTTCCAAAGAAGTATTGTGATTGTTTTATGTTCTTAACCCCAAAAAACCTATTCATGAGCTATATTGTATTTATGAAATGGTAAAACACATACTGCACTGTATTTTAGTAAAGGATCTGATCCTACAGAAATGCAGCCAACTTTGGTCTTAAAAACAACCTAGGTTTTCATTTTCCTGTTTCAGGGGTGCCTTCCGACACTGATTCTTCTGCTTCCAGTAACAAAATAAGTGGCGCAAATAATTCTAAGCCAAATCGTCCTTCTCTTGCAAAGATCCTGCTCTCCTTGGATGGAAACCTGGCCAAACAGCAGGCCTTATCACATATTCTTACAGCTTTACAAATCATGTATGCCAGGTAGGCCTGCGTGCTAATTTTGGAAAGCTCCCATTTTGTAAGCTTGTAGTTGCATTGTATTGACTAAATGGGGTCCAGGATGTTGTATTACTGTAGTATTGGGATATGTAGTCTCATACCCTTTAATGTTATCTTTCTGTTGATTTTAAACTGAGTGTTAAAATACCAATGAGGCTACATTCTGAGAAATGCACTGTGTTAATGTCAGAAGGAATGTACTGGCTACAGTGTTAGATGATACAGTCCTAGTAGATCACTGTTGAATGTACAGTCCATTGTTGGCTGAAGTGTTTTATGGATTATGATCATATATAAAATTTGGAACAGACATCTTAAGTTATATCTAATGAATACGTGGCAATGATATCCAGATATGTTACTAAAATTCTTTTACACATATCCTATAAAAACAAAGACATGCTTCAGTGAGTGTTTGTCCCATCTTGTAATTTGCTGTCATACTATGGACAAAGTGCAGCTCACCGCCGCCTTGGCTTTGTGTTCCACAGAGATGCGGTGGTCAGGGCTCTGATGCCAGCCAGCATGCTCGCCCCCGTGGAATGCCCCTCATTCTCCTCCTCAGCACCCACTTCCGACGCATCTGCCATGGGCAGCCCCATGAATGGCGAAGAGAGCATGCTGGCTCCTGATATGGAGGATAGACTGAGTCCAAATCCGTGGCAAGATAAGAGAGAGGTAAAAATGAATCCTAAAGCAATTAGAAAGGAAAAGTTACTTTTTCCTTCTTGGTGTCTAAGAAGATCTTAGTTTGCTGTCCTTTAAGTTAGGCTTTTTTTTTTTTTTTGCCTGCTACTTTTTTTTTTTTTTTTGCCAGTCCTGGGGCTTGAACTCAGGGCCTGGGTGTTGTTCCTGAGCTGCTTCTGCTCAAGACTAGTGCTCTACTACTTGAGCCACACTTCTTGCTTTTTCTGCGTGCTTATTGGAGATGAGAGTCTCACAGACTTTCCTGCCCAGGCTGGCTTCAAACCATGATCCTCGGATCTCAGCCTCCTGAGTAGCTAGGATTACAGGCGTGAGCCACTAGTGCCCATCTTATCTGCTACTTTTGACTTGGAACCGATATTAGAAAATATTCTATTCAATTGTAATGTAATAGTGTCGCAATAAGAATAGGTTTATGCTTTTAAACAGTCATTTGATGCAGTTGTTAAACCTTAAAGATCTAGACGTCCGAGATTTTGTAACTTGTTTAGGGAATAACCTAACTTGAAGATACGTGATTCATGTGACCTGCTGTGAATATTTATAGGTTTTCCTAGAAATGCAAATGTGCTTATCTACACAGGACAATTGTATGTGTCTGTAAAATGGCTGCTATAGCCGCTGGAAAATTCCAGATGGTTGCAAGAAGCTTTAAAGAAGGCATTTGGATTTGTATAGGAAGTGTGTTACATTGTAGAGCTTTTCCACTTAAACTTTTTCTCTGGTTCACCCTCCGATTAGATTGTCTCCTCCGAGGATGCTGTGACCCCTTGTGCAGTGACCCCGTCCGCACCCTCAGCCTCCTCTCGGCCTTTCATCCCCGTGACAGATGACCCAGGAGCTGCCAGCATCATTGCAGAAACCATGACGAAAACCAAAGAGGTCAGGAGGCATGCTTCTTTAGCTTTCCTTATGACATAATCTTCCGTGTACACAGAAGTTGCAGAAATAGTATGCAGAATTAGAATAGGGTCCATGCCATATGCCTTTCACCTCCAGTCTGTGGTTGTTAGCATTTCTGGAACATTGGTGGGAATGTGAGGCTAGAAGTTCTGTCACCTTCCCATGCCTCTGTGTATTTGAGTGTCAGGAAACCAGTGATCAGAAACTGAGACATATTCAGATGGTACTCATTGTCCCAGCAATATCCCTTTAGATCCCTAGCACCCAACTTCCAGGATTGCACAATCACATTAATCTTCAATGCAGAGTGCAGAATGGAAGAACATTCTTCATTTTGACAGACCCAGCACCAGAGTGATCCAGAGTGTGCAGTACTCTGCATTTCCGGTGCTGTAACTCCTCTCCCTTAGTTAAGGAGTCTGTCAGGTTTTTCAGTGGAAGTTAATAAGAGAAAGTACTTTGAGACTACAGAAATATCTTGTTCTTACTCTTCTTTACTCGCCAAAATTTAGAATCTATTAATGATTCTAGTTGAATTCAGCATCACTTTGATAGTTGTCACATAGTTCTTCAAATATGATTCTTTCTTATGGAATGTCACTATTGCCATTCTTTTGGGGATAAAAAGAATTTGCTTTTCATTCGTTTTGTCTGTCTTCTATCTACTTTCTTTTCTATTTGTAACAGATTCATGGATTTTTATTTTATTCAATAGTGGTATTTGTTGCTACTATCATGTAACAACCAAATTATCCCAGACTACCCTTTGGGCTGTTTCCTTTTTTTTTTTCAGGTGATCCCGTAGTTGGATATGTTTGAATATTTCCCTACTTTCTGGCACAATAGTGTGTTCCAGGCTTATCTTGCACCTACCTTGCCTTTTTCCTGAATTAGTTATTTCTCCAAGGAGCACTGGAGGCTTTTAGTGGATCAGTTACAAGATTTGGAAACACAGGTCTAGGTGTTTGGTAATCTGATTATATTACTGGGCTTCTTTGATTAGATTTTTTTCAGCAGCTAGACGTATACATACATGAACATTTTTTCCCTTTCTACATCTTATCTATATTAAAAAAAGAAAACAACCATGGACAGTTCAAACCAGTCCTGTACCATGGAGTTAATTCTTCTATATCTATATCTCTATCTACAGATACATACATGTATATATGTATACAGATACATACATGTATGTGTGTACATGTATATATGTATACATACATGTATACATGGTGTATCTGTAGATAGAGATGTGTATACGTACACATATGTATCTGTAGATAGAGATGTAGATAAAATATTTGTGTGAGTGTGTGTGTGTGTGTGTGTGTGTGTGTGTGTGTGTGTGTACGCGCGCGTGCGCGCGTGTGTGCACTGGGCCTGGGGATTGAACTCAGGGCCTAGGCACTGGCCCTGAGCTTTTGTGTTCAAAGCTAGCATGCTAGCACTTGAGCCACATCTCTATTTCTGGCTTTTTGTTAATTAATTGGAGGTAAGAGTCTCAAGGACTTTCCTGACTAAGCTAGCTTTGAACCATGATCTTCATACCTCAGCTTTCTGTATAGCTAGGATTCTGGGTGTGAGCCACTGGTGCCCAGCTTGAGAAATTTTTTTCAGTGATTTTATTTTATATAATGTTTCCAAACAACCCAAAGAGCTTGAAATTCTAGGTGATGTATTATATGCAAGGAACTCACTTTAAATAAAAGCTAGGAAATAATTATGGACAGGATCTATGTGAAATTCTAGTATAAAAATCTGATTTAAAATTCCCAAGCATATCTGATAAGAGAAAGGTTTTACACAGTGCAATTTCATCCAGGCCTCCTATAATGTGTTTGATACAAACCACTGGTTACAGTGGTGAACTGTCTTTTTTTTTTTTAATTAGTTTACAGCATTCCCCTTTGACAGATACTGTTAGTACTTTGTAACCAGTTTATTGGTCTTGAAAACTTGGCACATTGCCTGGTGGAGTTATTAGAAGGCCTGCCATTTCTTAGTTAATCTGATTTTTTTCACGGCCCTTCCTCATTGGTGGTAATTAGTCCTCTGAGTTCCTAGGTAAACTGGGAAATCTCTTATTTCCTAGTATGTTGTTGTTCATTTTAATTACGGATTATCATTTACTTTAGGATGTTGAAAGCCAAAATAAAACATCAGGCCCAGAGCCTCAGTCCTTGGATGAGTTTACCAGTCTGTTGATCACGGACGATACCCGCGTGGTGGTGGACCTGCTCAAGCTGTCGGTGTGCAGCCGGGCTGGCGACAGGGGCAGGGATGTGCTCTCAGCTGTGCTGTCTGGCATGGGCACAGCCTACCCACAGGTGAGTGGTGGGAGGGTGGGGCCTTCCCTGCAAGAGACACACCACCTTTCTTGTGTGTGTGTGTGTGTGTGCATGCGCTAGTATTTGGGCTTGAACTCAGGGACTTGAGCATTTTCGCTCAAGGCTGGAGCTATCACTTGGGCCACACCTCCACTGCTGGCTTTTTAGTGCTCAGTTGGAGATAGTTTCAGATTTGTCTGGCCAGGCTAGCTTCAAACTCACATCCTCAGATCAGCCTCCTGTGTAACTAGGATTACATGCGTGAACCCCCAGCACCTGGGTACTGCTGTTCTTAATGCACGGTCTTGCTGGATTCGTCCAGTGGGCAGCAGCTTAGATACCCTTCTTTACAACAAAACTTGTCACAATTCTCCCAGTGACATCCTTGGCCCTTTTAGAGCCAGCTTTGTATCTTATTTTTATGAATTTGTAGAGTTCCTTTATCTAAATTTCTTTCTAGTATATGTTGAATTTTACCTTGTTTGATATTTGAGGTAATTTTGATGGTTTTTTAAAATAATGATTCAGATTTAATTTTTCCTAGATGGCAAATGAGTTGCCTAACATTGTATATGGAATAACTCATATTTCCCCCCAATGACATGAAAACTACTTTTATCATACTCTAAATTCCTATTGCATTTGGGCCTAAACTTGCGTGTGTACCTGTGTGCTGGGACTGGGGTTTGAACACTAAACTGGCATTCTAGCACTTGAAACACTGCTCCACTTCTGGCTTTTTGCCAGTTATTGAATCTCATGGATTTTCCTACCCAGGCTAGCTTTGAACCACCATCCTCAGAGTAGCTAAAATTACAGGTCTGAGCAATTGGCACCTGGCTATTTTCAGACCTTTTTGTTATTGTTGTTGTTCCATTGAAGTAACTCCTCATGCTCTAATAGCACAATATTTATATACGAATATCTGGTTATGAATATATGTTAGAGACAGGCTTGGTCAATCCTGATATCTCTGGGCTTGCTTGAGTACTCGTACTTATAGGCAGCCATGCTTTTATTTTTAAGCACTGACTGTGCCAGGGGCTTGGGACAGCATCTGTAGTGTTGAAGTACTTCCTATGGGTGTCTGTGGGTCTCAAAATGGTCTACCCATGCAAAACGGTAATAAAGTCCTTTTAAGTAGAGTTGTGCAGTCTCAAAAACACAGTAGGTGCTTTCACAGCTGTTGGTCATTCTTACCACCTTTCTTACCAAAATTCGTATCAACTTCCTGTTCCTTTTCTTGATACTTTTGTTCCTGAGGTAGACTTCCCTCACTAGAAAGTAACCTTGTCTTGGTATAACAACACGATCATTGGGGATGGGAAGGTGGCTCAGTAGTAGAGTGCTTGCCTTGCATGCATGAGGCCCTGGGTTCGATTCCTCTGCATCACATAAACAAAAAGAGAAAGCCGGAAGTGGCGCTTTGGCTCAAGTGGTAGAGCATTAGCCTTGAGCTGAAGAGCTGAGGGACAATGCCCAGGCCCAGAGTTCAGGCCCCACGACCAGACCCAAAAACAAACAAACAAAAAACAAAACACCATCATTGTCACCACAAATGTATCATTTTATCATTTGGCATCTTATTAAATGTGTCATGTATGGCTTTTATATGTATTATCTCTAGTCTTACAGTTCCTCTCCAAGTCTGGTTCTGTCTTGGTTGTTATGGGTAAAGAAACCAAGCCCTAATTTCAACTCAGTTTCTCCAAACTCCATCCTGCCCCTGATCCAGAGCAAAATGAGCAGGAACAGGGCTGGCGCCCATCAGCCTTGTCACTTCCTGTTTGCTCCCCAGGTGGCAGACATGTTGTTGGAGCTCTGCGTCACTGAATTGGAAGACGTAGCCACAGACTCACAGAGTGGCCGGCTTTCCTCACAGCCCGTTGTAGTGGAGAGCAGCCACCCCTACACCGATGACACCTCCACCAGTGGCACCGTGAAGATACCAGGTACATGGTCCAATCCTTATACTGATTGTAGAAGGATTTAGTTCCGTATGGAACAACAATCTCTGTTTTATAGGAAAAAAAAAAGTGGCAGAATTGTTTCAGACTTCTTTCCCACCTTGTTTTGTTTTGATTGTACCAGTTTTAAACCTTAGAACCTTACTACGCTTGCTAAGCAGTTACACCATTAGATCTACTCTGCAAGTTCCTTTATATGTTGGTTATTTTCAGGAGAAGGTTTTGCTCTATGCACTGGCCAGCATGGACTGTGATCTTCCTATTTGTAGTCCCTTTTGTTGCTGGAATGACAGTGATGTGCACCACTGTTCCCAGCCATTGTGCACTTGGGATGACGGGTGTGAGCCACCATGTCCAGCCCTTGATTGAGAAGGAGTCTCACGAACTTTTCTGCCCAGGCTGGTCTCAAACCATTATCCCCTGATCGTTGCCTTATAAGTAATTAGGATTACAGAATTGATCGTCAGGTAGATAGCCTTCTAACCAAGATCAGAGTTAAAGGATGTTGTGCCAACTCCCAGAAGTATACCAGTGTTCTGAAAAGATGCTATTCCAGTGTTAAGCCATTTGAACAGGATCGTTGCCTAAATGTAATGTTCATCGTCTTTCTTCTTAGTGTGTGTGTGTGTGTGTGTGTGTGTGTGTGTGTGTGTGTGTGTCAGAGAGAGAGAAAGAGAGAGAGATGGCCTCCCACTCTCACTTGGCTTTTTCCCTCAAGGCTGGTGGTGCTGTACTACTTGAGACATACCTGCATTTCTAGCTTTTTTTGTTGCCTTGATTGGAGATAAAAGAGTCTCAGGAACTTCTCTGTCTTTGCTGGTTTCCAGTCTCAATCTTCAAATCTCCGACTCCTGAGTAGCTAGGATTGTAGGTGGGTGCCTGCAGTGCCAGCTTTCTTTTCTATTTTCAACAATTCACCTGTAAAGGCACTCGGACCAGCATACTCCTCCTGCTACAGTTCAGCATGCTTCACAGCCCTGCATTTCTGAGGATTGGCCCCCAATTCAAAGATCTTAACTCAACCCTTTGGCAAGTTGGTGGTGATGAGCCTCAGAAAGCACCTAATGCCTGCATGTCTTTCTCTGTGAAGTCAGCAGTTTCTATTGCTCAGCACTAAGACCATTAACCTCTTTAATTATTAGTGAGAGTATTTTATAAAGATATATTTCCTCTCCTCTTTCAGTTGACTATGAAAAGTCTGCATAAGAAAGGCAAGAGAAAAGTTGGATCTTTCCTGTCTTTACCAGTTTTCAGAATTACGAGTCCATTTCCCGCCAACACTTTGAAAGTGTTCAGTTCAATTTTTATGGGGTTTTTGGTTATTGTAAAGGTAAAGAGGGGTTACAGTTACATAAGTTGGATAGAGTTTGTGTCTTTTTCAACAGCGTCACCCCTTCCCTCAGCCTCTCTCAGTTTTTCCCTCCCATCC
Source organism: Dipodomys spectabilis (assembly GCF_019054845.1). Classification (NCBI taxonomy): domain Eukaryota; kingdom Metazoa; phylum Chordata; class Mammalia; order Rodentia; family Heteromyidae; genus Dipodomys; species Dipodomys spectabilis. Next base: position 3,018,389 of record NW_024870896.1, on the reverse strand, counting down.
CCACCCATAAGTTGTAGAGTTCATTTTCAACAGTGTCTAGTGAGTATCACGGCTGCATTTGTTCACCCTTTGTCCCTCCACTTCTGTGCCTCCCCTTATGCTCCCAAAGACAGACAAATGAACAAATAAGACAAAAGGAAAAGAAAACAGAAATAGCAACAAAGAAGAAAAAAAACTTTCTCTATTCCCAGAGATCATTTTGATAATTTTTATCTTGAATGTTTGAGTGGAGACGTATATATGGATTTAATCCCAGACTACTTCATCTGCTCTGTTAAATCTTATCTTTTCTTCCATATCAGATCTTAGGTCCAAGACAAGAGATGATAAAGTATCTCATAGTTGTTCATTTGCTTTAGGCAATATTGTGCAAGCAGCAGACTTGGGGTGCAATTTAATTACTGCCAACTCAATACTACCACCGAAAATATTAAAACAAATGTTACGTGATATCTTCAATAAATTTCAAACTTGTTTCCCTAATTAAACCATATTTACCAGAGCAGAATGGCTGTTCCAGTCTATGCTTTCTTTTGCTTCTCATGCAGTTTATGTTTTGCTATGTTTATTTCTCCTCCTCACCCTTTAGTCTGCCTCTTCAGTCACTGTGGTATCTGAACACACCTACTAGATTCCTCTCTCCTCGAGGTCAGGCTTTTCCATGAGGGTCTGTGTCTTTTCAATCTGAAAGGTTGCTTTTCTGGGTACTAAATCTTTGAATCATGCATTCTTCCTCTGTGAAAATATGATAATGGTAATTAATTTCTTTCCCCTTACAAGTAGTGTGCTTTTTTTTTCTCCCAGTAATGTTAGAATGTATTTTCATGTTGGTTATTTGAAGTGCTCAGATCAGGCTTTAATTTGACTCCATATCTTTTCTTCAGGACATTTTTGTGAATTATAGTTTATATTGTTTGGTTACCTTGCTTAGTTCTCATTCTTAGTGAAACTTGGTGATTATTTGTGGTGGATCCCTTTTAGCTTTAAGGTTGGCTACTTCTTCTCTCAGATGTTGTTTTTCTTCTTAAAAAATCTTTCCTTTTGTCTGTTGTGCATATTGGATTCTCCGATTTTTGTGGTTAAGTCTTCATTTTGGAATTTTGGAATTGTAATTATTTCCTGAGTTTTCATGTTTCCTCTCATGTTATTATGTTGGGTTTTTCTATCTCATATCATTTTTCTCCTTTCTTTCCACTTGTTTTGAGATGATAGACGGCAGTTTGATTATGTTTTGATATACTTGGCCTGCTTTTATTACTTAGTACTCTGGTCCTGTTTTCATTTTGTTTTGCTTGGTACTATTTGCTACTTAAATAATTTGGCATCTCATTTAACTTTAATATCTTTATCTTCTTTATTTTTCCCGGTGATTAATTTTCTAAAAGTTCACAACTTTTAAAATGAGGTAGAGTTCAGAAAACATTATTTTTTTTAAAAAATTAAGTTGTTATTCTTTCATGATAGAAATTTTTTTAAAAAAGGCATTTTTACCCATCAGTCACTTACGACAAAAATTGATATCCCTCCTCCCCTTTTCTATTTCTCTCACTTCCTATCTACTCAGCCAGCAAGCTCTGTCCCTTCCCCCACCTTTCAAAATATACTCAAAATTCAGTAATTTCTGACCAACACAGGCCATCTAGGCCAGCCTGTCGTGGTATTATGTGGTTTATTATACCAGCACTGTGTTCTGTCTTGTTTCTATTCCCCTCCCTTCCCAGAAAAATAAAAGACAAAGCCCCCTACACAGACACAGCCTGACCTCTGCATCCACCTCATTAGTGCATTCTTTCAACCTTAAAATGGGATCTGAACCCTTGCATGAAGTCAGCCCTCCTTCTTCCCTCCCTCCCATGCCTCCTGCCTGGCATTACCTTATGGCTAGTCCTTAAAGATATTTGAGCCTGAAGGAAAACACTTACTCGTCTATTCAGAATATTTCTGACCCCAAATATGTGGCTTTTCCTGACAAGCAGCAATTCTCTATGTATCTGTGGATACCAAGTATCCCACAATTCAGTTCAGTTCCAACCACCTAGAGAAGCTCAAAGTTAAGTGCTCCGTCGCACATGATAGCTCCTATTCCATACATCAATCTAATACCCTGGGTCTCTAGATGACCCTTGACTTCCATTTAACATGACTACAAATCAGAGGTTCCAAAAAACCATTTGTCTTAGCTTTCTGTCATTAAAACAAAAGACTTGAGATTACCAATTTGTAAAGAGAGCTTCCTTTTGCCTACAGCATTAGAGATTCCAGTGCAAGACTGATTGGCCCCTTGGCTTTAGCACATAGGGTGGTAGTGTATGGCGAGCAAAATTATGTAGCTCAGAAAGCAAAGACACGGGGGAAGGAGCTGGAGTCACACAATCACTTTCAGGAACAGCCCCAGTTCCCCTTTAGCTAATAACATCTACCACAAGGACCCATCTGCCTCTTAAAAGTTTAGACCATCTCTCGCTGGGAAGGTGGCTCAGTGGTAGAGCGCTTGCCTTGCATGCCTGAGGCCCTGGGTTTGATTCCTCAGCACCACATAAGCAAAAAGAAAAAAGCTGGAAGTGGCGCTGTGGCTCAAGTGGTAGAGCGCTAGCCTTGAGCTGAAGAGCTGAGGGACAGCGCCCAGGCCCAGAGTTTAGGCCCCACGACTGGACCCAAAAAAAAAAAAAAAAAAGTTTAGACCATCTCTCAATGGTGTCATCCTAGAGACCATAACACAGGATTTTGAGGAAGGCTCAAGATTTGAGCTACAGTACCTATCGTCCCTACTTTCTTTGGGGGGGGGGGGGGGGAGGAAGAGGTTGTGCCTGTCTTGGGGCTTAAATTCCAGCTTTAGCTTAAGGCTAGTACTCTACCACCTGAGCCACAGCTCTACTTCCAGCTTTTTGGTGGTTAATTAGAGATAAGAGTCTCACAGACTTTCCTGCCTTGGCTAGCTTAGAACCTTGATCCTCAGATCTCAGCCTCCCGAGTAACTAGGATGACAGCATGAGCCATAGCCACCCAACTTAGGTCCTCGTGTTTCACAAATGGCATACACTAGCTCCACACTAGTGGAGTTGCAGAATGCAAACTGAAGTGCATCGTGAAATAAACTGGCCATGTGAAGTGTTTCCTGACCCTTCAGCCCATAGTCCTACTCTTCTGATGGGGGTCAGGCTTAGTTTCATGATTTAGAAGCCAGTTCTTTATTACTTCCTAAACATAGCTTTCATCTCACTGTTTCTACCCAGCACACTGTGACTTTCGCTTGCTTCCTGGGAATGGTCACTCTGTTTTCTGCTTGCTTGTCCTCCAGGTGCAGAAGGCCTCAGGGTGGAGTTTGACAGGCAGTGCTCCACAGAGAGGCGCCACGATCCTCTCACGGTCATGGACGGTGTCAATAGGATCGTGTCTGTGCGGTCAGGTGAGGAAAGGAGGTTGAGCGCTGCCTCTCAGATGGAACCATTAATATTGGTAGCACAGAATGCTGCTGCTTCATTCTGCGCATGCTCTAAGGAAGGAGCTGTGACCTATTTAGCAGTGAAATGCAGTGGGTTTTATTTTCCTCTTCCCAGTACTTTATGACATTATCTGTGTGTGTGTGTGTGTGTGTGGCCTGAGAGCTGGTCCTTGTTGGGAGACGCCCAGCCTCCAAAGGTTTTTTTGTTTGTTTTCTTGCCTGTTTGTTTGGTTGTAGGGTTTCAGCTAAAAACTTGGCTCATAGAGTAGTCAGCTGGCTGGCAGGCAGAGAATGGGGTAGACAGGAGGTACCATGTGCAGTCCTGTTTCAGCCCTGCTGATGCGCTCCATGTGGTCAAGTGGGGGCGCTAATGACCCCATCTTAGAGATGCCAAATGCTCTGGACATGTCAGAACTGTTGGTGTAGGAGTGTGCCTGGATATAGACTTTTAGGCTTTTTTTTTTTTTAATGAATTTTTCATCTCAAGCAGGGGGTGGCAAATTTTCCATATAAAAGACCAGGTGGTAAACATCTGGGATGTTGTGGGGTGCATGTGGTCTCTACCCTAACCTCTTACACACACTGTATGGCGGTGAGTGTATGTGGCTGTGTCCCAGTAGAACTCTACTCACCAGGCATACCTGAAGTTGTTGGTGTAAAGCTTTGGCTTATATGGTACATTCACTGTGAAGATGGGTTTTTCAGGCATGGTGACCAGCATCTGTCAGCCTGTGTTGTTGTTAGATGTGCTAGGTCTCTTTGCTTCCAATGCAAGGCCCAACCAGCCATTGCTATGCTGCTGCCACAGCTCCTGTAGGACAAAGGGTCTCTGGCTATTCTGAGATGCTCTTATATACAGTGCTCCACGGTGGCAGCACAGTCCCGCCGCTCTATCTAGGCTGCTCTGCTTCTCCCTGCACAACAGCCTCTTCCTGGACATGCTGAACTACACATGTAGGCCTTGTGAGAATGTGGGCTTTTTCTCCCATCACTTGATCACCTAAAGTCCCCAAAAAGCCCCCGGAGCCCTTCCTGGGAGCTTGCTGCTGGCCCTTCTGGCCTCTCTCGCTGCGTCCTTCCTTATATGTGTAATCATTCCACTTTGGGACTGGCCTCTGTCAAGGCAATGTCCACCAACCCTCAGTTTCCCCAGTACTTGGTTTGGTTGTTGAAGGAGCATCTGCAGAAGGATAGATGGATTCACACTCACTAAGCATAGTGTCCTTGTGGGCTTGAGCTTGACAGAACTTGAGTTGGAAGAACCTGCTTATTTTCTCTGAGCTGTGGTCTCGGTGACTTTGCCTGCTTTTCTCTAAGGAGTCTTTTGGGGTTGGTTGGAGGATGGAATGAGCTAACGCCCAGGCTATGCTTTTTCTCCTCCAGGCCGAGAATGGTCAGACTGGTCCAGTGAGCTGCGCATCCCTGGAGATGAGCTAAAGTGGAAGTTCATCAGCGATGGGTCTGTGAACGGCTGGGGCTGGCGCTTCACAGTCTACCCCATCATGCCAGCCGCAGGTAAGGAAGAAGCTGCAGCCATTGAGCTGCAAAGACCGGTTACACTAGGCAGCCGGAACCATGCACACTTTTCGTTAGATAACTTAAGGACTGCCTAACCTGTGCCAGGAGCAAGCATTGCCACAGGCCCTTCTAGGGCAAGGGTCAGGCTACAGCAGCCCCTTGTCCCATCTAGCTGTTGGAAACCAACACTTACTTCACCCAGAGTGCAATCCCGTTTGTTGTGTTTGTAGTTCCTAGAGCTTCTGATTCGCAGTTAAAATGTCAGTGTAAGCCGGTGCCCATGGCTCACGCCTGTAATCCTAGCTACTCAGGAGACTGAGATCTGAGGATCACAGTTCAAAGCTAGCTTGGGTAAGAAAGTCTGTGAGACTCTTCTCTCCAATTAACCACCAGAAAACAAGAAGTAGCGCTGTGGGCTCAAGTGGTAGAACGCTAGCTTTGAGCTGAAAAGCTGAGGGACAATGCCCAGGCCCAGAGTTCAAGCCCCAGGACCAACAACAACAACAACAACAAAATGTCAGTGTAGCCAGATGCTGTAATCCTAACTACTCAGTAGGCTGAGAGCTGAGGATCTCGATTCGAAGCCAGCCAGGGCAGGAAAGGACATGAGACCCTTATCTCAAACTACTCAGAAAAAGCCAAAAGTGACACTGCTGCACAAGTGGTAGAATTGTAGCCCTGAGCAAAAGAAGCACAGGGATAGTGCTCAGGCCCTGAGTCCAAGCCCCAGGACTGGCGCACACACACAAATCAGTGTAAAGATAGTGGCTCGTGTGGCACCCCTCGCATTGCTGCACTCCAAGCAGATTTATTAAACATGTCGGTGTTTCTCCAGGGAGTGGTTTTTTCCCTTCAGATAGGAACACTGACTGACCATGCCCTTTCCCAGGCCCTAAGGACCTCCTCTCCGATCGCTGTGTCCTCTCCTGCCCATCCATGGACTTGGTGACGTGTCTCCTGGACTTCCGACTCAACCTTACTTCCAACCGAAGCATTGTCCCTCGCCTCGCAGCCTCCCTGGCCGCATGCGCGCAGCTGAGTGCCTTGGGTAAGGAGTGCCTTCGCGGTCACGTCTGTCGGGTGGGCTGGAAGAATGTGGTCAGACTGCTGACAGTGCCCTTCTGCTTGTTTCAGCCGCCAGCCACAGGATGTGGGCTCTTCAGAGACTGAGGAGGCTGCTCACCACAGAATTTGGACAGTCGATTAACATAAACAGGCTGCTGGGCGAAAATGACGGGGAAACGAGAGCCTTGGTATGCAGGGTTGTAGTGTAGTTGGTTTCTAGAAGTGCGACACTGTAGGAATAAAATGTTGCTTTAATTACGGTTGAGAAGAGTTAGAAAATTGTACCTGGGCATAAGGGGGCCTTGGTCCCTTCCGGACTTTTCCTTGTGTTGCTACATATACGAAGTTCAGGCTAGACTGGGCAGTCTGTGTATGGACCCTTATGAATATAGAAATGTATTGGTCTTCAAAGCAAGTCTGACTGGGCACATGCCCTTTATTGTGTTGCACTCACAACAATTCCTGTTGCTGCTGCCCATTTGCAGAGATGGTCAGGATCTGTACACCAGAGAGGAACAGTTTGTAGGAATGGGTATACAGAAAGCAAGATGTTTCTAAGGTTTACCCATTCCCCTTATCCCACCTTTTCCTGAAGTGTACACATTCTTTTAGCCTTTCTCTGACTTGATAATGTCAGTGAGCAGTTTTTAGGGGGTGCAGCATAATGAAGCTTTTGATGCACAGGAATGAAACAAACTTGGCTCCACTGTATCTCATATTCCTGCAATCTTGTTCACTGTTTTTAAGAGTTTTACAGGCAGTGCTCTTGCTGCTTTGGTGAAAGGCCTTCCGGAAGCTTTGCAGAGGCAGTTTGAATACGAAGATCCTATTGTGAGAGGTGGCAAACAACTGTTGCACAGCCCATTCTTCAAGGTAACGTTTGACTTATTTTAAAGTGACAGTAAGAGCAGGTTGACTAGAAGAGCCACTGAATGCTGTCATGGACCAGGTGCTGGGTTCTAGGACTCTTTGTTTGCCAGTCCTGGGGCTTGTACTCAGGCCCTGAGCTTTTTTTACTCAAGGTTAGCACTCTACCACTGGAACCACAGCATCCCTTCCAGCTTTTTCTGTTTATGTGGTACTGAGGAATGGAACCCATGGTTTCATGAATGCTAGGCAAGCACTCTACCACTAAGCCACACTCCCAGCCTCTTTGAGAGCAGTCATTAGGTATTGCTGAAGGTGAATGTGAAGGAAGAAAAAAAAAAAAAATCTCAAGAAATGGCTGGATGCATGAAACTTTTCTACCTGGAGTCATTATATAAATCTTAGCATGCTTTGAGGTACATGGGTCTTTCTGTTTGTTGAGGCAGGGCATGGGTATTGGAGGGCTTGTTTGATCTGAGTCTGAGGTCCTGTGTATTAGGTACATCACTAGAAACTTTTAGGGCAGTAATGAGCTCCCAAGCAAGGATCTTCAGAAACCCAGTGGTAGCACCTTCACCATCACTCAGCACACAGTGGGGGACAGTGGAATGGCAGCTGCATTCCTAAGCATCCTTGTGTTTCATTTCGTTTTGTGTTTAATTTTGGTGGCTGAAGGTACTGGTAGCCCTTGCGTGTGACCTGGAGCTAGACACTCTTCCTTGCTGCGCCGAGACACACAAGTGGGCATGGTTCCGACGATACTGCATGGCATCCCGTGTTGCTGTGGCTCTGGACAAAAGATCACCATTGCCCCGTCTGTTTCTTGATGAGGTATTCCATGTTCTATTTTGCATTTGATTTTGGTATTGCAAAGATCTTACAGACTTTAGCTGTCGTGTAAAAGACATACCAATATAATGAGACATAGAAATTTTTCTCTTGCTAAGAAATACCAGCAAGGAAGAGAAGCACAGAGGTGAATGTGAGTAATCTCACACTGAATTTGCACGAGTTCTGTTTTAGTAAAGATAAAGTGATGCCTTCCAGACAATTTCTTAGCATCTAGACTTGATTTCATTTACTAAATATAAAAATCATGTTGCTAATACTGATATTTTCCATGCAGGGATTCCTCTGGCCTTCTTACTGTAGAATTTCATGTTTTTATTTTTTGACAAGTGTTCAATTGATAATCTCATTGTCTAGGTGGCTAAGAAAATTCGTGAATTAATGGCAGACAGTGAAAACATGGATGTTCTTCATGAGAGCCATGACATTTTTAAGAGAGAGCAAGATGAACAACTTGTGCAGTGGATGAACAGGTTGGTAACATCAGAAATAAGCAATAATCGCCAGGCACTGGTGGCACACACCTGTAATCATAGCTACTCAGGAGGCTAAGATCTGAGGGTTGCTGTTCAAAGCCAGCTGGGCAGGAAGGTCCATGAGACTTTTATCTCCAATTAACAGTCAAAAAGCCAGAAGTGGAGCTGTGGCTCAAGTGGTAGAGCGCTGCCTTGAGCACAAAACCTTAGAACAGCACTCAGGCCCTGAGTTCAAGGACTGCCACAAAAATAAAAAAAAAAGCAAAGGGAAGAAAGGAAGGGGAGGGTACTGTGATTGGAATTCATAGCTTCATGTTTGCTGGGCAGTTGCTGTCTGGCTTAAGTCACATGCCCCGATCTTTTTCTTTTAGCTAACTTTTCAAATAAGGATCTTGGGATTGTTTGTGTCAGCCTGAACTATGACCTCCTAATTTACCCTTTCCAAGGTAGCTTGCATGACAGGATACATGCCACCATAACCATCTTTTATGGTTGAAGCAGAGTCTCACACTTTTTGTCTGGGCTATCCTAGAACCTTCATCTTCCCAATCTCCACCTCCCAAATGGCTAGGATTACAGGTGTAAGTTCCTTCAGCTGTCTCCACATGAAATTCTTTCTAATGTCACATATTTTTCTGCTGTGTGTTGTAGGAGACCAGATGATTGGACTCTTTCTGCTGGTGGCAGTGGAACCATTTATGGATGGGGGCATAATCACAGGGGCCAGCTTGGGGGCATCGAGGGTGCAAAAGTTAAAGTTCCCACTCCATGCGAAGCCCTGGCCACCCTCAGACCTGTGCAGTTAATCGGAGGAGAGCAGACACTTTTTGCTGTGACAGCCGATGGCAAGGTAAGGTGGTAAGGTGCACTTTGTGTGTGTCATGCTGTCACTAAGACTGATACGGTTATGGCTAGGTGTGTTGTGTTGTTAAATTCTTGTACATGTAAGGATGTGTGCTTAAGCACTGTTTCAAGATTAATCATACTTACAGTATCGCTGGAAACAATTACAGTTCTAAGATTTCTCTATAAACTTTAGATATATACTATAACTCTTAAGTTTTATTTGAAATTACCCTTATATGCAAATGTCTTAAAATTTTTATTTGACTGTCATCTATTAGATATATTCCTTTCTTTTTCTTTTTTGTCCGTGACTGTGATTTGAACTGGGTACCTGACACTTTGGCTCATTGGCTGGCACTCTACCAACTGAGCCCTGCCTCTAATCCGCATTAGGTGTATTTCTTTCTCATTTGCTGTTTAAATGCCATCTTCCGAAAATTAAATGCTGCTGCTGATGTATAAAAATAATTATTTTCATATTGATATTGTGTGTAGTGATCTTCTTACAATATAGCTCAAGGTTTTTAAAAACATTTCATCTTTGTAGAGAGCCATAATCTGTACATGGGGTGGTGGAGAGGGAGCTGGGCCCGCTCAGTGGAATTGGAGCAGAATTAGCAGGCAGGAATCGTGGTCCTGGAAATGACCTTGTCAGACCATGGAGGAAGCACTTACTAAGACTTAACCACATACCTCTGTCTGATTAAGAAAGTTCTTTTTTATTTCTGCTCAGGAATTGATGTCTGACATTTGTTTTTTATAATATTTCTTAACAGATGCTTTCTCCCTTAGTGAGTTAATATAGCGCATTCCACTCATGGGTTTTCTCATATTAAGCAAGCTTGTTTTCTCTGGTAAAGACTTCTTGATCAGGATGACTTATCTATCATGGTTTGCAGTTGGCCCAGGGATTTGGGGAGTTGCATGTTCATGAGGACATACTTTTCATGCAGTGCTCTGTCTTACATGAGCTTCATCTGTTTGGTACTGCAGTAGCTATCTCTTTAATTTAAAACAATCCAGATTTGTCATCCAGTTTCTGAGGTGATATTCTTTTCCTGGATAGTTCTGTGATTTGTCTTGTGTGGGGGGGTGTATTTAAAATTATTTTTACCTTTTACTAAGGTTAGATTTGGCAGACATTTTCTGTAAAAGACACAAAAGTGGTTTGGGCTTTGTGCAACTATGAAAGAGGTCCTAACATTGTAAAGAGCAGGTGTGGATGTGTTCACTTACAAAACCTGGTAATAAGCAGTTGCCTTGGAGGCCTGGCACCACAAAAACATAAAAAGGACCGTGATAAGCCCAATTTAGCATAAGACCGTAATTGTCAGGGCTAGGCATGATGATGCATGCCTATAATCTCATGCCTATAATCTACTGGCAAAGTAGAAATTGAGAGATTGTGGTTCCAGGTCAGCCCAGACAAATAATTAATGGCACCCTATCAAAAGCAATCTAAATTGATGACTTACACTATAATCTCAGCTACTCAGAAGGCAGAGGTAAGAGGATGAAAGTGGCACAAGTCCCTGAGATCAAAACCCAGTACAGGGGGAGGGAGGGCAATCCAGTTAATAATTATATTTCTGTTTGTACTTTATTGTTCTGCCTTTTGATTTTCATTGTCACTAATGCGTCAGTAAATATCAACAGTCAGATTAAGGTGGCCTTATGGCTGCTTATGAGATCTTCCTTAGGTGGTTTAGTTTTATTATGATTTATTTGGATATCTCTTCATTAGATTCTCTTCATTTGAGCCACCTCTTTTTGTTATTTCTTTACTTTTTGTTTATTTATGTTTGCCAGGAATTAAAGCCTTCAAAGAAGTGAGAGCTATTGGTCTTTTAAAGAATTCTGAAAATTTTTCAGCCTAATTTTTTTCTACATACTGTTTCTCCCATATTCTCTGGAAAATAGCATCTGAAATGCTGTCTTTCTGTTTCTGAACCCTGCTTTCATGTTTTGTCTTCTTGTGTTTCTCTGCCATAGCTAGATCATTTCTTCAGCTTCCAACTCTCCAATTTCTCTTTCACTGATAGAATCAATCTACTGTTTGATACATCAGTTTAGAATTTCAGTAATTTTTAAGTATCTGAACATCCTGTTCTCACAATGTCATCTTTCCCTCTATATAATATAAAATTGTAGGGTTGAGAAGGTGGCTCAGTGGTAGAGTGCTTGCCTTGCATGCATGAGGCCCTGGGTTCCATTCCTCAGCACCACATAAATAGAAAAAGCCAGAAGTGGCACTGTGGCTCAAATGGTAGGGCGTTAGCCTTGAGCTGAAGAGCTGAGGGACAGCGCCCAGGCCCAGAGTTCAAGCCCCATGAAAAACAAATTATGTATATAATTGTAAAGAAATGAGCTAATCATTTTCCATAGCACTTATATAGAAATCTATATAGAAACTTTGAGGCCTAATTTGAAGTCTCGTCCATTGAGAATTTATAAACTTGAACATTACTAACCTCAGCCATCATAAAATTACTTTGCACCTGAGGATTTCAATCTATTGCTAACATAAATATAGAATAAAATCCAACTTAAAAGGTTGATTTCGCCTGTGGCTCACACCTATAATCCTAGCTACTGAGGAGGATGAGATCTGAGAATCACCGTTCAAAGCCAGCCCAGGCAGGATCTCCAATAAACCACCAGAAAAGTGGAAGTGGCATTGTGGTTTAAGTGGTGGAATGCGTGCCTTGAGCTGAAGAGCTGAAGGACCACACCCAGAACCAGAGTTCAAGCCCCACAACCCACAAAAAAAAAAAAAAAAGGTTGATTTTTGTGGTTAAGAAATCCCAGGTGATATTCTTCCCCTCCTTCAGTACTAAGAAAGACACTTTCTTTTTGTTCTCTTTTTAAGCAGATTGAGGGAGGAGCCCTATGTAGCCTCTCCTTCCTAACCTCCTCTGAGCCTCTAGTCTCCAGTCTCCACAGCATGTGCAAAACCTTCCCAGGAGAAGCCTCCTTAGGGCCTATACATCTACCTGAGTTGTTTCATTTCCTGTTTTAACCCTTGCCTCTTCCGTACTGTGGTGTCATTGCATGAGCACATTGCAAAAGTGTTTAACATAGCATTTCAATTCTACAAGAGGGATATTTGCTGTGTGTTTGGAAATGATTTCTGATCTTTGTTTTCTTCAAATTAATGACAACCATGTTTTGTGTCCCGAAACAATTATACACTTAGAATGAAAAGATTAGTACTTTGTACTACTTCTTGCTCCCTAGCTAAAAGATTTAAATATGTGTATAGTTTTCCTGTGGCGTGTTTAAGTCATATTGTCAGCTTTTATGTAAAATTGGTAACTGAATCGTTTTTGCTTGTCTGTTCATCTCAGTATTAATTGTGGTGGTATTCTAGACAAAAAGGAATACTTCTAGGGATAAAACTTTAGTTTTAATATAGAGTTAGTGAATATGGGATTTATAATAATTGCATGCTCTTATTTTTTAGAGCTTTGATTGTGTGTGTGTTGCCTTCTGATCAATATAAAGAAATACCTGAGATAATTAACTCATAAGGAGAAAGTCTTATTTAAATCCTAGTCCTATGGTTCCTCATCCACAATTACATACAGTACACAGTTTACTTGGGGCCTCTTGTGGAGGTGCCACGTGACCATAATGTGGTAAAACAAACTTCACACCACATAAGCCAAGAAGTGAGAGAGGGAACGAGGGCCCTTCAGTTGTTTTCAAAGAGACATGCCAGCAATAACCCAGAGGTCACTGCCCAATTACCCCTCCCTTCCCAAAGTTCCATCACCTCCCAACATGCCATCTTGGGGGCCAAGCCTTTTACATGGGCATTTGGAAGCCACTCATGCAAACAATAGTATGTGAAATCTTTAACTTTCCTGTGATTTTTTTTTAATTCTTTGATTTCTCTATGGTCAAAATACAATAAAAAGTCTAGAGTACTCAGTTGTTTTATTAAGGGCAGGAGTATTCGGGTGAGAATCTGATGTCACTATTCCTTTTTCTCATCGCAGTTGTATGCCACGGGCTATGGTGCTGGTGGCAGACTAGGGATTGGAGGGACCGAGTCGGTATCCACCCCAACGCTGCTGGAATCCATTCAGCACGTGTTCATTAAGAAAGTGGCTGTGAACTCGGGAGGAAAGCACTGCCTTGCCCTCTCTTCCGAAGGAGAAGTTTATTCGTGGGGCGAAGCGGAAGATGGGAAGCTGGGACATGGCAACAGAAGGTAGTGTGTGAAAGCAGTACTCCAGCATTGTTTTCCTTTGTTTTAGTGTTAAGACATTGTATTGCCACTTTGGTTTGTAGAGCCATGTTAACAATAGTCTGCTTACATTAAATAATACTCATTACTCGTTTGCCAGAAATGAGTTCAGTGTCACGGTGTGGGTTTACATATATGATTTCTATATTTGGGGCTAAAATCCAAGTCTGCAGTTTTGATTTATAAGTACGTCACCTCTTCTGTCATTCCGGCCCATATCATCTACTAAGTCACATTTGGGTAGCACTCATGATACTAAAACTAAAGAGGAAAGAGCAGGAGTGAGGAGGAAGCACACATAAGTGAAAACACTTTTTAAACCAAGGAACCAGTTTGTTTTAGGCAAGTACCAGCCTGACTGGAGTAATAGGGGCCTTCCTTATGCTAGAAATAACTTAAAAATCACCAGGAAAAAATACATAGGAGTCAAGAGCCCTGAAGACATTACCATAGGATAGCAAAGTAGTGTTCCATGAATTTGCCAATCAACTATCTGCAGACGATTGTCAGGCAGTTGCACAATAAGGAGAAATCCAGGCATGTCCTGGAAAACTTGGGTAGTGTAAAGAACTCAAAGTCCGGGAGGTGAAGGTATCTAGAGTTTGCAGAATGCAAGAGAAGGAGTGAGCTGCACAAGGAGAGCAGCTCAGTCCTGCAGTACCAATGTGACAGTCACTTGTCTATTAGGCCAAGTGACCAACCACCCAAATGATTAGAAGGAACAGTCACTACAACTTACCTAGGGAGGAGATGGAGCTCCCAGAGAGCTCATAAATCACAGGACATGGAGGAGACTACCAAAATAGTGCCCAATGGTAAAGAAAAAAATTCATCATACTATAATTGTTGTTTTGATCCTACTAATCACCTGAAAATCAGAAATGATTAGGCTGTTTATAAATAACATAGTTCAGAAGCCAAAGCTAAAGAATATTTTTGTGAACACAAATAAATCAAGCCCTTGTAAAAAGTAAACTTCACAATGACCTGTATCCACTTGAAAATTTAAGGTATGCAAAAGAGCAGGAAAATATAACCCAGATGAGGATAAAAACCAATTCGTGCAGGGTTGGGGATTTAGCTCAGTGGAAGAGCATTTGCCTCGCAAGTGCAAGGCCCTGAGTTTAGTCCTCTGCTCTTAAATAAAAACGAAACTGACCCAGAAATGGCACAGGTATAGGATTGCCAGCTGAAACTTTACTGAAAGAATTATTTTAACCACTTGTTATATCCTCAAGAAGATGGAAAGAAATGTGATGAACATTTTAAGCTTGGAAGATACTCAAGTGCTCAAATCAAAGTGCTAAAGATGAAAACTATCGTATCAGAGATGAAGAATGAACTGGATAGAATATGGGGCAGACATTGTTGAAGAGAAGATACAACAGTAGAATATACAACAGTAGAAACTGTCCAGCGTGGAACACAGAAAGAACACGCAAGTGAACAGAATGCTAGTGAGCCCTGGAATGACCTCACATGGCCTAACATATGTACAATTGGAATCAACAAAAGAAGGCTGTGAGAAGTTTTGAAGAAATAATAGTTGGAATTCCAAGTTGATTAAAAACTAAACCAGCTGGGCACCAACCTGAAATCCTAAATATGTGAAAGCCAAAATCAGAGGGATTATGGTTTGAGGCTAGCCCAGTCAGAATAATTCATGAGACCCCCTTCTCAGTCTATCAGTGGGCTCAGTGGCATACAGCTATCATCCCACACTACATGAGAGACAGATGTGGAGGATTGGGACCAGCCCAGGCAGAAAAGTCCATAAGACTCCTCCACCGATGGAAGCTGGATGCCGGCACAGCTATGAGAAGCCTAAAGTAGATGGATCATAGTCTAGGCACACACCAGAGAGGGAAGTTGAGACCCTATCCTAAAAATAAGGGTTGGGGGCATGGCTCATCAGTAGAGCAACCTAACAACCACAAATGCTGAAAATAGAAAAAAGAGCGGAGAGAGGGAGGGAGGGAAGAGGAAAGGAAAGGAAAGGAGAAAACAACAAAAGCAAAAATACTATAAATTTAAAACTCTAGGGGCTGGGAAGGTGGCTCAGTGGTAGAGCACTTGCCTTACATGCATGAGGCCCTGGGTTCAATTCCTCAGCACCACATAAGCAAAAGAAAAAAGCCAGAAGTGGTGCTGTGGCTCAAGTGGTAGAGTGCTAGCATTGAGCTGAAGAGCTGAGGGACAGTGCCCAGGCCGAGTTCAGGCCCCACGACTGGACCCAAAAAAAAAAAAAATTTTTTAAAACTCTACAGATTTGAGAATCTTAAACCTGAATAAAAGAAACATAAGGGAAAAAAATTATGCCAGGGTACATTAGGTTAGAGGGTAGAGGGAAATAGAAAACACAGCTAATTTGTAGCAAAGTGGGTACATGATTTCTCTTTTAACCTGTAAAACCGTTAAACTTATTCACCCCTTCCGCCTCCGATTTGGAAGTATGAAATGTGTACTCTGGCAGTCAGGGCTTCTATGTAAAGAGAGATAGGTAGGAGATTGTAAAACGTTGACCTCGGTTCCGTACTGACTTAATAGCGTTTGATCACGCGTTTGTTGATAGGTACCTCCTGAATAAGTGGCGAGCAAACACAAAACACAGTATTCAGTAGGTGTTAAAATATTCAGAAATAAAAGTGTACTTCAGTTACATTTGGTGTCTTTTCTTATAGTCCGTGTGACCGCCCTCGTGTCATTGAGTCTCTGAGAGGAATTGAAGTGGTTGACGTTGCTGCTGGTGGAGCCCATAGCGCATGCGTCACAGCAGCTGGAGACCTCTACACATGGGGCAAAGGCCGGTACGGCCGCCTGGGCCACAGTGACAGTGAGGACCAGTTAAAGCCAAAGCTGGTGAGAAGGTGCCGCATTCAAAGACCCAGGCCCAAGCCGAAGACCACACTGCTCACTCCTTAACCCTGGAGTGGGCATGGGGGCACTTGGCCATGGTCGTTATCGTTTTGAAATACCAAATACCTTCCCCATCCTCTATATTCTCTTTCATCTTAAGTCCGATGACCATTGGCTTATTTTCAAGTCCATTTTCTTTGTGATAGAAATTTCAAAAAAATATATCGGTGTATACATTTCCTTTCAAAAGATGGCGTGAACAGCTTGGAGGTGTAGAATTGGCTCATCAGAATGCTTCCTGTAGTTGAGATTTATACAGTAGACCCTTGGTACCCATGGATATATGGTTCCAAGAAGATGGCTGTGGAAGAAGTCAACCATGGCTGCTCAGGATGCGTAGTGTGCAGGACTGTACGGCTTCACATGACACCATTCAGCTTCCACCAAGCATGTGCTACCGCTCTGCAGATCTAAACTTCTCACTTTGTCGCTTAAATGATGCACAGTAACTTTCACCTTGTTTTTTGGGGGAATATTTTTCCCAAAAAGGAAAACACTCCACAGAGCACACAAAACTAAGCAAAACTAACAGTACCTTGAGTCTAAGAGCCGCTTCAAGTATGTGGAGTTCTGTCAAGTATGTGTAAGAATGAAAAATTTTGCTTTAGGGTTTATTTAGACCATACATGGTCAAAACCACAGGTAATAAAGCCATGAATAAAGTGAGGATACGATATAGTTTGGTAGAGGCCAACTGTTTGCTGTTTAGTTGTATTAAAATTGCTCATTCCTGGTAAAAGTTCCAAACACTCGTATAAAAACATATTGGAGCCGGGTGCTGGTGGCTCATGCCTGTAATCCTAGCTACTCAGGAGGCTGAGATCTGAAGATCATGGTTCAAAGCCAGCCCAGGCAGGAAAGTCTATGAGACTGATATCTCCAATGAACCACCAGAAAACCAGAAGTGATGCTGTGGCTCAAAGTGGTAGAGCACTAGCCTTGAGCAAAACAGCTCAGGGACAGTGCCCAGGCCTTAAGTTCAAACCCCACAACCAACCAAAAAAAAAAAAATGGTGGCATTGTAAATTCTTCTCTTTGTGTGTGGTTGGCTAACCTCTGTGTCCCCTTTTTCTGAAGGTGGAAGTACTTCAGGGCCACCGTGTGGTAGACATTGCCTGTGGCAGTGGTGACGCCCAGACGCTCTGCCTCACCGATGACGACACCGTCTGGTCCTGGGGAGATGGGGACTATGGCAAGCTGGGTAGAGGAGGCAGTGATGGCTGCAAAGTGCCCATGAAGGTATCTCCTGCCCTACCACTGCTGTCCCCACGGTGCTTCTCAGGATCATCGTAGGCTCCCATTTACCTTCTTACAGAAAATACACTGGAGCCAGGCGCTGATGGCTCACCCTATAAATCCTAGCTACTCAGGAGGCTGAGATCTGAGGATGGCGGTTCAAAGCCAGCCCAAGCAAGAAAGTCCGTGAGGCTTATCTCCAATGAACCACCAGAAAACCAGAAGTGGCACTGTGGCTCAAGCGGTAGAGTGCTCACCTAGAGCTGAAGAGCTCAAGGACAGCGCCCAGGCCCCGAGTTCAAGCCCCATAACTGATGAAAAAAAAAGGAAAAAAGAAAAATACATGAGGGAATTGAGCACAAAGTGAATATGGGTCCAAGGCATTAAGATATTTGAAGTGCTCTTTGTAAGCCCATCGGGGCTGGATATAATCCAAACAAGGCTCCCAAGAGCCTGTGGTTTTATTTCGTATATAGACACATTGGAGGAGAGAGATAGTTCATAATTCCCCTCACTTCAGCTTAGATGGCACATATACTAGAGCTTGCTGAAAGGACTGAGTCTGTGAGAAGTCGAACGCAGAGGCCACGCGGTACTGAGCTGGCAAGGTTGATCAGGGCCCCTTGCATTGCTCTACAGGAAAGGAGTCACCAGGCAATTTCTGAATATTGCCAGACTGACTTTTGCCTTTGTCAGTGGATGGTTAGTAGATGCCCAGGGAATCGGTTATTTAGGTCTTGGGCCGACTAAGCTGTAGGTGTTGGTTGCCCAAAGTGTGGAGTAGTTCAGGTTCTATGTGTGGACTTGGGACATAGATACTGTAAATGAAAGCTAGATCCTGTCTGTTCTCAGCTTCCTCCCTTCTTGGGCTTGGAGAACTCAAATATAGAACAGAGAGTGACACAGCATACAGATACACCTGCAGCTGACTCACCAGGTGGCATGTGCCCAGGTCTGTCAGACAGAGAAAGGGCCTTGGCCCAACCACATAGCCTTCTTCCCTCCAGGGTGCTACCCAGAAAGTAGCAGCTTGAATCAGCGAAAATTAGATAAATTATTCCCAGCTGGGCACCAGTGGCTCACACCTTGATCCTAGCTACTCAGGAGGCTGATTTGGAGGATCATGGTTCAAAGCCAGCCCAGGAGAAAAATGTCTGTGAGATTCTTATCTCCAATTACCACCAGAAAACTGGAAGTGGCACTCTGGCTCAAAGTGGTAGAGCACTAGCCTTGAGTGAAAAAACTCAGGGACAGTGCGCAGGCCCTGAGTTTCAAGCCTCACAGCCACCACCATCAACAACAACAGCAGCAGCAGCAGCAATAATAATAATTTATTCCCTTAGTCACATTGACCTGCTGACTTAGGGCTGTCTCCCTTTCCATTATTTCTAGCTGTTTGTCCCATACGAGTATACAATATTTTAACCACATCATATATTGCAGGAGAGTTTTCACCTTTATGAAAAATGTTCTATTGTGGACTTTAAGGCAGCTTTAGTCAAAGGCTTTGAACTTTATTAGGATGCTAAAGCGTGGAAAGGTTAGAGAATAATGCCTATGCCATTGTGACAGGGCCAGAAATGACCCTAGCTAAGCAAATGAAAGGTTAGCTTAAATTTATACTGAAATATGGGGACTTAAGTGTGAGAACATTCACAGAGGTAGTGAGCAGTTTGCTGGGTAAGGAGAAACGAGGACCAGGTAAGTGAAATCCAAGGGGACCCTGGGGTGCTAAATGAGGAGGGTCCTAAACCCTAGATGTGCCGGTATAGGGAGGGATATGTCACAGGATTACCAATTAGATGACCTGAATAGAGAGACAGGACTTAGTTACTCCAAGCTATCCCTCCTCTGTTGTCCAATGCTGCCTCTTTATGGGCCTGGAGAGGGGGTTGGTAGGGGATGAGGTCTAGCCCAGGTAAGTGTCCCCTGACTGGTGATGTGTGCTGGGTCCTGCGGTTACCCATGTCAGCATGTCTGCTACCTATCAGATGCTCCTTCTGCTTGCTTCCTGGGAGCTCTTTGGTTAAGTAGAGGTGGGTTTAAGTTGTCCTAAATATTCTACACAGGTACGGATTTTCAGAATTCTTAGTAGATTTAGTTCAGGCAAAATGGTTGCAACAGTCAGCAGTGACTTTGATGGAGTCTAATTGAACCTTCCCTCTCTGCCCTCCACCCCTCCCGCCCCCCTTCCAGATTGATTCTCTCACTGGCCTTGGAGTAGTTAAAGTGGAATGTGGATCTCAGTTTTCTGTCGCCCTTACCAAATCTGGAGCTGTTTATACATGGTACGCAGGATCCTGTTTAATCTCACCCACACCAGACCTTTAACTTGGAACTATGCCTTCTCATCGACTGGAATATGATGGTTACGGCGGGCTGTGATTTGCATCCTGCAGTATAAAGCTGGCACCAGGAGGGTGGAAGGGTAGACATGAGATGACCTTGGCCTGGTATGTTCCATCCTTCTTCTTTGCAGGGGCAAAGGTGACTATCACAGGCTGGGCCATGGATCTGACGATCACGTGCGGAGACCACGGCAGGTCCAGGGGCTGCAGGGGAAGAAAGTTATTGCCATTGCCACCGGCTCCCTGCACTGTGTGTGCTGCACAGAGGACGGTAAGTGGGATGCCTGACATGGCAGACCATGCAAGGCCATACATGTAATAAGGCTTCTCAAGTTAGCACTGCAGCACAGGCTGCAGCACTGCAAGGTCCTGCAAGTCCATCTGTTGGGCTTCTGAGCAAGGTGTCCTCATAGGAACAAAAAAGGCTGTACAGTTTTGAGCTAAATATATAGTATTTTAACTATTAGCCTACCTGTTAGACTTATATAAAAAGTATAAATCAAACTTTTTTTCTTTTTTTGGTCGGTCGTGGGGCTTGAACTCTGGGCCTGGGCACTGTCCCTGCGCTCTTCAGCTTAAGGTGGGCATTACTATTTGAGCTACAATGCCACTTCTGGTTTTCTAGTGGTTTATTGAAGATAAGAGTCTCACAGACAGGCTGGGAAGGTGGCTCAGTGGTAGAGCGCTTGCCTTGCATACCTGAGGCCCTGGGTTTGATTCCTCAGCACCACATAAGCAAAAAGAAAAAAAGCCAGAAGTGGTGCTGTGGCTCAAGTGGTAGAGCGCTAGCCTTTAGCTGAAGAGCTAAGGTACAGTGCCCAGGCCCAGAGTTCAGGCCCCACGACCGGACCCAAAAAATAAAAATAAAAAAAAAAAAAAAAAGAGTCTCACAGACTTTCCTGCCTGGGCCAGCTTCGAACCATGATCCTCACATCTCAGCCTCCTGAGGTAGCTAGGGTTACAGGCATGAGCCACCGGCGCCTGGCTTAAATCGAACATTTTTAAATGAACTTACAGAAGTGTAAATGTTTCGATCCTCAGGTTGTTTTCTGTTTGGCTTTATGTCATGATGTGCGCCTGTCATGATTACATTCTTCCTCTAGCACAAGACAGTCCAGCTTCATCTCATCCTTTCTACGCCCCAAGCTCTAGAATTGAACATTTTCCCAAGGAGCCCAGGTGTCTCTAGAGGGGAAATGGTATTTAGAAGATCTAGGTGATACATGTGCTCATGACAGTTAGAGGGTCTCTGCTCCCCAGGCATTGGTCGACAGAGAATATGCATCTAAACAATACTCAAATTTACACTTTATGCTTATTTCTTTGTCTGTTTATATATGTTGAAAACTGTGATTTCACACCACGACCCTTAGTTCTGGTTTATTACTATGGAGCTCATTCTGATTTTTCTCTTTTTCCACACTTAGAAGTCATTCCTCTAGTGGAGAAACCTGGGTCTCACTATCCCTCATGTCATGGTTGGACTGCTCTTCCTTATGCACCTCGCATCCCATCATTCCCTGTGTAATCTCCCCTGTGAGCCTTCACCCCGCCTATACACGTACTGAGCCACCCTCTGGGTGAAGGCTCGGTCACTCCCAACTGAGACCCTTCCCCACACCTCTTTGCAACAAGACCTTTGCGTCTCATCCACCTAATGCTTTAGGACTGGCGTGTTGAGAGCAGGAAGGAGTACGCGGCACAGCACTGTGTGTCTGCAGGCAGTGGTGCGATACCTTACGGAGGTTCTGTAGACACAACAGAACGAATGATATCTCTAGAGAGCGTAAAGCTTATTTCTATGCTAGGCACCGGTGAGTGACCTTAGAATATTTTTACAGTAATATTTCATAGTTGGAATCCCAACACGGTAAACTGAGAAGTATGATTTGTATAAATAATGTTACGTGTAGGATATGAATATCTATACTCTATAAACACTGAGATTTTGTTCATTTTTTTTTTGGGGGGGTCCAGTCGTGGGGCCTGAACTCTGGGCCTGAGCACTGTCCTTCAGCTCTTCAGCTCAAGGCTAGCGCTCTACCACTTGAGCCATAGCGCCACTTCCGGATTTTTTCTTTTTGCTGGGAATCGAACCCAGGGCCTCAGGCATGCAAGGCAAGAGCTCTTACCACTGAGCCACCTTCCCAGCCCAATTTTGTTCATTTTTTAAAAAAAGTTTTAGCCGGGCACCGGTGGCTCACGCCTGTAATCCTAGCTACTCAGGAGGCTGAGATCTGAGGATCGCAGTTCAAAGCCAGCCCGGGAAGGACAGTTCGTGAGACCCTTATCTCCAATAAACCCTAGAAAACCGGAAGTGGTGCTGTGGCTCAAGCGGTAGAGCGCTCGCCTTGAGCTGAAGAGCACAAGGACAGCGCCCAAGCCCAGAGTTCAAGCCCCACGACAAAAAAAAAAAAAAAAAAAGATTTAAAAAAAAAATTTTCCCTCTATGTACCATGCCATAGCTGATGGGATTGTTAGGGGTATTTCCATCTGATTCGTCGATACTTGTTCTGATTGAGAGCTGCTGCGGTTGCACATCTAGTCCTATAAACTAAGGCTGGATAATCAGGGCCGAGTGCCTCCCACCAGAAAAGGTATGACCCCACACGGGCTGTGGAGGGAGAGCCAGCTTTTTTGGATGTGTATTCACTTCTGGGTCACACAAGAAGTTGATTTTGAGAGAGGAGAACACGAACACAAAGAAGGGTAGTGCCTATTGCTGTTGTGATGGGAAAACATTCACCTGTCCTGGTATTCATGTTTTTACTCCAAATTCCCTTCCTTTAGGTGAAGTTTATACATGGGGTGACAATGACGAGGGACAACTAGGAGATGGGACCACCAACGCCATCCAGAGACCTCGATTGGTAGCTGCCCTGCAGGGTAAGAAGGTCAACCGTGTGGCCTGCGGCTCGGCACATACCCTTGCCTGGTCAACCAGCAAACCGGCCAGCGCTGGCAAGCTCCCTGCACAGGTCAGTACTGGTCGGGACAGCAAGTAACATGGGGAGAGGGATGCCTGTGACAGTTACTGTCTGTGTATTTAATCACAAGTGTGCAGCCACACACAGCCTCATTCAAAGTAATTCAGTTTATAATCTAAAAACTGCTTGTAGAGCCTTAATACTGAGCTGAAGGCATAGCTCAGTAGAAGAATGCTTGCTAAGGGCACCAGAGAAAAACAAAATCTTAATATTCATGCCAGCTAACCAAACCTGAGTATATCGATGGCTTGCCTTCTTTGTCACATAAACAACACCAAACGATTCTCATAATAACATGCCCTGTATTTTTCACAGTAAATATGTAGACTTGATATTTTTAGCATTCCCTTTAGTTTACATTATTGGTCTCAAACTATTCAGAACCTTATTCTAGAAACGACACAGTAAGATTTTTCAACTCAGAAATGCTAATGCGTCGGTTTAAAAAAAAAATCAAGTTCATAAGCTTTATAGACCATGATAATGACAGTTCACCTTGTGAAGGTTAAAATGTGTTTGTGACTTTAGCTAAATATCACTATCGCACAATATTGTGAAGTTTATGTAATCACTTAATCTCAATAAAGAAATTTTTTTAATGGATGGAAGAAAAAAAAAATCCATTTAGAGCCAGGCACTGGTGGCTCATGCTTGTAATCCTAGCTATTCAGGAGGCTGAGATCTGAGGATCACTGTTCAAAGCCACACTGGGCAGGAAAGTCTATGAGACTCCAATTCACCACCAGTTAACTGGAAGTGGAACTGTGGCTCAAAGTGGTAGAACATTAGCCTTGAGCAAAAAGATCTCAGGGGATAGTCCCCAAGTTCAAGCCCCACGATGGGCAAAACAGACAGAAATCCATTTAGAAACTGTGGCTTGCGTGTGCCTTTGACACCGAAATTGACTCCCCAGTTTCGATGTTGCAGGTCCCCATGGAGTATAACCACCTGCAGGAGATCCCCATCATCTCCTTGAGGAACCGGCTGCTGCTGCTGCACCACATCTCCGAGCTCTTCTGCCCCTGCATCCCCATGTTTGACCTGGAGGGCTCTCTTGACGAAACTGGACTTGGGCCTTCTGTTGGTTTTGACACACTCCGAGGGATCCTGATATCTCAGGGAAAGGTACTTTTTAAAGATCTGGGGCACAGTGGTCACTTTTAGCTCCACAAAAATCCCTATACCAGGAATGTAGACTGTAGAATTCAAGTCACGCAGCTGTGTGCCAGCCTGTTACTGTGTATTAAAAACTAGACAAAAATCTCTTCCCGTTTGGAGTTTGTCTGAAAACATAATAGTATTGTGATGCATTTTCCCTTTGCAATCTCTTTCTTCCATCTCCCTAAAAGAATAGGGGTGGGGTGGGGGGGGACATGCAATCCATAAAGCTGAGCCTTTGTTCACACAGCGGTTCTCAGCCTGCTTGGCCATGAGTTTTTAGGGCAAATTTCCCATCAATACAAGAAGGAAAAATAATTGTGATGTCTTCTCCCAGAGATGTCCAGCAGAGGGAGCTAAGAGTTATTTGAGGTAGCTTAGAAGCTCAGTGGCTGGTATTGTGAAATTTTTCCCCCATGCTGGCAGTGGGTGTGGATTCAGCCTCACATTACCACAAAGGCATTCTTCCACTTGAACTTCTTTGCTTTAGTTATTTTTTAGGTGTGGTCTTACGTTTCTTCCTGGGG
The DNA here is from genome assembly GCF_019054845.1 of Dipodomys spectabilis. Lineage (NCBI taxonomy): Eukaryota > Metazoa > Chordata > Mammalia > Rodentia > Heteromyidae > Dipodomys > Dipodomys spectabilis. The sequence continues at coordinate 2,993,902 of NW_024870896.1, read as the reverse complement.
CTGTGTTGAGACTGTGATCTATCTACCTACAGCCTTTCTTGTGGCTAGAATCACAAATCCCCATCCGCATGCCCAGCTACCCAGCTTATCTAGTGAGATGGGGTCTTGCTACCTTTTTGCATGGCCTGGTCTCAAAACAGCTATCCTCTCTGATCTCTGCCTCCCAAGGAACTGGAATTAGAGGCATGAGCCACCAAACCTAGCTCTGCAGATAATTTCACAAGGGTAGGAGTTGAATTAGGAATGAGGACATCTGAAATTAGCCAGACTGGTTTTAACCCATCGACATTTTTAGTAATTTAGAGTTCCTTTAGAAATAAAATGTCTGAGTAAGAAATTAAACATTTCCTGCCAATATGGATGTACTGGCTCAAACTTGTCATCTTAACTACTCAAGAGGCAAGGATTAATAGTTCAAGGCCTACTAGACAAAAAGTTCATAAGACCCTTATATCAGCCTATAAAAGCTAAATGTGGTGATGCACATTTGTCATCCTAGCTGGCCCGTAAGTGAAGACAGGAAGATTAGAGGCAACCCAGGAATAGGTACAAAACCCTGTTTGAAAAATAACTAATGCAAAAAGGGCTAAGAGCATGACTCAAGTAGTAGAGTGCCTCTGTAGGAAGCATGAGATCCTGAATTCAAATCCCAGTACTGCCAGAGAAAAAGAGGAAAGGGAAGCCCTGCTACTAGAAGTGGTTAAGCTTCTGGTGGGTGAGCAGCTTGATGAGATGATTTAGAAAGAGGTTCAAGTGTCACAGTAGTCCAACCATCTGGCTGGGGTCTTCCTGTTCTACCCAGATAGAACTAGATAGAAATCATGAGTCAGTATGAAGCTCCTTCAGTTAGTCCAGGTCCTCAGTGGGGTATTTGTGTATTCACAAGCAGTGACAGTGGACATCAGTGGGCATGAGGAGTTGACTCTGGGCCTTTGACAACTAGAGCAAAACAAAGGGTAACCTGAATCAGAATCCAGCCCTAACCCCTTGGCTGCCAGAGCAGGGCCTCTGGTTGGTCTGCAGTGTTAAAACTCTTTTGCACTGTAACTAGCTCTTTTTGGCCAGGACCCAGGGCAGGAAGTATCTAAGCCTGCTGCCACAGGCCTGTTAGTTTTACTTCCGCTCTAGCTTCCTGGGCCCCTGAGGGATGCAGAGGAGAGCCCTGCTCCTGCTGCCACTGATTCCTACAACCACGGAATGTCCCTGCCCTGATAGTATTCTTGCTGGTATGTCCCTGGCGGTCCCACAGCTGTCCTCACCTGTGCTGCTGTGACCTGATGCTGCTTCTCACAAGGCTTTTAACAGAGACCAGAATGGGAGCAGGTGTTGGCCACGCCCCCTCCCTCCCCTCCTCGCCGCTCTGTCTGTGCCTTGGTCTTCTAAAAGGCCTGGCCTCTCCAGCCAAACTGCTCCCCTGGTACCTTGCAACTGAAACAAGGAGAATTAACAGTTTTCTGTTTCAAGAAGCCTGACTTTGAGGAACAGAGAATATTAAGCAATAATGACATCATTTCTCCACGCACGACGCTTTCTACTTTAGCTTCTAAATTTTGTCTGACGTGTTTTAGGAGGCAGCATTCCGGAAAGTAGTGCAAGCCACCATGGTGCGAGATCGTCAACACGGTCCTGTTGTGGAGCTGAACCGTATCCAGGTAACACACAGCACGTACCTGTGACATGGTCTTAGAGATGCTTTTATTTTTCAGGGTATAAAACATGTCGCTGCAGTCTGAGGGGAGGTATCCTTGCAGCGGGCCTTTGTGAGTCCATGCTTAAAGAGCACACCATCCTGTGTGTGATGCTTCCTGGGTGTGAAGTTCTTTGATGCTAAGGCATTCAGGCATCAACATTTAAGTGTTTTTCTTTTTTTGCAAGTCCTGGGCCTTGAACTCACGGCGGCCTAGGCACTGTCCCAATGCTTCTTTTTGCTCAAGTCTAGTGTTACACCATTTTAGCCATAGCACCACTTCCAGCTTCTTCTGAGTCATTTATTGGAGGACAGAGTCTTACAAACTTGCCTGCCCAGGCTGGCTTTGAACCTTGATCCTTGGATCTCAGCCTTCTCAGTAGTTAGGATTATAAGTGTGAACCACAGATGCCCAGTTAAGTGTTTCTCTTTCAAATGAAAGTAAGAAACATTTATTCCAGATAACGCCCCCCCCCAAAAAAAAAAAACAAAGAAAAAGATGCAGAAAAGGAAAAAAATGAAATCAAGCCACATTTTTCTGGCTGCCCAGTGAGCAGAGTCAACGTTGAAGGAAAAGGCAGTTGGAAGGAGGGTTAAGGGCTAGTGAACCACCTGCCCAGACTCAGATCCGGAAGACTGAGCCTTCCTGGCTTTCAAGTACAGCACATAGTGATAAATACTATGTCCTCTCTGGTGGGAGTGTGGGTGTGTTAGAAGGAAAGCTGGAGCCTTGTGTTCTGTTAATCGCTGCTTTCCCCTCTGAATGAAGTATATGTATCTCCCACATCGTTACTCGGGAGATCCCTTTGGTGAGGATTTTTTCAGAGCTGTCTATACTGCATCTTAAGTTGCCACCTTAGCTTAAGTGCAGACAGTAGGCTGTGAAAGTGTGCATTCCTGCAGGCCTTGTACCCTCTCTGGTTCTGGAAGTTTTCTAGCTTAATACCTCAGAATATCTAATATGCTCACAGAAGGAAGGAATTGATACCACTGCCAACTCTTCCAAAAACTTACCATCTTAAGAATTTAATTAAAGAAAAGTCCTGGCCAGTGATTATGATAATGTGTGACACTTGACCTTTAAAATGCATGAGTGAAATTGGCCGCGCCTCTCAGATGCCTCTTGGATCGGAAACAGCCGTGAAGAACAAATCGTTTGTTCCCAAACCTTTGTATTAACACATGATTTTTGCCCTGATGTGGATTACATGACTAGAGGTTTTTTTAGAAATTATACTTGGGGGCATTTTGAATCAAGACATCAAACTCTTGTGCTTTGTTGGACATTCCATGTGACCACATGGGTGGGATTGCTTTCTCCACCGATGAACGTCAGAGCATCTGAATTCCAGGCTGCAAGTTGGTCAGCCAGTTCCACAAATAAATGGGCTGTTTAGTAGGTTCATTCAAAAAAAAAAAAGCTTTTATTTCCCCACCTTACACGGTCATCTCGGTTTGCTCTGCGTCATTTGGGGAGACAGAGCGAAGTTCTAAGTTAAGGAATGCACAGTGACTGACTGTTTCTGGACCAGATACCTGCCCCACAAAGACACGCAGGCTCCGTGCAGTCCGGGCTCTCACTGGAGTATCCAGGCCTGGAGGGCACCAGTGAAGCCTCCTGCTGAGAGCCTGGAGTTCCCGGATAACCACACTGCTTTCCACACTGCTCCTGTCTCTCTCTCTCATCCTAGATTTTCAAAAAGAACCTCTTTCCTACTTGCCTTTATACCCCTAGCTGTGCATTACAGAAATGCTCAACGCCCTTTTGGGAACGAAAGAATTAGGTAGATAGCAAACAGAGTAGGTTCTTTAAAAGGAAGAAAAAGAAAAGAAAAGAGGCAGGGAATCTCCGCTCAGCCAGTGTACAGTGAGGATTAACAAATGGGCTGCTGTGGTACAGCTGTGCCCTCAGCCTCCCCAGCCAAGTGTCTCACGGCACAATGCTCAGGACATTGTGTCCTCTCCTGAGGCTAGAAAATGCTCCACACAAGTCTTTTTTGACCCAAACTAACACGGAGTAGGGGAACATTTGGTGAATCCAAGGTGAACACAGGATACCAGCATTTCTGTCCTGGATGTGCACATCTGTGGCAAGGCTGGCAGGTATGCAAACTGTCACGGCCTGAACTTTTTTTTTTTTTTTGCAGATCCTGGGGCTTGATCTCTGAGCCTGGGTACTCTCCTTAAGCCTCTTTGTGTTCAAGGCTAGCGCTCTACCACTTGAGCCACATCGCCACTTCAGGCTCTTTCTGAGTAGTTTATTGGTGATAAGAGTCTCACAGACTTTCCTGGCTTCGAACCATGATCCTCAGATCTCAGCCTCTTGAATAGCTAGGCTTACAGGCATAAGCCACCAGCATCCAGCCCTTCCACCTTTTTTGCCTTCGTTATTTTTCAAAAAGGACTTCAGCATATATCTAGGCCATGCTCCGCCTATTCACATGTCCCACCCAGCTAGAACGAGAGGTGGTGTGTCTCAGTGTCCTGCTGCCAACTGAGATCATGTCCTAGGTGTATGTCCAGGCTGGCTTTGAATTGACATCCTCCTCATCTCCACCTCCCAAGTCAGTAGGATTACAGGCTTGAGCTACTGGTGCCTGGCTTCTTTTTCTTGTTAGTCTTAATTCCAAGGAGAATTTGCTGTTTTAAGTTCAACCTAGAACTCACCTAAAGTGAGTTACAGATAGTGAGGACTTTTCCTGGAAGACTCAGCATAAAAATACTGGGGGTTTGGGGCTGGGGGTTTAGCTCAGTGGAAAAGCGCCTGCCTGGTGAGCGTAAGGCCCTGAGTTCGGTCCTCAGCTCTGAAAGAAAAACAAAAGCTATAAAAATACTGGGGATTGGCGCGGCGGCGTTTGAATGGCTGCGAGTCGGGCCCGGCCGGGAGCTGAGGGCTGCTCCGGGCTGCCGAGCGCGTCCGTCGGCGCGGGGCTGGGCTGGGACGTCGCGGCACCATGAGGCGCCGGTATTTAAAGGATTATGGCATCTGAAACCCACAATGTTAAAAAACGAAATTTTTGTAATATTGAGGGTCATCCCATTGATCTTCCTAGAAAAAGGAACTCCAGTTTCACTAATAAGAACATGAAGGAGGTTAAGAAATCTCCAAAACAGTTGGCTGCTTACATAAATAGAACAGTGGGAAAAGCTGTGAAAAGCCCAGATAAACTACGTAAAGTGATCTATCACAGAAAAAAAGTTTATCATCCCTTCCCAAATCCTTGTTACAGAAAAAGACAGTCCCTTCCAAGTGGGGGCTGTGACATGGCAAATAAAGAAAATGAGCTGGCTTGTGCAGGCCATCTGCCTGAAAAGTCACACCATGATAGTCGAACGTACTTGGTTAACTCCAGTGAAGCTGGTTCTTCACAAACAGAAAGCCCATCATCAAAATTTAGTGGTTTTTTTTCTGAGGTTTCTCAGGATCATGAAACAATGGCTCAAGTTTTATTCAGCAGGAATTTGAGGTTGAATGTAGCTTTAACGTTCTGGAGAAAGAGAAGTATAAGTGAACTTGTAGCATACTTAGTGAGGATAGAAGATCTTGGAGTTGTGGTAGATTGCCTCCCTGTGCTCACCAACAGTTTGCAGGAAGAAAAGCAGTATGTCTCACTTGGCTGCTGTGTAGACTTGTTGCCTCTAGTAAAGTCATTACTTAAAAGCAAATTTGAAGAGTATGTAATAGTTGGTCTAAACTGGCTTCAAGCAGTAATAAAAAGGTGGTGGTCAGAACTGTCATCCAAAACAGACGTTATAAATGATGGAAATATTAAGATTTTAAAACAACAATTAAGTGGATTGTGGGAACAGGAAAACCATCTTACTTTGGTTCCAGGATATACTGGTAATATAGCTAAGGATGTAGATGCTTATTTATTACAGTTGCATTGAGAGATTTCATCTACTAAGGAGCATCTGGTTATTCTGAACATCATTGGACGATATGATTTCCCCAAATAGGTCTCTTCTGAGAACTGTGAACTGTGGGGGGAAAAAATCAAAATCCTTTTTCTTTCAAAAGCCACATAATGAAACCACTAATGAAACTTGTAGCAATCTACTTCACATTGAAGTGGAAAAATATCCAAAAGGAGCAGCTCCAACTTCAGAGAGGTGGAAATGCACTGTGAAGATTGTTCACCTGCTGCTTTGGGATGCTTGGCTATTTGGTAACAATGTTTAAGAACTACTGGTCTTAACTGCAATCCTGCAAAGGAAGATCATTTATACTATATGAGGAAATAAGAGAGGACTTATTACTAGAACTACAAAAATCAATCATTAATTTTTGTGTTTTGTAAGAAACACTATAATGGATGCAGCTATTTTCTTATGTAGAAAAGACTTTGAAAGTTTGAAACACCATAGTAAGTAATCAATATTAAAATTTTTTTTTGTCCACACTGAAAAAAAAAAAAAAAAAAAATACTGGGGATTTGAACCCATGGCCTTAAGCATATGCTAAATGAGCTCTCTTACTACTACATCCCTGCCCTAAAATACAGTCTTAGAAACATTTTTTTTTCCAACTTTTCAAGTTGTCATTCATCATCTTGAGGCTAAGCTTCCGAAGTGCCTCCAAAGCACAGTCTGGGCCAGAAACTGCAGGAGGTACCACAGGGACGAGTCCTCAAGGAGGATGGATTTTGGAGGTCCAGGGTCTTGTTCCTTTGAGGTTATGATGATGTAGTGAAGAAGTGAGTGGCGGTGAAGATGGTGACGTCACTCGGGTTATAAGATAAGAAGGTCCGTATCAAGGCAGAGTTGTCACAATTGCAACACGGCTGCCCGCACCCCACGTGATCAGGGGTCATGATGCACGTGACTGCTTGGAAACGTGCTTATTCAGCCTCGACCAGCCCTGGGCCTGCTGTGTGTCGCAGGTGATGGGTGGAATATGCCTTGTACCACCACAGCTGTCTCATGCTCTTTGTTCTTTCTCCTGTCTAGGTCAAGCGCTCCAGGAGCAAAGGCGGCTTAGCAGGCCCCGATGGTACCAAGTCTGTCTTTGGGCAGATGTGTGCAAAGATGAGCTCTTTCAGCCCCGACAGCCTCCTCCTCCCTCACCGCGTGTGGAAAGTCAAGTTTGTGGGTGAGAACTGGCCACACACTGGTGAATCTGTGGCTCCTGGGAGGGGGTGGGCAGAGAGACACAGGAGCCACAAGTCCCAGGGAGCCAGCACAGCTTAGCTGCCAGAGCGCTATCCCCACAGACAGGCGAGGACAGCTTGGGAGTTTGCTCGCTCTGTTCCCGCAGGTGAATCTGTGGATGACTGCGGGGGTGGCTACAGTGAGTCCATAGCGGAGATCTGTGAGGAGCTGCAGAATGGACTCACTCCACTTCTGATCGTGACTCCAAATGGAAGGGACGAATCTGGAGCCAACCGAGACTGCTACCTGCTAAACCCGGCCGCCAGGGCCCCCGTGCACTGCAGCATGTTCCGCTTCCTGGGTGGGTCTTCTCAGTTATCTGACACTGCACTAGCAGTTCGAAAGTTAGCTTAGTATCTGCTCTCAGTGTATTGTCTGGAAATGGTAGTAGATGTTAGAAATACCTACTTTCAGCACCTTTACCAATGAAAATAATTTTTGTTTTGGTTTAGTCAGTCATGGGGCTTGAACTCAGGGCCTGAGCACTGTTCCTGAGCTCCTTCCCTCAAGGCTAACACTCTACTACTTTGAGCCACAACCCTACTTGTGGTTCTGGGGGTTCGTCGGAGATAAGAGTCTCCCAGACTTTCTTGCCTGGGCTGGCTTTGAACCATGATCCTCAGATCTCAACCTCCTAAGTAGCTCAGATTACAGGTGTGAGCCACCGGCGCCTGGCTTGGGGCACACTGTTTAATGGTAGATTCAGACCTGAGAGTTTGGGTAATGCTAACCTCATGGCTTGTTTGAATGAACCTGAGAAGTTTGCCATCTGTCCTAAGCCCCTCTGTCCCTGTGATTGGAATGATCAGGAGTGTTGCTGGGCATTGCCATCCGAACCGGAAGTCCCCTGAGCCTTAACCTCGCCGAGCCTGTGTGGAAGCAGCTGGCTGGGATGAGCCTCACCATCGCAGACCTCAGTGAGGTGACTCGCCTGGATTGTCGGGCAGGGGTGGCAAGGGTTGAGAGGCACAGCCTGCTCCAGCTCTACTGGGCTGTTAACCTCTGATCCCCTGCCAGGCATGAAGAGAGGTCTCCAGTTGGCCTCTAGAACTTGACCTCCATCCAGTTGGTGGTATTCTTGCAGGAAAAGGAGGCTCGCTGTCCTCTCTGTGCAGGAGCTTGTGGGGGAAGCCAGGCAGTGCCGTGGGCTGGCAGAAAGGGGCCTGATGGGGCAACCCCAGCCAGGCCCTCTCTGCCTTTCATCCCCTTCCCTGGCTTAGAGAAGCAGCCATCCCTCATCAGTTACAGCTATTTCTCAGCAGTTAAGGCTAAGATCTTTTGTTCACCTAAGTCCTTTCTCCAGCTTCTTGGGTGATGAAAAAATGCTTTGTTGTGTAGCCATCTTTTATGCGTTGGTGCACGTGTACACTTGCATCCTGGGGAGGCAGATCCTGTGACTGAGGGTGCTGGCGGTGGACTGGGGTCTGTGATTCAGAAACAACCCTGATCCATCACACGGACTCCTTTCCTTCTTGACAGGTCGATAAAGACTTTATTCCTGGGCTCATGTATATCCGTGACAACGAAGCCACCTCTGAGGAGTTCGAGGCCATGAGCCTACCTTTCACTGTCCCAAGTGCCAGCGGCCAGGACATCCAGCTCAGCTCCAAGCACACACATATCACCCTGGACAACCGTGCAGAGTATGTCCGCCTGGCAATCAATTACAGGTCTGTGATCATCTGCCTCAAATGCTTTGCCTTTATAAATAGCAAAAGTCGTTGTTTAGATAATTTATTTGGGGTTTTTTTTCCCCCAGAGGGAAAGATGCTAATGGTTCTAGCTCCCATTATGATCTTTCTGTGGTCATGAAGCATATTTTGTGACCAGATGTCTGAGTGTTTCTTATACATAGAATTTCTGAGTCTCACTAGAATAGGGGATGTTTAGGGGATGGGTCTCTTAAGGGCTGTGGCTGGGACAGGTGCATTCTGCAAAGCAGCTGCCAGCAGGGCCAAATGAGCATGCGTCTAAGGCACCACAGCTGGCTCAGCCGGGGTGTAGCAAAGTGTTCAGGCCGGGCCCTGCATGTCGGATGGGCTTTGCTTGCTGGACTCTGGTTGCAGGTGGTTCTCATGGGTGTTGGGTCTGCTCCAGAGCCTCAACTAGTTTCAAGAACTGTAAGCACAGCATCTGCCCCAGATTTGTGTAGTGCATTAGGCCTGAGCTAGACTGTTCACTTTTGATGCTGCAATGTCAGATTCTGGCTCCTTCCTGGGTTTGCTACGATTGCTGAGATTTGAGTCTTGGTATGTGCAGAGTAGCTAGGTTGAGTCATTTTTGGTATGCCAGTTTAGGTGAGCTCAGTATTATGTAAAGCTTTGGAGTCGTTTCTCTCCGTAAAGAACATGGATTTGTTGCCTCTCTCTCCGTCCTTCCGGGCTGGGCACCCTGTGATGGCCATACTGTGTGGAGAACAAAAGTCAACACCACCAAAGAAAGAAGTCTAAAGTAAATTGTTTTCTTCCAGACTCCATGAATTTGATGAGCAGGTGGCTGCCGTCCGGGAAGGGATGGCCCGCGTGGTGCCCGTGCCCCTTCTTTCTCTGTTCACTGGATACGAACTAGAGACAATGGTATGCAGGCCCCACCCTGTGCCAGCCTTCTGTATAGTGCCCTCCCCATCAGTATCCCTGGTTGATTTCTTCCTTAAAATCTTGTATTTAGAAATCTCAGACCCATGCGCATGGAATGGAGCGAAAACACCCTTAAGGTGTGTGAGCCCTCTTCACCCCCACATGAGGCTGAGCTTGAGGGTTGCACTAGGGTCCACCTGGGACCCAAAGCAGGATGTAGTACGGAAGCTGTGATGGGAAATGTTCAGCCAGCCCTCCTACTTCTCTTCCCACAGGTATGTGGCAGCCCAGACATCCCACTGCATCTTCTAAAGTCAGTGGCAACCTACAAAGGAATCGAGCCCTCCGCGTCCCTAATCCAGTGGTTCTGGGAGGTAATGGAGTCTTTCTCCAACACAGAGCGCTCCCTCTTCCTTCGCTTTGTGTGGGGCCGGACAAGGTTGCCCAGGACCATTGCTGACTTCCGGGGCAGAGACTTTGTTATTCAGGTAAGGCTCAGCAGGCTAACGTCTTGCTAGCATCAGCTGAGGTGATGTGCCCCTGGCACACAATCCTGCAGCAGATTGATCTTTATAGAAATGAAAAGAGAGAACACGCAGCCTCTCAGATTTGAAGGCTCCGTTTTATGATCCTGGATCTAAGTATCTGCCCATCATCAGTACATACTGCTCCTATGTCAGCCTGTTCTAGGTTTGAAACACACACCATGGAAAACATCTGTCTGATTCTTTGGTTGAATCAGGTCAATCACTTAAATAACAGTCTGCTGAGAAAAACGAAACCATTCATGAGTCCTAGGAGAAGATTTTGATTGGTTTTGTAACTTCCTGGTCCAGTGGTGAGAAACAGTTGCCTTCTGGTCAACCTGGATGCCCAGGGAGGCTCTTTGCCTCGCCCAGCCTGACCCACATCTCTGGCTAGGGAGAAAAGGATTGATCTTTCAAGGACATCCTTAAGAATGCATATAGGTTTTCTTAAAAAGTAGTAATTCCTAGATTTTGTCCATAGTTCGTACTGCTTCCTAGTCTCTTAATCTGAAGTGGCTGACGGAGGACTGTTGGAGTTCCAGAGAGCTTCCCCAAGGTGGGGGAGTGCTGCGTCCGAGACCCTTCCCGCCCCACTGTAGGGCCTGCGACAAGCAAGTGGGGCTGCCATCTGTGTCAGCAAGGGATGCTGGGACCATTCTATTGGAATGCATGAATAGCATTTTGTTATCCCCATAACTAATTGCTAGTTTTTACTGAAAATCCTAGGAACTAGGTGCTCTTTGTTAATTTTCAAATTGGCTAGATTCTGTGCTCTCTGCTACCTTGTTATTCGATTACATGACTTTTTTCTTGTTAGAATCGACTGAACATAATAAAATAGAACTGAAGTTATACCTATTGCGCGGCACAGTCTCTCATTATTTAATATTCTCCCTCAACAGGTGCTGGATAAATACAACCCACCCGATCACTTCCTTCCAGAATCATACACTTGCTTCTTTTTGCTGAAGTTGCCCCGGTATTCCTGTAAACAGGTGCTTGAGGAGAAGTTGAAATATGCCATCCATTTCTGCAAATCCATAGACACAGACGATTACGCTCGCATAGCCCTCACGGGCGAGCCGGCTGCTGACGACAGCAGCGATGACTCGGACAACGAGGATGCGGATTCGTTTGCTTCAGACTCGACACAAGATTATCTGACAGGACACTAAGAGGGTGACGGACCATCATGGAAGCAAGAAGAGGTGGAGCAAGCAGGCAGAGTGCTGCTTTTAGATTGCAGAATGTCTGATGTGTCTGAGAAATCGCAGTCTTTTAAGTGTGTGGGAAGTGGGTGGAGAGACTGACTGCCCATCCAGGATCAGAGTGAGCAGGGTGATGACAGGAAAATCAGCCCAAGCGCATGTAACACGATGTAGCCACATAGACACTTGACGTCCATTTCTGAGATCTGAGAGAATCTTTACCCCTAATGCTGCACTACATATAGGACTCTGTGTTTACTACAGTGTGTAAATGTTATATAAATACTGAACCGCAGCTTCCCCAAAACAAAAGCCTTTTAACGTGTGGGTGCAATCAACTTTTCTTTCCTTTACTTTCTTTTTCTTTTATGTGTTGTGCATCATCTTGATTGTATATTGAAAATACTGTGTACCAATTAAATCATATTATTAATATTTCAACTAATTTTACTCTGAATTTGTTTATTAAAAAGCTTTTTGAACATTAAATGATCAGTATTACTTGAATGCATCCAGAGATTATTTAAACAAAAATAAACAAAAGGCCACTGGGTTACCCCTTCTCCCCAGCTGTACCATTTTAGCATATGCATTATGTAATTTCCTTCATTTCCTTCAAGGCCTTTCTGTGAACAGTATCGTAACTTCTATCATGGAAAGTACACTACATATGTTTGTGTCATGTATATGCTGAAATTTTAATTCCCTATAAATAAAACATCTGTCACAAAACTGTAGGTTGAGCTTTCTTAACCAGTTACACTAGCACACATGAATCTGCTACAACCAAAAAGTAAATCCGTCTTTGATGCATCGATGGTTAAGCAATTCTAGTCTCAGGCTTTTGGTTATAAAAACTAAAGTGCAGGGCACTGGTGGCTCACACATATAATTCTAGCTACAAAGGAGGCTGAGATCTGAGGGTCATGGTTCAAAGCCAGCCCGGCAGGAAAGTCTGTGAGACTCCCATCTCAAATAAACCACTCAGAAAAAGTCGGAAGTAGAGCTATGGCTCAAGTGGTAGAGTGCTAGCCTTGAGCAAAAGAAGCTCAGGGACAGCACTCAAGCCCTGAGTTCAAGTCCCAGGACTTGCAAATAAAAACAACAAAACACTGAATTGACAATGGCATGATCATGAGGAGGATGGAGCAGCTATGGTCAAGACCCAAGTTGCCTATAGGACTTAAGGCTCCCCTCCTCTGGCTTTCTCTGAGCCACATCCATCTCCACAGTTAGGGTTCCTGTCCCCATGGCTGGGTCAGGGTATCTTGTCCAGATGACCTTGGCTGCTTATGTACAGCAAGCTCTTGGCCAAAGGAAGGGAACTGCAGAGAATAAAAGCATAAGAAAGCTGGCTACAGGCTTACTGTACTTGAACATCAGATCAGCAGTGACTGATAGAGACAAAACAATGTTTCATTTTGGGAAATTGTATATGTGTGTGTCTATCTTTTTTTTGTCAGTCATGGGGTTTACTTACTTACTAGCACTCTTACCACTTTGAGCTACAGCTCTACTTCCAGGTTTTAACTGGGAATAAAGGTCTTAACAGACTTTCCTGCCCCAGCTGGCTTTAAGCCAAAGTCCTCAGATCTCAGCCTCCTGAGTAGCTAGGATTATAGGTATGAGCTACCTGAACCCAGAGAGAGGTTTTTTTGGTTGTTGTTGTTTTTTTAATTGTTATTATAAAGGTGATGTACAGAGGGGTTAGAATTACATATATCAGATAATGTGTACATTTTTTTTTTTTGGTCTGTCATGGGGCTTGAACTCTGGGCCTGGGCACTGTCTCTGAGCTCTTCCGCTCAAGGTGAGCACTCTACCACTTGAACCACAGCACCACTTCTGTTTTCTGGTGTTTAATTGGAAATGAGTCTCACAGCCTTTCCTGCCTGGGCTAGCTTTGAACTAGGATCCTCAGATCTCAGCCTCCTGCATAGCTAGGATTACAGGCGTGAGCCACCTGGTGGCCCAGCTACATTTCTTTTTGAACAGTGTCAACTCTTCCCTCCCTTTCTGCCAGTTTTTCCCTCCCAACTCCCCCAGCCAAGATGTGCAGTTCATTTCAACGAAGTGTCTAGTATCACTGCTATATTTGTTCATACTTTGTCCTACCATTTCTATGTTCCCCCTTGACCTCCTTAAAGCAGATAAATTTACATACGAAAGGTACAGAAAACAAAAACTGACAACAGAGGAAAACTAACAAAAGGCAAAATAACAACCTCTTGTTTCCATTTCTTGGAGTTAATTTTGATAACATCACTTTATACGATCATATGCACATAGTTATTGAGCCTTTGTGATGTAATAATATCTTCCTTTGGTCTCACTATGTGAATGTCTAGAGTCCTGTATAATTTATCATGTCCAAGTGTATTTTTTTGGTCTTTTGCCATCCAGTGTGTTTACATGTAGATTTATAGGCACATTCTAGTTACAACCAATGAGGGAAACCATGCAACCTAAGTTTCTTTGGGTCTGGTTTACTTACCTTAATTTTTTCCAAGTCTTTCCATTTCCTTATGAATGGTATATTATTTTGATGAAAGCAAAGAATTTCTTTGTGTATAGGTATCACATTTTTTTGATCCATTTGTCGAATGAGGGGCATGTGGGTTGCTTCCATATCTTGGCTATGGTAATGCTGTGATGAACTTTGGTTGTGCTGGTGGCTTTAGTGCGGCTTTGTTTGTGGTCTACTGGGTAAATGCCCAGGAGTGGGTCATAGGGAAGCTCTATATTTAGTCTTTTGAGGAACCTCCAAACTTTTTTCCATGCCCACCAACAATAAAAATGGCCCTTTTGGCCACCAGCATCTGTTATTGTTAATTTTCTTTATAATGGCCATTCTAACTGGGGTGAGGTAGAGTCTCAATGTTGTTTTGATTTGCATTTCTTTTATGGCCAGAGGTGTTGAACATTGCAATATGAGACCCTTATCTGATGCATCCTTCAGAGCTCTGAGCCCCAAGTGCAAACTCCTCAAGCTGAGACTAGCTTTCCACACCTCACTCCAGACTTGAGATCAGGCTGGTGTGGACAGCTGCTCAGTAGATCACAGTGATAGAGTGGATAGAAGGGGTAGGCCCTGATCAGAAGTATCGCTTGATTCTTCGGTTGTGAAAACACTTGGCCTAGCTTTGGCAGGCACGTGTCTGGAAGCCACTTTAACAGCTGCAAAGGGCTGTAACCTACCAGAGGGGGTTGTTGGAGCCAGAACACTTGTGCCTAGTCTAGAAATACCACAAGGTGTTCGTTCCCTATATCCATTGATTCACAAACCCTTTCATTTTGAGGAGAGAAGACTGGGGTATGCTATTCCTGTTGGACATGTCAACATGAATTACAATAATCCCTTTTGAATGGCTCTGAATTCAGCTAGTAGAACAGATGGGCTCTTTGAGGCCCCAGGGCACCCAAGCTTAGCAATTCCTTGAAATCTCACTTCATTTACCAAACAGTTCTCACCTCCAGCTCTAACACAACTGGGACCAGAGCACTTGGTCCACAAAGCTTAACCCACCCCAGCTCCCAGGCGGCGCACGAGTATGAGATTCCTTGGAGCTTAACTCTGCCCTGTGGCCTGGGGTCTTGTGATCCTTTCCAGTTTTCCTTCTTGCTAAAGCTCCTTTGTTTTGGTATTAACATAAGCTTAGTCTTTCTTTTTCCTTTTTCCTTTTTTCTTTTTCTTTGTGTGTGTGTGTGTGTGTGGTAGTGGTGTTAAAGGGGTAGACTTCATAGCAATGATCTTGCTAAGGTGATTTTCTGGTCACTACAATGCAAACACAGTTAGACTGAGAACAGGGCAGTAAAAAAGGCTAAATCTTTTGTATATGCTGGGGTTTGAACTCATGGTCTGGGTGCTATTCTTGAGCTTCTTTTGTTCTAAGTGAGTTTCTCTACCATTTGAACCATGCACCACTTCCAGCTTTTTCTGAGTAGTTTATTGGACATAGGAGTCTCTCAGACTTTCCTGCCAGAGCTGACTTTGGACTGAAATCCTCAGATCCCAGCTTCCTGAGTAGCTAGGATTACAGGCGTGAGCCACGAGTGCCCAGCTCCTTTTTCTCTTTCTCTCCCTTCCTCTGTACCCTTTTTCTTTCTTTCTTTACATTCTTTTTTCTTTTCTGTGGTCTAGGGGTTTGAATTCAGGACCTCGTACTTCACTAGGTAGGTACTCTACAACTAGAGCCACATCCCTACTATTTTGTGCTTTAGTTAGTTTTTGAATGGAATCTTGTGTTTTAGCCAGGTCTCGACTTACATAGCTTTCCTATTTATGCCTCCTACATAGCTGAAAGTATAGACTACCACACTTGGCTTACTTATTGAGATGAAGTCTCACTAACTTTTTGACTGCTCTAGCCCAGAACCAAAATCCTCCCCATCTCCAACTCCTAGCAGTGGAGATTACAGCAGCTCAGCCAGCGGCAAGCACTTCAGACTAAAAAGAAAAAAAAAAAGCAACAACAAAAAGCAGGTCCTGCTCTAATATACTCTTGATCTTGACATCCCTGAATTATGTCATTACACTTAGAATGGCACCGTTGGCCTCCAGTTCTTACTGTCAGCTATCAGGAGGGAAAATCCCACCTGGACTTGGTTTTAGCCACCAAGATTGATTGACACAATGCTGACAGAAAGCCAAAGACTTTCAGTGGAGTGATTTGCCCCAGAGGTGTGGGTACCTGGTCTAGGAGACTTGTGGTGCTCAACAGGGAATTCATCACGCACACATAGCTGCTCCCAGCAGTGCTAGCCCTTCAGTTTAGGGTATGAACATCTGGCTGACTGAGTCAGTTCTGCATAGCAAAGGCCACTCCTTAACTATTTCTAGAACTGGTAGAGGGACTGTCCCTACTTCAAATGTGTGTTTGCAGCAGGGCGCTGGTGGCTCATGCCTGTAATCCTAGCTACTTGAAATCTGAAGGTCATGGTTGGAGCCAGCCAAAGCAGGAAAGTCTGTGAGATTCATCCCTCATAGAGGTGTGGCTCCAAGTGGTAGAGCACTATCTTTGAGCAGAAAAGCTCAGGGACAGCACCCAAGCCCTGAGTTCAAGCTCCACAACTGACCTCAAAAAAAAAAAAAAAAGTGTGTTTGCTCATTACACAAGCAACACCTACCTGTTAGGTGTAGGGAGCCCCGTGCTCATCACTAATGATGTTTTCAACCCTCCATTTGACAGATCAGCCTGCACAGGAAGGCTGCCCTCTGCTCTGTGCCATCCCTGAGGGCAGTACAACTAGAACCTTCTGTGTACTCAGGAGGTCTCCACATTCCTGCTGCTTTCTGTCCTGTTACAGTGATCTTCAAGGTGTGGTGTGTGTGTGTGTGTGTGTGTGTGTGTGTGTGTGTGTGTGTGCGTGTGTGTATGAGTATGTATGTATAACACTCCACAATATAACCTTGGCCAATTGCCTTGGGCTGGAAACAAGAAAATAAAACGAACAGTGTGGTCACGTTTCTTGGCTATAGTGGAGAGCTCTTAGTCTACATTTTCCCAGTTCTTGTTAGCAGAGAAAAATCTGTCCATCTTTGGCCACTTCCCATGATGTAGAACTTGAACTTGGTATTACCTGCCTGGGAAGAGTCTGGCCTGTTAATAAAGCTGATTTTTTTTTGCCTCAAGGATTCTTAGTTCTCCAGCAGCCAGCCCTTGGTACAGGGATTCCAGCCTCCCTCTCTCATTTGAATACATTCTTGGACTGGGGGAGAGGGGCTCTCAAGTGGGGGCGGGGCTGTCTACGGTAAGGCATGTGGGCGTGGCCAACATAGTGGGTGGGGACTGAGAATAACAGCCTGCCCCACCCTACAGGGCTGCAAGTACTGGCTGAGCTCTTATCTCCAAGACTCACCATTCACCATTCATTGGACATTAGACTTCACTCTGAGAGCAAGATCAACAAGTGTTCAGGTAAAAGGCAAGTGCTTTGCTAGTTGGGAGAGGAGAGGAGCCAGGTTTCTGGGGTGCAGGCAGGGGTTTAAACAAGCCTGTATTGATTGAGTCATTGCTTTTCTTGGGAAGGGGGTCAATTTTTTGAGACAGGGTCTCACTGTGGAGCCCAGCTGGAGGTGCACTTTTTGCCTCACGCTTGGCCTGGGATTACAGGTCAGCATCACCATGTCCAGCTAAATGGTTGTTTTGTTTTGTTTTTGTGCCTGTTTTGGGTCTTGAATTCAAGGCTCAGGCTCTGTCCTTCAGCTATTTCACTCAAGGCTGGTACTCTACCTATTGAGCCATACCTCCACTTCTGGCTTTTTGGTGGTACATTGGAGATAAGAGTTTCATGAACTTTCCTAACCTGGCTGGTTTTGAACCGTGATATTCAGATCTCAGCCTTCTGAGCAGCTAGGACTAAAAGCATGAACAGGCTTGAATGCTTTTTTGTTTTGTTTTGCTTTGCTTTTGTGTGTGTTGTTGTTGTTGTTGAAACAAATTCTCCTAGGGAAAAAAGTGCAAATCCTGTAAGGTGGAGTAGTGTGTGCCCACAGTTCTAGCTACCATACTTGGTGTTTCTGATTTCTTTTTTCTTTTCTATTCCCTTCCTTCCTTCCTTCCTTCCTTCCTTTTTTCCTTCCTTCCTTCCTTCCTTCCTTTTTCTTTCTTTCTTCTTTTTTGTGAGTCATGGGGCTTGAACTCAGTGCCTGGGTGCTGTCCCTGAGCTCTTTTGCTCAAGGCTAGTGCTCCATCACTTTGAGCCAGAGCACTACTTCTGGTTTTCTGGTGATTCATTGGAGACTTCCCTGTCCAGATTGGCTTTGAACCACAATCCTCAAATCCCAGCCTCCTGAGTAGCTAGGATTACAGGTGTAAGCCACCAGCTCCCACCAGTGTTTCTGATTTCAATGGGGAGTCTGTAGCATGTGACTAGCTCTGTTCCAGGGCCCAGGCTTACCAGCAGGCTGCATCTCAGGACTAAGAATAATAAGGCCAGGAGTGGGGTGTGGTATGGTGATTGAAAGTGTGGAGGCAGTAAAAGTTTCACTTGAACGCCAGCATGACATGAGCCTGGTAGCCAGGCATTTCTTTGGAATGTACTAGAATAGAAAACATTAATTCCCTCAAAGCTGTTTATTCTTTTCATTTCCTTTTCCCTTCTGGTTACATACAGCAAAATAAATGGGCTTTCATGTAGCCTTCTCTCCTCAAGGACATGCATGTTAAAGCACAAGGGGCTGAGTGTGTGAATATGTTGTGTTTATATGGGCTTGGGGTAGGGCCAGGGGCTCAGGCCCTTGGCATTTACCATTTGAGCCGCAGCTCCACTTCTGGGTTCTTGGTAGTTAATTGGAGATAGTATTGTTGTTGTTTCTGATAGTGGGGCTTGAACTCAGAGCCTGGGTGCTGTCCTTGCACTCTTTTGCTCAAGGCTAGTGCTCTACCAGTTTAAGCCACAGTGCCACTTCTGGTTTTCTGGTGGTTCATTGGAGATAGAGTCTCATGGGACTTTCCTGCTTGGCTTTGAACTGCAATCCTCAGATCTCAGCCTCCTAAGTGGCTAGGATTACAGGAGTAAGCCATCAGTGCCTGGCTGGAGATATTAATTAATTGTAGAAATTAATCAATTGGACAAGCGCCCTTGCTCCCCAGGGACTCGGAGTCCCACGACCTTGCCAACCTCCCTCTGGCTTTTCCACTTTCCCAGGAGGGGCTTAACACACAGTAATCAAGGTGACAGTACTGTGGGGCGTTGAAGCTGTTAGTGATTGTGAATGTTTGCTGATTACCTAAAACATCTAAGAATCACTTATTTATTCTCTGAGGTTTATTTGCTGGGGTGCCTGACCTGGGCTGGGAGCAGGACCTACCAGCAGGATCTAGGGGTGCGCAGTCATATTAATGCTCACTAAAGAAGATTCGATCTAAAATCAGATGGGAAGGTCTGCATAGTCTTTTGCAACAATTGTGCGACAACTGCTTGAATTTGCAAACTGAGTTTATGATTGGTGTTCATATTGGGTATAAATTGGGGGTGGGGGTTAAATTTGGAGCACAAGATCCTAAGGTTTTCTTACCCTGGTCAGAAGCAAATTCCTAGCTGGGTGCCAGTGGCTCACACCTGTAATCGTAGCTACTACTCAAGAGACTGAGATCTGAGGATCACAGTTCAGAGTTAGCCTGGGCAGGAAAGTCCATGAGACTCTTCTCTCCAATTAACCACCAGAAAACTGGAGGTGGGGCCTGTGGCTCAAGTAGTAGAGCACTGACCTTGCATGAAAAAGCCCAGGGACAGTACAGGCCCTGAGTTCAAGCTCCCAGGGATAGCATGCACACACACACACACACACACACACATACACACACACACATGCACAGTCCAATGCTGGGCTTGCTTTTTGAGGAAGCTATGACCCTCCCACTCCCTGGGGTTATTAGGACAGGGGGATAATTGGGAAGTGGAAGGTGCTCACTGCTACTGAAGGTGAACAGCCATGCCACCCAGGACGCGTGGGCTTTTGCTTCCATGCTGGTGTGGCAGGTGGCAGGAAAAGGTTTAAAGCTGGAAGCTTAAACTAGTCATGTATGCATTCTGGAAAGAACCCTGTGAGCTGGATCACCTCCAAGAAGCCCCCACCAAGTCCCTTCTGCTGAGGGGTGGCTAGGGGGGGCAAAGCACCCTGCAGGTGTGGAGCAGTCCGGGGTGATTCAGTTGGTTATAGATGCAGCTCGGATGGGTGTTGGGATTAGTCTTGAGCATCAGGACTCTGGGGACATTGGAGCATCTAGGACAAAAATGTGGGTGGAGAGAAAAATTTGGGATTCCTTAACTGCGATTGGTGGATCTCAATGCGGATTGATTGACAGGGGAGGGGAGCACTCGAACACGCAGCCTGGAGCTAGGACATGGCGCATGCGCGAAGGCAGGCCTGGAGCTGGGCGGCTGGAAGCCTGGGAGGGAGTGCACCCTCCTCCAGCGTGTGGGCTAGGGTCCTAGCCAGTCCGAGGGAGGAGGCCCAGGTCCACACCCCACACCCCCCGGGAGGCCGCGGGCTCCCCAGCAAAGTCTGCTCAGCACTGCGACCTCCCGGGGCAGCAGGGCAGGGTCAACGCCCGCCGGCTGCGCAGTTCCCAGGCTCCAAGCAGGCTCTTTAATCAAGATTACGTTTGGTTGAATGATCTAGAAGCCTTTAATCAAGTCTACGCATGCTGCAAAAACCATCTGAAGGAATGCACGGTCAGACCCACGACCTGATCCTGGCCTGAGTGGGGCAGTGGGAGGCCGGGTGTCTCCGGGCGCAAAGCACCAAGTCCAGCCGGGCAGGTCCATCTCTGCCCAGAGGGAGCTGCAGGACGCAGAGACCAATCCGCTTGGTGCAATCTGCCGGCCTCCTGGGGTGTCTCCTTGGCAACAGTGACAGGCCACGCCCCTTGGACAGACCATGCCGTTACCAGGCCACGCCCCCGCATACCACCGCAAGGCAGGCCACGCCCCGCGATCTGGCCACTCCTCTAACGCAAGCCCTCATCAACAGGCCCCGCCCTTGAGAACAAGCTCCATCCCCAGCCACAGGCCACGCCCCCTCAGGCTGGCCAAGGCTCCATCAGGCCAAGTCCATGCAGACAGGCTCCACCCTCTAGGGCAGGCCACGCCCACGAGGACAAGCCTCTCCCCTGCCTACAGGTCCTGCACCCCAACAGGTTCCCCTGATGTGCAGTAAGACACAGGCACAGCCCTGCAGGTGTTGCCATTTCATATTATAATTGTAAGCAAAGAACAATTACCATGGTAAATTATCAGCATAAACTTCACAGGTTTTTTTCATTATCCAATTTAATGCAATTTAACGCAGTTTAAATGCAGATAGCAGCATTTAGCTCACATTGGAACCAGGTCTAGACATTATTTCGTTCTTTTCAGACAATGGGAGCACTTGCGTATTTCTAACTTGGTCTTTTTTTTTCACTTTTTGATACAAGTACCTTTTACAAACACTGTCTGCCTTTGGCTTGCTAATTATAACCCATTGTTTTCAGGGTAAGCAGCCAAATCTGGGAAATATCAGTAATAAGAGGGATGTAGATGCTTTCTTGGTCACGAGCTTTTGTTTACACCATCATGTTCTTGTTTTTGAGATAAGTTCTGGCTCCATTCAGCAGATTGGCCTCTTAGCTATCAGGGTCCTGCCTATTGTAGCTTAACATCATGTTAGCAAATAGACAAACTAACATAGAAAGAGAAAAGGCTTATTTTCTTTCATTCACTTGTTCATTCATTCACTTATTGTGCCTGTACTAGGGCTTTGACCTAAGGGTCTTGGACTTTTGCCCGTTTTTCTTTTCACTCAAGCCTAGTGCTTCATCACTTGATGCATAGCTCCGCTTGTGACTGTTCACTGGATGATTGGACTTTCCTGCCTAATCTGGTTTTGAACAACAATCCTCAGATCTCTACCTCCTGAGTAGCTAGGATGACAGGCATGCGCCTTTTACAACTAGCAAAAGGCTTATTTTAGCATCAATTTTAGAGATCCGTATTCTGTTGACTTTGAGTCTGTGGTGGTACATCATGGCAAGATTGCATCATGAAGCAAAACCACTTTCCACATTGCCAGGAAAGGAAAGACAGAGAAAGTACAGCTTTAGGACTCCGCTCTGCCTTTTAAGGGCACCCCTCCCACCAATGACCTAAAGACCTCCCACTGGGCCTCACTTCCTAAAGCTACCACTTCCCAATGGTACCACAGTCTGGGGACCATGGGAACGTTTGGGGACGTTGGAGATCCAAACTATTGCACCAATGACCCTTGACACAGGGTACACCTCTTGCCAAACATCCATCCATGTTGGATCTGCAGGAATCAAGTTTCATGGGCTTTGTGAGTGCTGCATGTGAATGAAGCTGTCAGGAGCGTGGACATGTGAAGTACTAATTCCAGATAGAGCACACCCATGCTCAACACTCTCAGACACACTCAACCCAAGTGCACAGTGATCCTTGTGGTTCTTGCAAGCTATAGCAAAGCCAAAGGTCAATGCTAGGCCTGTGGCTGGCAGGGAAATGAAAAAAACAAATAATGAAATAGTAAACTTTGCTATGTAATCAGAAATGTAGGGCATACTCATCTTAAAAACACAGTAAAATTTACACATCTTTTAATTGGTATTTTTTTCACTATAACTTGTTTACTCGATACAAAAATGTTCAAAATGGCTAGGTGTTGGTGGCTCACACCTGTAATCCTAGCTAGTCCTGGGACTGAGATTTGAGGATAACAGTTTGAACCAGCCCAGGCAGGAAAGACGGTGACACTCTTAGCTCCAATTAACTACTAAAAAAGGCAGAAGTGGAGTTGTGGCTCAAGTGATAGAGCTCTAGCCTTGAGCAAAAAAGCCTAAAAGGCCAGGTGTTAGCCAGGTGCTAATACCAGCACACAAACAAACAAACAAACAAAAAAAACGATATAAACATGCCCAGGACAAAGACAATGGGAAAAGCTCATAGTTATTTTTATTTCCTTAGTTTTCTTTACCTTTTTTTTGGTCAGTATGGGGCTTGAACTCTGGGCCTGGGTGCTGTCCCTTAGCTCTTCAGCTCAAAAGTCGAATGCTCTACCACTCAAACCACAGCACCACTTCTGGCTTTTTCTGTTTATGTGGCATTGAGGAATCGAATGCAGGGCCTCATGCATGCGAGGCAAGCACTCTACCACTGAGCTACCCTCCCAGCCCCTAGTTTTCTTTACTTTTTTCTTTGCATTTTTGTGTGTTGGTTGGTTGGTATCTTATATTAGGGCTTGTTCTCAAGGCCTGGGCACTATCCCTTAGCTTTTCTGCTCAAGGCTGGTGCTGTATCACTTGAGCCACAGCTCCCCTTCTGGATTCTTGATAGTTTATTGGAGATAAGCGTCTCATGGACTTTCCTGGCTATACTGCCTTTGAATCACAATCCTACATCTCAGCCTTCTAGGATTACAAGTGTGAACCACTGGTGCCCAGCCCACAGTTTACTTTTCATTAACAGTGAGTGGTTTCTTTCTGGTTGATCCTAGAGAGGAACTCAGGACCAGGACATGCATCTGGAGAGCAAAGATGGCGGACTGGCCTCAGCTACACTGGAGGTGGAGCTCCATCGGACATCTGCTCCAGCTTCTGCAGGCCCTGGAGGACTGTGGCCTGCCAGACCCACCACTAGAAACCACAACCACCGCCAGGCGAACCTCACAAATGACTTGAGAACAAGCTCTTCCTACCCAGGCCAGCATCCTGAGCAGAGACACTGGATTCCTGAACACAAGGCACTTGGTTCATTTCTCACAGAGGGGAGGTGAGTTCGACATCTGTTTATCTTGGAAATGTAGTGTTCACACCTATTGAGTTTCCATGAGTCTCCCTCTTCATTTTCTTATGGGAAAATTTTCCAGAGTTTGCAGAAATTGAGCATGAATCATGTTTCTGGCCTGTTATGGACAAACTATATCTGTAAAATATGATAACTTTAGCTCTGAAAGATAATAAAAAAATATGAAAATGCTTGTGGCATGAAGCCTAGTATTTCATGTTCCTTATGGTATTAAAATGATCATGGCACCCGTGTGTGTGTGTGTGTGTGTGTGTGTGTGTGTGTGTGTGTGTGTGTATGAATGTATATGTAGCTGTACTTTATAAATATGTCAAGCAATTAAGCAAAGATTATTTCTCATCTCAGAAAAACCCGGATTGAGATTAAGAAAACATTTCAATGAATCTTTAAATATTTGCTTTTGTAAAGACAGTGTTAGGAAAATGGAGGAGAACGGAAAAGGAATAGGCCGGACTCCATCATCAACAGGTGAGGACTGTTTATTGAGGAAGAGTGAGGGGCACAGACCTTCCCACGGGTTTGGAGGTTGTGCCAGAGAGTTGGGACAGGAGCTGCGTTTTTATAGGAGGTCCGAGCAAGGAGGCAGAGGTTCATGAAAAAGCCAGGAGGTCCAGGAAGATGGGGGCCTTTTAGTTGGATGGGATGTTTACAGCTGGGCTTGGGTGGATTGTCCAGCCTTCACTTCAAAGGAGTTCACACTTCCCTGGGATTTTGCCTGGAGTCTGTATGGCTGAGACTGTACGTTCACACATCCCTGGGATTTTGCCTGGCGTCTGTACGGGCCTGGGACAATAGGATGAGGGTCAATCCTTCATACCCCATCTTTGGATACATAAAATGATCAGGCCAAAGGGGAGAGGCAATTCCTTCATATAGGATCTTTGGATACATAAAATGAATGGGGCTGTGGGGGAGGCCAGGAAAGGGGTTGGTGGTTGTCTGTCTGGCTACTTCCTGCTGACATGGGGGCATCGTTTTATTGGGGTGTTGGTCTCCTGTCAAGCCATATGCAGGTTAAGCCTCTTCTCCATTGGAGGGGCAGGAGTTCCAAGGGCATCTCATTTCCATTGAAGGATTGGTATCCCGTGGCCGTGAAGAACTCCATCACCCTCTGGGATGTGCAAATTTGGACCTGTTTCTGGAGAAAATCAGAAAAGACATTTGACAAGACAGGGTCCTACAGACCTTACCAGTAGGATCATAAGTGGGCCCAGTAGGAGAGCCAGCCAGGGGCTCCAGGACATGCAGGAGTCCTTCCAAGAGTAGGAGGAGGAGGAATGGGATACCTCGTAGTGGGCTTAGATTTTATATGTGAATACTCACACTCCAAATTCATCATTTTCTTTCTTTCTTTCTTTCTTTCTTTCTTTCTTTCTTTCTTTCTTTCTTTCTTTCTTTCTTTCTTTCTTTCTTTCTTTCTTTCTTCTCTCTTTTTTTCTTTCTTTCTTTAATTTTATTTTTCTCTTGTCAGTTGTGGGGCTTGAACTCAGCACTTAGACACTGTCTTTGAGCTTTTTTGATGAAGGCTAGCACTTTACCACTTTGAACCATAGCTCCATTTCTGGGTTTTTGTGGATAATTGGAGATAAGAGTCTCACTGACTTTCCTGCCCAGGCTGGCTTTGAACCACGATCCTTTAGATCTCAGCCTCCTGAGCAGGTAAGATTACAGATGTGAGCCACCAGGCAAATTAATCATTTTCATTTCACACAACATCCTGATAATGATTTTTAAAAAAATCAGCATCCTAACTAGGCACTGGTTAGCAAGATCCTATCCTAAAACTAACCAGTGAAAATCGGGGCCGGAGGCATGACCCACTGACATTGCACCAGCCTAGCAAGTATGAAACTCTGAATTCAAATCCCAGTACTGCTTAAAAAAAAATCATTTACATGTAAGGAAAGGAAAGACTTAACTGAGGCAGATAGATTACATGTTCAATACTAGCCTAGGCTATACAGTGAGACCATGTCTCAAAAGAACCCAAAGAGTCTGAAAATAAGTTCTATAAATGTTAACATTAATATGGAATTATGTACAATTGGTTTATTTATTCTCCATTATAACGTCCCAATTATTCATAATAGGGACCATTAGCTTATCAATTTATAAGCACATAGGAATTTTACAAATATTTGTGAGTTTATTGAGACATGAGTTAAATCAGAATAATCTTGATATTTGTGTCAGAGAAATGACAACAAGATTTCTGGAATTTTTTGTTCAAAAGAGAAAAGATCAGGAACAATATCTCGCTATTGATAATATATATTTTTTTTACCTTAATTAAGAGCTAAGGGACAGCACAGAGGCCCTAAGTTCAAGCCCTAGTATTGGTACAAACAACAACAAACCCAATTTCCTTATCTGTTTAGGTATTTATGTTATTTCTCCAGGTGTTTCATGGTTCATATACAGGAAGAAAGGCAGTAAACCCCTGTATAAAGTGCTATATTCCTAACAGTTAAGCATGAAAATGGTTTCTATAACTTCTCATAAAAAATAAACTGTTAGCAACTAACCGGACGGGTATATCACCACTTGAGTCTCACCTCTAGTCTTGAAAAATGAGTTGTTTTTATATTTTATGTGTCCTTGTAGATGCACTTTGTTATGTCCTTGCAGTTACTTCTCCTTCCCCCAAAATTGGTCTGGATGATGCATTTATGGTAACCCTTCCTTCAGTGGACAGGCCAGTGCCCCGGGGGGGGGGGCAGCCTCCCCAAAGGTAGCGTTTGCTTTGCTTCGGTTGTGGCAGTTTGCTTCAGAGCCCTCTCTGTCCTTCTCATGACCATTTCATCCCAACATGTTGGCCCTGACTTCTACTATTTGGTCTTTCAAATAGGAGCTATTAGGTTATTCTAAATAATGGTTATATTCTGATCTCAGATGATATATATGTATATATGTATCTACTTGTAGATGTAGATGTATGAACCCATCAGCTTGAATGCTCTTATGGGTCAAAAGCTCCCTGTTAAAGTGAGTCCCAGAGTACAGATTGATAGTCTTCCCTGAAAAAAAACTACTTTGTGTTTTGATTTGGTATAGGTTAGGAAGTAGAGCTCTTCCTGATGATCTCTCCTAAACTCCAGCTTGATATACTCCAGCAAGAACTTTGGTCAAATTCCCTCATGCAATTTATTACACAGCATTGTTGAAAATACCTACATTATTTTTGTGTTGGTGATTCTGGTATTTTTTTCACCTCTCCCAGGTCTCACTCATCTCTGCCTCAGTTTAGCTCCAGCTCTAAAGACCCTGGCATTACAGAAAACACTCCTTTACTGTGGAACTCCTCACTAAAGAAGGGGTGAGAGTTTTTCCTTTATAGACTTTCTTTTTGGGGCAAGCTTTGAACTGCAGTGCTCGGATCTCAGCCTCTTGACTAGCTAGGATTACAGGCATAGGTCAGCGGTGCCCAGCTGGGGAAGGTCTTTTTGCTGCATGACATCTACCAACTTTATTTTGTTGCGGTTGTTATCTAGTCGATAGTTTCCATTTCCTGGAGTTCACTTTGATAAATATTATTTTATATGATCAAAGGCACATACGCATTGCACCTTTGTGTTCCTCTCCTAAGAGTAACCTCCTTTGGCCTCACTGTGTGTGACTCCCTAGAGTCCTTCACACTTTATCATGTCCCTGTGTATTTTAGGTCTAGCATCCACATAGGAGAGAAAACATGTGCATCTGCCTCTCTGAGCTTGGCTTTCCCTGACTGATACATCTTCAAGACCCAATCATTCCTCACGACTTGAAAACTTAAGTGATGCCTAGGAAATTTTTCTTTGACTCAAGTGCCCTATGACATCAAGAAAGAGCCATTCCCATCAGCGTGACAATGTCACACTGTCTGTGGTCGTTTGTGTGTGTGTGTGTGTGTGTGTGTGTGTGTGTGTGTGTGCTGATCCTGGCCCTTGGATGCTGTCTCTGAGCTTTGTTGCTTAACGCTAGCTCTCTATCATTTAAACTACAGCTCCACTTTCAGCTTGTTTTGCAGCTTAATTGAAGACAAGAGTTTCACGGACTTTCTTGTCTAGGCTGGCTTTGAACCATAATCCTTAGATCTCAGCCTTCTGAGTAACTACGATTACAGGTGTGAGCCGCTGGTACCTGGCTGTCTGTGGTCCTTTTAAAGATGAGCATTGATTCTATGACATTTTATACTTCACCACTGAAGTGAACTGGCTCGAGGGATAGGGGAAATCTTGTTTTGGAAATGTGCTTTCAGGAATTTTAAACACAAAACTCTTGCTTTTGAGGTCACGGTGCATGCCTGCTTACCCAGAGTTCATTGCTCCTGAAGAATCTTGGGAAAATGGCTCAGCTGACTGGGGGCCAACATGTCTGCTGAGTAGAGGGGTGGCTGGTTTGTCTACATCTGCCTCCTTGGAGAAAGGAGAACTGCTGGACAGCGCTCAGCTCAGAGTCCCTCTCTCGAAGCTGAGGTAGGTGGGCCTGAGTGCCAGTGCTGGCAGTGGGTGATGCCTGCCTGTTGCTTACTGTTAGCTTTGGGTGAGGCTCTAAGTCTTTCCTCTATTTCATTTCCCAAACCACCAAGAGTTAGAGAATAATGAACAATTTCACACTTTGCTAGGCTGCTCTTTTCCGTCAAGGTTATCTATCTTTCCCCTAGGCCTGAAAAGACATTTTGAGTGGCCCTACAAAATTGGTATGGAGCGAGTGAAGCTGAGCGGACAATGGTGACAGCTCAAAATGACCCACATCTTGTACTCCCTTTCTTCCTGTGTGTGAGCTGGGGGTCCTTGTGGCCATTAGGTTTGCAGGTAGAACCACTCACTCCTGGCGTCCATGTGATGTGGTAAAAACTTGCTGCCATCTTGGTAGCTATGGAGGAAGGAAGGGTTGAGTCTGTGTCTGGCGCAGCCTGGAGGAGGCGTAGCCTCCGGTGCTGTGAGAGCTGAGCATGTGGGGAGACTAAGGATGTGCGTGCAAGGGAGGGATGAATGGACTTTGCTGGACGTGGGTGATGTCTGTGCTGTCTTATCTCTGTCTCTCTGTCGCTCTCTCTTCTTCTGTCTACTCTCTTCTCTTTCTCTCTGTCTCTGTGTGTATATATATATATACACATATATATGGATATAGATGCATACATATATATGTATGTGTGCTGGTATAGCTATAGATGCATAGACAGAACCCTCAGGATTAGCGTTTTCCTCTCCATGCCTCCACTAAACCCCTTTGCCTGAGGTAGTAGCTTTCCTGGCTAGCGAAGGCGCTTTGAGAGAGATTACTCAAGGCCTCAGAAGGGCACCAGAGGTCGGGCAGGACAGCTGCCTTGCGTAGCTCAGTACTCATCTCTTCCCTGGCAGGTGCTGTGTGCAGCTGCTGAAGACCCCGGGCCTGTTTGTCTTTGTGGCGGTGTGCTCCGTGAGTGCTGGGGACGCCGAGGGATGCCCCTGCTCAGGGAAGGCATCCGGGCCTCTCTGGGTGCATTGATGCATCCCCTCTTGGAGTGCCCTGGGGACCTGTGATGTGGGGTCCACTATCTGACTCAAGGATGGATCTTTAAAGGAGATACTGAGGATGTGTGCTGGTGGCTGGCTGGGGGTGGGCAGGGAAACCCGGGGTGGCTCTGGATCTGGGGTTGTCATATGTAAACCGCCATAATGATGTGTGACACTGGTAGTGAGTAAACTGAGTGCAGACAGGCTTAACTCAGCAGGGAGTGGCCTAGGGGTGGGAAGCCTGTGCCGGAAACAAAGCCCAGCTATCCTCAACTCTGAACAACACACTCAGTTTTCTCTGTTTTTGCTGCTCTATACCCCTGTACGTTCTCACACACTAGTGTGACTGTAAAAGCAGGCTCTTGCGGGTGTCTGGGATGGTCGGTGTTGGCCAGGTCTCCTTGGCTCCATGAGCTGACTTGAGTCACATGTGGAGTCTGGTCCTTAGCCTTCTTTTGGACGAGAAACATTTTGTGGACACATTCAAAACAGAATTTTGGGAATTTGTTTGATGTTCTACACTATGTCATCTCTCTCTCTCTCTCTCTCTTCCTTCTTTCCTTCCTGCCTTTCTTTCTTTCCTTCCTTCCTTCCTTCCTTCTTTCTTTCTTTCTTTCTTTCTTTCTTTCTTTCTTTCTTTCTTTCTTTCTTTCTTTCTTTCTTTCTTTCTTTCTTTCTTTCTTTCTTTCTTTCTTTCTTTCTTTCTTTCTTTCTTTCTTTCTTTCTTTCTTTCTTTCTTTCTTTCTTTCTTTCTTTCTTTCTTTCTTTCTTTCTTTCTTTCTTTCTTTCTTTCTTTCTTTCTTTCTTTCATCAGTTGTGGGGCTTGAACTCAAGGCCTGGGTGCTGTTCCTGACCTATTTTGCTCATGACTACTGCTCTACCACTTTGAGCCACAGTTCCATTTCTGGTTTTCTGGTGGTTCATTGGAGATGAGTCTTGTGGACTTTTCTGTCTGGGCTGGCTTTGAACTGTGATCCTTAGATCTCAGCTTCCCAAGTAGCTAGAATTATAGGCGTGAACCGCCAGCGCTTGGCTCTTTACTTTCTTATAGTATATATGAATCTTTGCAAATTCCTCAAACACACATTACAACTGTCACCGAGGCAATATTCATCTGCTCTCTTATATGGGAAAAAATCACATTTATCTACCTTTGACAATTTAATTTTGTGGCTGGGTATTTAATTCTTAAAGCTAGCAAATACCAATAATCAAGGCCCAGGATCGCTGAAATACAGCAGGATGAATCAGAATATTTTTGTATCAATGAAAAAGCTATTTATGGTTGCACAAACCACCCCCAGAATCACATCTCTATTTTATTTTATTTTATTTTTATACTGTATCTTTGAACTCCTTTTATTTTTTTTTAATTTAATTTAATTTTATTTGTGAACATACTGTACAGAGGGGTTATAATTACATGGGCAGGATAATGCGTACATTTCTTACCAAGCATTGCAGCTTCCTCCTTTGGTTTACCCTTCACATCCCTTCCCAGCCTCCCCCCTCCCCCCCCCCACATCTCTATTTAATAGTCATTAAAATGATTTCTATTCCTCTCACAAAGCTCTCATCAGATGTTTCTGATTGTTCACAGGTTTTATTCAGCTTATATCCAGACCAAGGAGAGTTCTGGCAGCTGTTAGCTGTGTCACCACTGGAAAGCTACTGTATCCAAAATGTACATGGAGATGGTCAATCACCCTGGGAAAATCAAGTCTTAGGAACTCTTACAGCTCTGACCAGAAGGTTCCTAGCACCCATCCACCCCCACCCCACCCCACCCCCACACAATATTGTTTCTGCAGGCTGTAACTGAAGTTTATCATGGAGGGAGGAGGACAGCAGAGTAGCACATTCCAGGTCAGGTCTGGCAATCCAGAGACTCTTGGTTCCATGCTTTACCACTTCCTCTGGCCTAGATCCTTTTCACATTCATACATGGAATATTATGCTGGCACTCACTCACCCTTTCTTGGTCCATTGGTACCAGATGTTATTTTTTTTTCTTAACAGTACATCTCGTAGAGGAACACTACAATACAAAGAATGAATCATTCAGTGACCCTCTCCTATACCCAATGCAAATCCTGCAGAGGTACTCAGGCAACAGCATTATTCCATTATTCTGCCCCCCAGAACCACCATCTACTGTGTTTAGGAATTTAAAGGAGAGCAAAGGAATTGCCAGGGAACCATCCTAAAACAAATGAACTGCTGTGTATAGATCTTGGAAACCTGTTTATAAATCATAAATGATTGGGAGATTTATTTGTCTGCCTATAATGGTTTTTCTCTTCTGGATCAGAATGACTGGGACAGCTACTGTGTGGAGTTCATGTCACCCCAGTACCTCCCAGGATGGGAGAGGCTCTGAGAGTCAGCCTGGATTTTACAGTCTGAAGAACATGGCTGCTTATGTTTGTACAGTACACACACACACACACACACACACACACACACACACACACACACACGGATGTAGAGACAAAGGGAAGGGTTTTAGTAGGGGTGTCCATTGAGGGTCACTGTGATATGGGACAAGTGGTTGTTCCCTGATCAAGAGCCTTTGAAAAAAGGCTACTTTGGACATCATTGATTTTTTTAAACCACTTTCAAGATTTTTATTCTTTTCTGTGTGTATATATATACCAGTACTGGGGCTTGAACTCAAGACCTTATACTCTTGCTTGGCTTTTTTTGTTTGTTTGTTTGCTCAAAGCTGGTGCTTTACCGCTTAAGCCACAGTTTCACTTCCAGATTTTTGGTGGCTAATTGGATATGAGTCTCCTAGACTTGCCTAGGCTGGCTTTGAACCATGATCCTCAGCTCTCAGCCTACAGAGTATTTAGGATTACAGGTGTGAGCCACCTGCACCTGGCCTAAATATTTTACTTGTTGTTGTTGTTGTTGTTGTTGTTTTTTGGGTCCGGTCATGGGGCCTGAACTCTGGGCCTGGGCCTGGGCGCTGTCCCTTAGCTCTTCAGCTCAAGGCTAGCGCTCTACCACTTGAGCCACAGCACCACTTCCAGCTTTTTTCTTTTTGCTTATGTGGTGCTGAGGAATTGAACCCAGGGCCTCATGCATGCAAGGCAAGTGCTCTACCACTGAGCCACCTTCCCAGCCCATTTTTTTTTTTAATGACTTCTCATCTTATAAATAAGGACTAGGTATACCTTAAGATCTGGGTGTGGACATGGTTTGGTTCACCTGTTTATTCGTGCAGGCATCCTGCTTACTGTGTGGGCCTTGAACTTGAGCCCAGGAATGTGGTAACTGCAAAAGAAAAAGAAAAAAAAAAGAAGGGAAAGCCTAGAAGACAGCAGGACAGCGGAGGGGGCAGCATTTAGACCCAACCAGAGGTTGCTAAAAATGATAACATCATTCAGGGCCAATGGTTTATGTAGAAGGGGCTGATGGGATTCAGAAGTGGTCCAGTGCCTTCGAGAGTTGGAAGAAATGCCTACATATGTCATTTCTTTGTACACCATCCGAGGAGGGTGGGGCGGTAGGGGGACAGGACACTTCCCTCCTTCCTTTGGGGTTCCCCTTGACGTGCCCCCAGCGCTGAATGTCAGCAGTCACAAGGACTGGGCCCTGCTCCAGGTGGACCTCGCAGGGGCGCTGGTGGCCACGGGACCCAGTCGTTCTGGGAGAGACGAGCATGTGGTGGTGGCAGTGACCCAGATGGACACCCTGGGCTCCAGGCGGCGCAGACCAGCGCAGGTTCCGTTAACCACTTAATTGAAAGGAGCTGTGGCGTCTCACGGCATCTCAGTATGAATGGAGTTTCTTGTTGAGTGGAGTTGATAGGAAGCAGAGGGCAATAATGGCATCATCGCTAGTCAATTGTCATTTGCCATTGAAATTCTCTGCTGTCCCCTTCTTCTAAATCATTTATAAACTGCCTGCATTTCAGTACTACTGGAGTTGTGAGATTTGCATTCCAAACTATTTTGCTGGATTATTATTCAAGGAAACATGAAACTTGAAAGCAGTTGTTGTTGTTGTTTGGGGTTTTTGTTGGTGGTGGTGATTGGTGGTCATGGGCCTTGAACTCAGGGTCTAGGTGCTGTTTTTGAGCTTTTTTTTTTTTTTGCTCAAGGCTAGTGCTCTACCACTTTGATCCACAGACCTACTTCCAATTTACTTTTTTTTTTCTTTTTTTGGGGGGGGGTCTGGTCGTGGGGCCTGAACTCTGGGCCTGGGCGCTGTCCCTCAGCTCTTCAGCTCAAGGCTAGCGCTCTACCACTTGAGCCACAGGGCCACTTCCGGCTTTTTTCTTTTTGCTTATGTGGTGCTGAGGAATTGAACTCAGGGCCTCGGGCATGCAAGGCAAGCACTCTACCACTGAGCCACTTTCCCAGCCTTCCTACTTCCAATTTTTTGATGGTTACTTGGTGATAAAGGTGTCACATACTTTCCTGCCCAGTCTGGCTTCAAACCATGATCCTCAGATCTCAGCCTCCTGAGCAGCTAGGATTACAGGCATGAGCCATTGGCACCCAGCTTGTTTTAGCTACTCTAAATAATCTTTAGATGATTTAAAGTTTTCAGGAGGATGTATGTAGGTTATATGCAAATATTGCATCATTTTTATTAAGGGAACCATACACCCTGGGCTTTGATATCCTAGAAGATCCTGGAAATAGTCCAATAGTCCAATATATATGTATATGCATATGTATATAGACACACTATATATATAACATATATATATATAAAACATATATATATATATAACATATATGTACTGCAAATAGTGTATATACATATATATACACAAACACTGTATATATAGGATGTGTATGTGTGTATACGTGAATTCAGGCCTGAATTCAGGGCCTGGGTGCTGTCCCTGAGCTTTTTTTTTTTGGGGGAGGGGAGTCTGGTCATGGGGCCTGAATTCTGGGCCTGGGCTCTGTCCCTCAGCTCTTCAGCTCAAGGCTAGTTGCTCTACCATTTGAGCCACAGTACCACTTCCGGCTTTTTTCTTTTTGCTTATGTGGTGCTAAGTAATTGAACCCAGGGCCTCATGCACGCAAGGCAAGTGCTCTACCACTGAGCCACCTTCCCAATCCCCCCTGAGCTTCTTTGCTCAAGGCTAGTGCTCTACCACTTGAGCCACAGTTCCACTTCTAGTGTTTTACTGGTTAATAAGAGGCTCTGACAGGCTCTGAGTAGCTAGGATCAGATCATGCATGAGAGTCAGTCTATAGCTGTGCTTTTCTTTTTTTAAAAAAATTTTAGAGCATTTTAATCATTCCAAAAGAACTTCATGTTCTGAGCATTGCATTGTTCTTTTATGTATTATTATTTTATAATGCTCTCTGAATTGTAGAATTTCCCAACACCACCTGGCCAACCTCCTGAATTCAGGGATGTAGGATCTTCTGTGAAAATTCCTCGTTGTTCTTTTCTTCCTATTTTTCTTATTCTCAACAAATATCTAAACCTAGTAGCTCCAGATCCCAGATGGCATTTCAAGTGAAAAGTCTTACTATGATTTTTTTTTTCTTTTACATTTTGGCTTTTACAGGTTACTCACAATTGGACGGTATTTTTAAATCCAAGAAGAAGTGAACACTTGGTGGTGAGCAGGACCTTTGAGATACTGAGCCGGTGGGTTCTTGGATGAAGACAGTCCTGGGCCAGCGTGTCTAAGACATACTCACTGTTGTGCTCTGTTTTCTGTTAGTGGAACAAAACAACTGAGATGAGGGTGATTCAAAAGTTGGCTTAATCCGGGCACCAGTGGTTCACGCCTGTAAATCCTAGCCACTCAGGAGGCTGAGATCTGAGGATCACAGTTTGAAGCCAGCCCAGGCAGGAATGTCCAGGAGACTCTCATCTCCAATCAACCACAAAAAACACCGGAAGTGGTGCTGTGGCTCAAGTGTTAGAGTGGTAGCCTTGAGCACACAAGCTCCGGGACAGAGTGGTATTTATTTCCTTACAGTTCTAGAGATTAAAACTCCAAGATCAGCCACTCAATCAGGCCAGTTTCCCCTAGGCCTCTCCTGGTTTACAGATGGCTGTCTTCTTACTGTATCATCCCTGAAACAGAATCCTAATCTCTCATAAGGACACCAGCTCTAATGGATTAGGGCTTGCTCTAAGAACTTTTCTTTTTTAGCCTTTACAAGCTCTATAATATAAAGCAAGCAAGGAGGCCTGCCTCTTACCACAGTCACCTTCTGAGATGATGAGGGTTAGGACATTAGCATATGAATTTGAGGGGGCAAGTAGACACAAAGCAATGAGAGTTATTGACAACTTTGTAAAGTATAACTTGCTTATTCTTGTTTGTGGTGTGTAGATAACTGGCACTGATATTTGTTCTTGGCAGTCAGGTATGTTGGGGAAGGGGGTGTGAGGGGAGCAAATGGCTAAGTCCCAGGTGCAGTCTTTGGCTCTTCCCACAGTGAGGTGGGTGGAGCCTGTGGAGCTGAATAGCCCTCGTTGATTGGCCTAGAAAAACTGTGTCCTGCAGCCTAGCCACTCACCTGTGATCAGGTTTCTTTCCATCTGTCAGATCAAGTG
This sequence comes from Dipodomys spectabilis, assembly GCF_019054845.1. Classification (NCBI taxonomy): domain Eukaryota; kingdom Metazoa; phylum Chordata; class Mammalia; order Rodentia; family Heteromyidae; genus Dipodomys; species Dipodomys spectabilis. The sequence goes on along the minus strand of NW_024870896.1, from coordinate 2,958,424 downwards.
TCAGGCCAAATCACTCTACAATCCATGTGGACTGTGGCTCCAGCCAAGGTTGACTTGAGCTAGAAAGGTCGCTGAGGGAAGGGTTATGGATTGCTGACTAGGGATTTGTTTCTCTGGCCTGGACCCAAGGTCTTTGTTCATTCTGCAGGGAGGCTGTCTCCATCAGCATCCGGGCCTCCCTCCAGCAGCCTCGGCTTGTTCCTCTCTTGCTGGCTCATCAGTTCCACTGGGCAAGTGCAGAAATACAAGTGACCATTGCAGCCATCATTCTCATGGGAGTCTACGTGCTGATCATATTTGAGGTAATGACAGTGTCCGCTCTTTGTGATCTGTCAGCTCTCACACATGGTATTTTATTTATTTTAAAAATTATATGATCAAGATTGGGCACTAGTGGCACACATGCCTGTAATCCTAACTACCCAGGAGGCCAAGAGCTGAGAATCGTGGTTCAAAACCCACCCAGGCAGGAAAATCCATGAGATTCTTATCTCCCATTAACCAGCAAAAAAGCCACAAATGAATCTGTGGCTCAAGTGGTAGGGTGATATGGTAGTAACCTTGATCCCAAAAGCTCAGGGACAGCACCCAGGTTCTGAGTTCAACCCCCCAGAAGCAGCTACACCCACAAAAATCATTAGTAAGTAGTTGTACCAAGAGGTTATGATTCCATAAGTCAGGTTCTGAGTACAATGCATCTTGATCAGTTCACCCCTTCCATTGTGCCATGCAGGGTATTTTAATTTGATAGGTATTTTCTTAGGGTAGTCCTGGCTTAATCCTAACTTAATCGAATCAGAATACTGTCACTGTTAGAATTGGCACATCTTTCATTCTAGGTAGAAAACAGCACTGTATCCGAATAGTTGTTGAATCTTGGACATGGCGTAGGGCAAGATGTGGTCTGAAAGGACCAGCAAAGTCATAGTGAGAGGCAGGCAACCGTGGGTCATGCTTAAAATCCTAGCTGAAATTAAGACTGGGCTGAGATCTGAGGATCCAGGTTCAAAAGCCAGCCCAGGCAGACAAATCCAAGAGACCCTTATCTCCAAGTAACCACAAAAAATCAGGAAGTGGAGCTGTGGTTCAAGTGGTAGAGCACCAGCCTAGATCAAAAAAGCTAATAAACAGCACACAGGCCCTAGTATTCAAGGCTTAGTATTAAAACCTTAGTATTCAAATTTAGTATTCAACACCTAGTATAATTCAAGCCCTAGTATTGGCATGCATGTGCCCGCGTGTGCGCACGTGCACACACACACACACACACACACACACACACACACACACACACACACACGACATATGCACACCAAAGCACAGTAAGAAAATGGAATATGTACAGGGTTTCTATTCTCCATAGCTCAAGCCAAGTATGATCTTGAGCAGACAAGGTATGAACTCGTCTGAGATTCAGAGTCTTCATGTATGGGAGGGCATGTTAGCACCCCTCCTTCCTGCATCACAGGATACGCATGTGAAGGTCAGGTGTGTGGAGGAATCTCTCCTCATTATCCATTTGCTAATGGCCATCTCCCCAAAAGGCCTGAAGTCCTATCATCTCGATGTTCCTAGAAAATTCTAGGTGTGGCTCTGCAAATTAAATGAAAGGACAAACCCTTCCTGGCTTGGGTGGTTCTGTTGCTGATTTAGCTTGTTAAACCAGACCTTACAGGTCAGCAAGAACATTGGCTCCCTGTGTGGAGCTGGCAAGGAGAGAGAAAAATGGGAATCTGAGGAGGTACTTCCAGGTGAGCTTAGTAGGTACAAGAAACACCTTGGAAGTGTCAAGTCGATGAGCAGCAAGAGGCAAGGTCAGGAAGGTTCTAGAACTGAGTCCATGGATGTCTGGTAGTAGGGAATCTTGGTGAGGAATGTAAGTTGAGTCCTCCATGGCTGAACAAGATTTACTTGTGGGGTCTTGTTATTCTATCTGTATGTCTCTTTTATTCTAGAACAGCCTTTTTCCCTTTGCTTTTTATAAATCGTGTGTGTGTGTGTGTGTGTGTGTGTGTGTGTGTGTGTTTGTGTGTGTGCTGGTCCTGAGGCTTGAACACAGGACCTGGGCATTGTCCATAAGGTTTTATGCTCAAGGTGAGCACTCTACCGCTTGAGCCATGGCTCCACTTCTGATTTTTTGGTGGTTAATTGGAAATAAGAGTCTCACAGACTTTCTTTCCAGGCCTGGCTTTGAATTTTGGTCCTCAGATCTCAGCCTCCTGAGTAGTTAGGATTATAGGTATAAGCTACTGATACCCAGCTTTCATTTATCTTTTTTTTTTCTTTGCTGATCCTGGGGCTTGAACCCAGGGCCTGAGCTCTGTCCCTGAACTTTTTTGTTCAAGATTAGTGCTTTACCACATGACTGTACTTCTAGCCTTTTTGGTAGTTAACTTGGAAATAAGAATCTTATGGACATTCTTGACCAGGCTGGTTTTGGGCCAGGATCTTCAGATCTCAGCCTCTTCAGTAACAAGGATTACAGGTGTGAACCGCCAGCACCTGGATTTTATTTATCACTCGAATGATGTGATATACAGTGTCAACCCAAGTTTTTGTAGACTGGAATAAAATAATTTCTGTTTCTTTCCAGATTGTTCACAGAACCCTGGCAGCCATGTTGGGGGCTCTCGCAGCATTAGCAGCTCTGGCTGTGGTTGGTGACGTAAGTCATAATGTTCCGAATTGCTGCTTACCACGTGGCAGCCTGTCCCACGGAGGAGTACTCTGGGGTATAGGCCTTATTTGCTCTGTTTAATTCTTTGGTATGCTACATCCACATTTTTGCCCAGGAACCATGCTAAAGGTATGAACTCACCAACTGTAGCATTGATGATTATCGTTTGAATTTTAGCCAACATAGTCTTCATGTTGGTTGAAGATTTCTTGTAGTCTTGCATTTGTCCCAAAGCTGAGCAGTGTAACAAGCAGGATCTGGTGTGGAGAGCCTTTGGAAACCAGAGTGGCAGATTCGAGGCAGACACAGAGAGGCGCGAGACCCTGGGGCTGGGTCTGTGTCCTATAGATAGCAGGGGCTCCTGGAGACCCCAGCAGGGGTTGATGGTGTCCAATCAGGGCCTGAGCATGCTCCATCTGGCAGCAGCGTGGTGAGTTTATGTAGAGAAATAAAGAGGCTGAGTGCCCCTGGAGATGGAGGGTGGTAGTTTGAGGGGCAATGCTGGAACTGTGCTAAGAGCACCCCCGAAGGCAGCCACCCACAGACTGGATTTGAAAACAACTGTACAGAACTCAATGGATTGTTTTAGAGTCCACAAATCAACCCAAGAACAAAGACTAGTTTAAAAAATTAAGGAAGAGAATAATAGGAGGTAGATATAACACACACACACAAACAAAAATAGCATAATGAAAACCAGTAATAACTATTTTAAAAGAGAGGTATGGAGAGAGGAAGTTAAAAAAGAGCAATACAGGGATGAGTTTGATCGAAGTACATTAATTGTATGCATGTATATAAGTATTACAAGCAAACCCATTGTACAATTATTACACTAATATAAAATATATAAATATATAATATAAAAATACATGCTATAATAAAGAGTTCTTTTATTAAGAATAAAATATGATCAAGATTCTTTGTACTCACAAACTGACACATTCAATTGAAACCCCATTGTGCGACTACTTAAGGATAACAAAATAAATAAATAACTAATAGAAATAAATAAGTAATAAAAAGGATGTAGGAGGTGTGTTCATTCTTTATTATATATTGGTATATATAATTATATACCATAGTTAATATATTAGTGTATATATATAGATATATACATATCTATATATTACATTAAAACTTAGGACTATCCTGAAAGTAATAGTAAGAACTTGAATTTAGTAGGGTATGAGTGTGGTATGGTTTATGGTGGTCTGGTCAATAGCCTTAGAACTTGAATTTAGCTAAGTGCTAACAGTTTGTGCCTGTAATCCCAGCTACTCAGGAGCCTGAGATCTGAGGATTGTAGTTCAAAGCCAACCTGAGCAGAAAAGTCTGTGAGGGTCTTACCTCCAATTAACCACCCAAAAAGCTGCACTAGGGATAGCTCACGTACTAGAGCACCAGCCTTAAAAGGAAAGCCAAGTGAAAGTGTAAGACCCTGAGTTCAAGCCCTAGTACCATCTCTTCCCCCTTTTTTTATTTAAAAAAAAAGGATTTAAATTTTTTTTACTAGATTTTTTTGAATTGTTGTTGACTAGATTTGGTATAAACAAATGACCCTCCTACAGGTAAAATGTCCCACAATTTAAAAACTTGGACCTAGGGCTAGGAATGTGGCTCAGCGGTAGAGTGCTTGCCTTGCATGCATGAGGCCCTGGGTGCTGTGGCTCAAGTGGTAGAGCGCTAGCCTTGAGCTGAAGAGCTGAGGGACAGCGCCCAGGCCCAGAGTTCAAGCCCCATGACTGACAACAAAACAAAACAAAACACCAAAACTAAAACTACTGTTATTTTTATAAATGGTTAAGGTATAGGGTGGCAACCATCTATTTTGTTTGAAAAAATCACTCTGTGCCCTTTGGCTGGTACACACACTGGCAAGGCCCTGGGCTCCTTACCCTTTCCCAGCAGTCAGGCTCTAGTAGTAGACCCTTCAGTCACTCTCCGAGCTGCCTTGAGAGTAGAGGGCAGGACACATGGCCGTCTGAGCTGGTGTCCTCTGTCCTAGTCTCCCTCACTGCGGAGGACATATGTAGCCTGTGCTGTGACTGGCCCATCCTCATGGGCCAGTCCTGCAGTTCAAACAACAGACATTCTTCCTACAGTTGCCCTGAACAGGGTTCCAACTTTTAAAATGCGTATTTGAATGAGTCGATTTGACATGACAGATGCACTGGTTAGCAGGGATATAATCCCACTTCAAAGGCAAGTGGTTGGTATGAATCTGACTTGGGCCCAATGAGTGGGGGGTGAGGTCAAAGGCCGCCCATTTTTAGAGCTTTACCCCTGAGAGGGTGATGCTCAGGATTAATTGGCAAATTTGTGCTTGGATTGCAGAGACCCAGCCTGACCCACGTGGTGGAGTGGATTGATTTTGAGACTCTGGCCCTGCTGTTTGGCATGGTAATTACAGTCTTGCCTAGCAGGAGATGTCTTCAGGCCTTTTGAAACCTGCTCCTTCAGTTTGCTGCTAGGGCTGATCCTATCATTATATTAAAACCGCTACGTCTCTTGACAATTTGGACTTGATTGAGAAGTGTTAACGCAGGTTCAGCTAATTTCTCCTGAGAAGGGACAGAACAACTAACTGGTGGCTTTGGGTTGTTAGCTAGAGAATTCCATCTTAAGGCTTGTCAAACAAGGAAATAAAATGGCCATTCTAAAAAGTGAGTCTTTAACTTTTAGTAACCTTATAATAAAATGGCATATCCCAAATAGATGAACCACACGAAGATTTCAGTGATCATATTAGAAAAGTGATTTTATTTCTGTATGTTGAAAAATGATATCTACCCAGGAGGCTGAGATCTGAGGATCGAAGTTGGCAGCCAGACTAGGCACGAAAGCCCACGAGACTCTGATCCCCAATTAACTACCAAAAAAGTCAAAAGTAGAGCTGTGGCCCAAATGGGAGAGCCCTAGCCTTGAGCAAAAAAGCTCAGGGACAGTGTCTAGGCTCCTAGTTCAAGCCCTCAGCGCGCACATGCTGGTATGCGCGCGCGCGCGCACACACACACACACACACATACCACACATACACAGCAAAAAATAACAACTAAAAAAGATGCCTAAGTAACATTTTGAGTGTTTGCTAATTTATCACATTGTCATGTGACATTCCATACTATGAAGAATGTCATTAAGCCAACTTGTAGAAAAGAAACTTTAAAATCACAAGTGGATTAGAGTAGGGAATGAGTCATGAATGGCTTCAAACAGAATAAGTGGATTTTGGACCTCAGTGGGAATTGCTTACGCATTCTTGAGCAGACACCAAAACAGCCAAGTGGTCTGATCAAGGACTTGTGCCTCACTCTGTGTAAAGCAGTTTATCATATCTTCTCATCTCCCTTCAAATGTCCCTCCTGAGCCAGATAGGAGAGTCCTGCTATTCTAGGCTTCAGAGTTGCTCTGCTGCCCTCTGTGGGCAGGAAGGTGAAATGGTACTCTGACCTAGACTTCCCAGAGGGAAGAACATTCATTGTGTTAGGGGCTGGGAAATGTACTGGGCTTGGGGACCTGAATGGCAGAAGGGAGGCAGCTCAGACGTCTATAAGATTTATGATGATGTTTCATTGCTAGACCTGCCACAGCAAAGCACCGCATGGTCTGAACAACACAAAGTTATTTCTCACAGGTCAGGAGGCTGGAGGTTAAAGATGAAGGTGTCAGCAGCATTGTTTCTCCTTGGCTTGTGGATGATCTCTTCTCCACAGTGACCTCACAAGCTCTTCCTTCTGTGGCATTGGTGTTTTAATCCCCTCATCTCAGGAGGACACTGGTCATATATATTGCATTAAGTTCCACACTAATGACCTGATTGTAACTTCCCTTAATTAGTCCATCTGCAAGTATAGCCTCATTTTGAGGTATTGAGGGTTAGGACTTGAACATGTGAATTTTGGAAAGGAGAGACACAATAAATATGGCCCAGTGTTTGTTTTCTTTCTCCATTGAAATTAGTTTAGTAAGCACCTATAGTTTCTATGAGTTTGGAACTACAGGAATGGCAGGGAATCTATACAATGAGGACTCTATTTTATCTGTCCTATTTCCTGGCAGTGAACTATCTGCAGGGGCCACTTACTGTGATCTCTGAGTTCCAGTTCTCTTCCTAGGACAGTGGAAGGCCACATGTGCTTCCACATAACTGTCTATTACATGGGCGTCCACATAACTGTCTATTCACCATGGTCAGGTGAGTGAAACTTCACTGGTACCACTTTCTATACCCAGCCCCATACTTGGGTAAGGGAGAGTATCAATGAGTATCAGTAGATTCTTCATACTGAGTTGGAACTAATTAATACAAAGTCAAAACTGGTTTTGGAATGTTCATTGATTTATGTAATTTCATTGAATTCTCTCAACCACCTTGTAAGATATAGACTATCCAGAGGTGAGGTAAGGAAATTGAAGGGTGGAGGGCTTAAACAATTTTTTACTCAAGGCTGAACTATTCCTAAGGGGCAGAACTAGTACTTGATTCCAAGCTTAACACATGGTAGTGGGGTGATTGAAGTTAAAGCTCTGTACTCTGGCTTGACAGGAGAGCTCATCTTTATGTTGAACCTGGGAAGTGCATTGGGTTTGGCCACCTGGGTGGAAGGAAGAAGGGAGGAATGCTAGACATAGAAAAGACAAATATTTTTAAATAAGCCAGGTGCTGATGGCTCATGCCTATAATCCTAGCTACTCAGGAGGCTGAGATCTGAGAATGGCAGTTTCAGCCAGCCCAGGCAGGAAAGTCTGTGAGATTTTATCTCCAACTATCCACCCAAAAAAGACACAAGTGGAGCTATGGCTCAAGCAGTAGAATGCATTCAAGCCCTAGGACTGACTCTCCCCTCCCCGCTCCCCTTCCCCACTCCCTGTCTCTGTCTCTGTCTCTGTCTCTGTCTCTCTCTCTCTCTCTCTCTCTCTCTCTCTCACACACACACACACACACACACACACAAACAAATAAATGATGTGGTTCACCTGCTGTGAAACAGAAAGCCTTCCAGAAAGTTCAGACTGGTTGAAATTTCTGACTAAATTCAGAATAAATCTGACATGACCTTTCATTAATACCTAGGATGTTTTTTCTCACCAATTCATTTTCCTGAATTCCAGAAGTGAATATGTATCTCAGTTCCTACAAAACTCAGAGAGTAACTCAGAGATTGTTACATTGGCAACAAAAATCTGGAACCAAAATCTGCTCCAATTATAGGATCTGAAAATGTTTGGCTATGTAGACCATTGGCTTATCCATTGGCTTGCTTCCTTCCCTGCTTTGAGCTTTGGGACTGAATAAGTCATATAGGGCTGGGAAGGTGGCTCAGTGGTAGAGCGCTTGCCTTGCATGCATGAGGCCCTAGGGTCGATTCCTCAGCACCACATAAGCAGAAAAATCCAGAAGTGGCACTGAAGCTCAAGTGGTACAGCGCTAGCCTTGAGCTGAAGAGCTGAGGGACAGCTCCCAGGCCCTGAGTTTAGGCCCCATGATCAACAACAACAAAAAAGTCATCTATTTCTCTGTTCCCCAACTTCCTATGAAACCTACTAATGATAACACATCATCACAGTGTTGTCAAGATTAGATGGGTTGATAGTGACAGATCTTCAGACAAAAATGTACATGCCAAACCTTTCGAAGGGAGCTCCACTCAAGAAGTTGAGGAGGGGCTGGGAAGGTGGCTCAGTGGTAGAGCGCTTGCCTTGCATGCCTGAGGCCCTGGGTTCGATTCCTCAGCACCACATAAGCAAAAAGAAAAAAAGCCGGAAGTGGCACTGTGGCTCAAGTGGTAGAGCGCTAGCCTTGAACTGAAGAGCTGAGGGACAGCGCCCAGGCCTAGAGTTCAGGCCCCACGACCAGACCCCCCCCCCCCAAAACAAAAAAGAAGTTGAGGAAGTGGACAAATGAAAACAAAAATAATCTGTCTGTAGAGCTGGTTAAGAGCTCAAATTCTTAGCTCACCATGCTGACATTGTTTCATTACAGTATTCTGCTAAAAGAAGCTCCTGTTTCTTTTTTCTCCTTACAGATGATCTTAGTAGCCATATTTTCAGAAACTGGGTTTTTTGATTGTTGTGCTATTAAGGTAGGTGTGATATTGCAATTAATAGTTGTCAATCAATTCATCCATATTCGTAGTATTCTAATAGTGGTTTCTTTTCAGTAAATTAGCTATTATTTAAATCAGATGTTTTAAGAAGCCACACTTCATTTCAAAATTACTTCTGCCAGGCTTCTGTGAGATGTAGCTGTGTTGAACATTATTTTGAGCAAAACTTTCAGCTCCTTTATAAATAAAAGGAAGAGACCAAGGAAAAGAATACTCAAGCTGGGTATGTGTATGTATTAATTAAATTGACTGGTGAGAGCTACATATTAAAAATTATTTTAAGTCTGGTGCTGGTGGCTTATGCCTATAATCCTAGCTACTCAGGAGGCTGAAATCTGGGGATCATAGTTCAATGCCAGCCCAGCTAGGAAAGCTCAAGAGACTCTTATCTCCATTTAACCAGTAAAAAGCTGGAAGTGGAGCTGTGACTCAAGGGCTTAATTTTTTTTTTCTGGCCAGTCCTGGGGCTTGAACTCTGTGAGCTTCTTTTGCTCAAGGCTAGCGTTCTACTACTTGAGCTACAGGGCCATGTCTGGCTTTTTCTGAGTAATGTATTAGAGATGAGAGTCCCATGGGCTTTTCTGCCTGGGCTAACTTTGAACCATGATCTTCTGATCTCAGTCTCCTGAGTAGCTAGGATGATAGGTGTGAGCCACAGGTACCTGGCATAATTAGCCTTTTAACTGGAACCTGGGGCTCCACTGGCAGCTTCTGGCCTACAGGATTTAACCTGAACCTACCAGGCCTCATTGGCAAGGGAGAGCTTACTGTGCCCTGCTAATACAAGGGCCAGTGCTGAGCTTGATATTATTCACGGAACCGGAAACTTCTTTTGAAAAATAACAGAGCTCTTCACCCAGCTCTCCAGGTAGCTACTGCTTCCTCCCGATACCATGACACTAAAAGAATTCTTTAGGTTCTGGAAGACCAGCAGACACAAGGGACATAGAGACCTCAAATGGTACAACCCAGACTATCAAATCGAAATTCTAGATGACGTAAAAGGAACTGAGGGTTGGCACTCGGTAGCCAATTTACCATCACCAGGGCATTGTGGACACAGAGAGCATCTGAAATGAAAGAAGGCAGACCAAAGGCAGATTTAGGTTGTCCAGGCATTTTGGTGCCCAATATGAGCACTATCATCTCATCTTAGCAGATTTTTCAACTCTGCAGGGAACAGGTTTAGGTTTTAACCCACTGTGAAATGTTGACGCAGTCCCTCTTTGTTGGAGTCACTAATGAAGCGTAGCATCCATTCTCTGAACGTGCTAATCCTGACTTAATCCCTTCCCACGCATGTGCACCCCCAGGCATACCAGCTATCCCGAGGGAGAGTGTGGCCCATGATCATGATGCTGTGTCTCATGGCTGCCGTCCTTTCTGCCTTCCTAGACAATGTCACCACGATGCTCCTCTTCACCCCTGTGACCATAAGGTAGACGGGGCCTTCTACCAAGGGTGTGTGGCTGGGCTCAGGACTCGAGTGGGAGGGTCTGGCTGTCCCAAGTCTCCAGTAGCACCCTTACAAGAAGGTAGGAGACAGAGCCTCCTCCTGATAATAGCATAGCTAAGGACAGCTGTGGCGTCTGCAGTGTCACCATAGCAACTCCTCATGGAGAATTGGATGGCAGGGGCCTTGCTTTTTCCAGGAGATAGCTGTTGTGGGGGGGAGAGGCGCAGGGATATAGGCAAGACCATCACCCAGATCCTCAGGTCTCAGGAGTTCTTGGCCATGTACTTTCCCACCTGAGTTATCAGCAGGCTATGCACATGCTGGGTAAGAGCTCCCGCACGGGGCTGAATGAGGCATGTACTGGGGAGGGGGGGCGGCGGTGAGGGAGGGTAATGGAGTATGGCAGTCTGACTTCTTGTCAGAAGGTCACAGAACTGACTGGTCCACTCAGCCTGGTAAGGCTTCGTAGGATCACATTGAGAAATTGATTCAATTGCATCTCTTTTCATTCCATCCACTACACTCAGTTGACATTTATTTCTTTATCTATTTATCTTTCTATAAATAGTTATGCAGGTCATGGATATCTAATTATTTCTTTTTTTTTTTTTTTGATTTTTTTTTTTTTTTTATTGTAAAGCTACTATACAGAGGGTTACAGTTACATGAGTGAGGTTATGAGTACACTTCCTCTTGAACATTGTTACCCCCTCCATTGTTTTCCCCCTACCATCCCCTCCCTCCCTCCCTTCCCCGAGGTTCTTTTTTTTTTTTTTTGATTGTGATTAAATGATTACATAATTTCAAAGTCACAAGTTCATTCTAACTTCCCTGGAGCAAATTGTCTACCACAGTCTGTAATATATAACAGTGTTCACATGTTATATACCATATTTGTGATCAGCAGCATGAGGATATTTAGTAGTGGTTCAACCAGATGAGCGGGAGTTCTTTGTTTCTTAAGTCCTGTTAGTTTTGTCGTATCACTAACCTTTTGGATTTAGCATCCACTTATGAGGGAGACCATGTACCGTTTGTCTCTTCGTTCTTGGCTTACCTCGCTCAACATGATTCCTTCTAGCTCCATCCATTTCCCTGCAAATGCCATTATTTTGTCATTTCTAATGGCTGCATAATATTCCATTGTGTATAGATACCACAATTTTTGGATCCATTCATCTGTGGTGGGGCACCTAGGTTGTTTCCATATCCTAGCTATTGCGAACAGTGCTGCAATAAACATGGAGGTGCACGTGTCCTTGTATATTGGTTCCTGTTGTTCAGGGTAGATGCCTAGAAGTGGTATGACTGGGTCGTAAGGGAGGTCAATCTTTAGCTTTCTAAGGACCCTCCAGACTGCTTTCCAAAGTGGTTGTATAAGTGTACATTCCCACCAGCAGTGTAATAGGGTTCCTCTTTCTCCACATCCCCTCCAGCATTTGTCGTTGGCTGATTTGTGGATGTGGGACATTCTGACTGGGGTAAGGTGGTATCTCAGGGTTGTCTTTATTTGCATTTCCTTCACCACCAGGGATGATGAACATTTCCTCATGTGTTTCTTTGCCATTTTTATTTCTTCATTTGAGAAGTCCCTCTTTAGTTCCCTTGCCCATTTAGTAATTGGTTTGTTAGGTTTGGGAGGGATTAGTTTCTTGAGTTCCCTGTATATACAGGATGTTAACCCCTTGTCTGATATATTGCTGGTAAATATTTTTTCCCAATTAGTTGGTTGTCTTTCTAGCTTAGTTGCGATAGATTTAGCTGTGCAGAAGCTTTTTATTTTAAGGTAGTCCCATTTGTCGAGTCTCTCTCCAACTTGTTGTGACCCTGGGACTCTGTTCAGGAAGTTCCTTCCTGTGCCTATTAGTTCAAGTGTCTCTCCTACTCTGTCCTGCAGTAGTTTCAGAGATTCAGGTTTAATGTTAAGGTCTTTAATCCATTTTGAGTTGATGTTGGTGCATGGTGATAGGCTGGGGTCCACTTTTAGTTTTCTGCATGTGGCTGCCCAGTTTTCCCAGCACCAGCGGTTGAAGAGGCTGTGTTTCTTCCATTGTATGTCTTTGGCTCCTTTGTCGAATATCAGCTGGCTGTAGGCCTGTGGATTTATATCTGGATCTTCTATTCTGTTCCATTGGTCTTCGGGTCTGTTTTTGTGCCAGTACCATGCTGTCTTTGTGATTATAGCTCTGTAGTAGAGTTTGAAGTTCGGCATGGATAGCCCTCCCATATTGTCTTTATCCCCTAGAATTGTTTTGGCTATTCTAGGTCTTTTGTTGTTCCATATAAATTTTTGGACTGTTTTCTGTATTTCAGTGATGTACGTCATTGGGATTTTAATAGGAATTGCATTGAATTTGTATATTAGTTTTGGAAGTATCACCATCTTTACTATATTAAGTCGGCCTATCCAGGAGCATGGGAGGTCTTTCCATTTCCTAGTGTCTTCTGCAATTTCTTTCTTTAACTTTTTATAGTTCTCATTAAATAGTTCTTTTACATCTTTGGTTAGGTTAATTCCTAAATATTTTATTTTTTGGGAGGTTATTGTGAATGGGGTTGCTCCCTTTATTTCCCTCTCTTCCTGTGCGTTATCAGTGTATAGGAAGGCAACTGATTTTTGTGGGTTTATTTTGTATCCTGCTATTTTGCCGAAGTGACTTATGATTTCTAAAAGTTTGGGGATGGAGTTTTTGGGATTGTGGAGGTATAGTATCATGTCGTCTGCAAAAAGGGATAGTTTCACTTCTTCTTTCCCTATGCGGATCCCTTTAATGTCTTTTTCTTGCCTTATTGCCCTGGCTAAGGGTTCTAGGACTATGTTGAAGAGGAGTGGAGACAGTGGACATCCTTGCCTTGTTCCTGTTTTTAGGAGGATTGGTTGTAGCTTTTCCCCATTAAGTATAATATTGGCTATTGGTCTGTCATAAATGGCTTTTATTGTTTTTAGAAATGTTCCTTCTATTCCTATTTTCTCCAGAGCTTTTAGCATGAATGAATGTTGAATTTTATCAAAGGCCTTTTCTGCATCTGTGGCGATAATCATGTGATTCTTGACCTTGGCTCTGTTGATATGCTGGATTACATTTATTGACTTACGTATGTTAAACCATCCCTGTGTCTCTGGGATGAAGCCTACCTGATCATAGTGTATTATTTTTTTTATGTGTTTCTGGATTCTGTTAGCTAGAATCTTGTTAAGGATCTTTGCATCTGTGTTCATCAAGGAGATTGGCCTGTAATTCTCCTTTTTGGTTGGGTCTTTGCCTGGTTTGGGGATGAGTGTGATATTGGCTTCGTAGAATGAGTTTGGGATAGCTCCCTCCTTCTCTGTTTCTCTGAAGAGCTTGAGGAGTATGGGTATTAGTTCTTCTTTAAAGGTCTTATAGAATTCTGCTGTGAATCCATCTGGTCCTGGGCTTTTTTTTGTTGGAAGACTTTTGATAGCTTCCTGTATCTCATTATAGGATATTGGCTTATTTAATTGGTTAACTTCTTCTTTGCTCAGTTTGGGTAACTTGTATTTCTCTAAAAATGCATCCATTTCCGCCAGATTTTCTTCCTTTAGAGAGTATAGCTTTTGAAAGTAGTCTGTTAGAATTGTTTGGATATCTTGGGTGCGTGTTGTGATGTTTCCCGTGGCATCCCTAATCCTATTAATATGGGTTTCCTCTCTTCTTTTTTTAATTAATCTTGCCAACGGGCCATCAATTTTGTTTATTTTTTCAAAGAACCAGCTTTTTGTTTGGTTTATTTTGGTTATGGTTTTCTGATTTTCTAATTGGTTAATCTCTGCTCTCAATTTGGTTATCTGGCTTCGTCTAGTAGCTTTAGGTCCCGTTTTTTCTTGTTTTTCTAGCTGTTTTAGTTGCAACATGAGATTATTTACTTGGTCTGTCTCCATTCTCTTGATGTGGGCACTGAGGGCAATAAATTTGCCCCTCAGGACTGCTTTTGCTGTGTCCCACAAGTTTCTTTGTGAGGTGTTTTCATTTTCATTGAGTTCTAGGAAATGCTTTATTTCTTCTCTGATCTCTTCTGTTACCCAGGCCTTGTTAAGGAGTGTGCTGTTCAATTTCCATGTATTAGAGAAATTTCTGCGGTATGCTTTGTTATTGAGAGCTAGCTTGATTCCACTGTGGTCAGATAGGATACAGGGGATTATGTCGATCCCTTTGTATTTGCTTAAGTTCCTTGAATGAACTATGATATGGTCTATTTTGGAGAAAGTTCCATGAGCTGCTGAGAAGAATGTGTACTGTGTTGTTTTAGGGTGAAATACTCGGTAGATGTCAGTTAATTCCGCTTGAAGTATGGCCTCACTTAATTCGGTAGCTTCTTTACCAATCCTCTGGTTGGTAGACCTGTCCTTTGGTGAGAGTGGCGTGTTAAAGTCTCCTAGTATTATCGTATTGGGATCTATTTTATTCTGTAAGTTTGAGAGCATTTGTTTAACATATCTGGGTGCACCGATATTTGGGGCATATAAGTTGATGATGGTTATATCCTCCTCTTGGATTGTTCCCTTTATTAATATGTAGTGTCCGTCCTTGTCTTTCTGTACTGATTTTAATGAAAAGTTTATTTTGTCAGATATCAGGATAGCTACACCTGCTTTCTTATTGGGGGAATTTGATTGGTAGATCCTTTTCCACCCCTTCACTCTGAGTTTGTTTGTATGTTTGGCTGAGAGGTGGGTCTCCTGAAGGCAACAGATGGATGGGTCTTGTTTTCTGATCCAGTCCTCAGTTCGTTTTCTTTTAATTGGCGAATTCAGCCCATTTATATTAAGAGAAAGTATAGAGAGATGCATTGTTGTCCCTGCCATTCCGTTTTCCTAAGTTTTTCTTCTTTCCTTTCCTCCTGTGCTTGCTCAGTTAGACTTTGAGTAATGCCTGTTTGGGGCAGGTCCCAGTTCCTGGTTGCTTTCTTCAGGTTGTGTCCCCCCTCTTAGAATTCTTTGTAATGCTGGCTTAATGTTTATGTATTCATTTAGTTTTTCTTTGCTATTAAAAGTTTTCAGTTCTCCATCGAATGTGAATGCTAGCTTTGCCGGGTATATCAGTCTGGGTTGGCAGTTATTGGCTCTCAGGGCTCGTATGGTGCTTTCCCAGGCTTTTCTTGCATTCATTGTTTGTGTGGAGAGATCTGCAGTGATTCTAATTTTTTTCCCGTTGTAGTATAGCTCCTTCTTCATTTTTGCTGCATGCAGGATTGTTTCCTTATTATTCAGATCCATCATTGTTACTATTATGTGCCTAGAAGTGTTTCTCCTGGGATCTTGCTTGTTGGGTGTTCGATAAGCTTTTGTGATGTAGTTAAGATGGTCGTTTTTGAGGTGGGGAAAATTTTCATTGACTATCTTGTTAAATAGGTGTTGCATTCCCTTGCTCTGGAATTCCTCACCTTCGTCCACTCCGATTATGCGAAGGTTAAATTTTTTAGCATTATCTGCTTGCTCTTGAATTTCCCTTTGGTTTAATTTGAGTGATTTTTCCATATCTGTCACTTTTTGGTCCAGTTGGTGTATTCTGTCTTCTGTATCTGACACTCTACCTTCCATTTCATTCACTCTGTTGACCGTGGCTTCTATTGTGGTTTGCATGGTGGAAATGGATCCCTTTATGGATTCAATGTTGGTTCTCAGAGTACTGATCTCACCTCTCAATGAGGTGAGATCAGTATGCATTACCTCTAATTTGGCGTTTATCTCACTTCTTACTGAGGTTTGTGCAGCTTCTATTTTTGCATCCAATTTTTGTTTGATATCCTGTATATCTTTTGATAGTTCATCCTTGTGCTCTTTCAATTTCTGATCCATTTCTCGCTTTATTTCTTGAGTCATTGCCTCCAGCAACCCTTGGATGTAGTTTTTGTCTTCCATTCCTGCTTTGCTCCCACTGGGGCTCTCCCCTGCGTGGCTGCTGGCTTTTGAGGTGAGCTTGCTGTCCTGGGTAGTGGTAAACCTTGTGATTTTTCTCTGTGATTTTCGCATGGGGGTTCAGGAGACTGCTCTTCAATCTTGTTTTGGTG
Organism: Dipodomys spectabilis; assembly: GCF_019054845.1. Lineage (NCBI taxonomy): Eukaryota > Metazoa > Chordata > Mammalia > Rodentia > Heteromyidae > Dipodomys > Dipodomys spectabilis. The sequence continues at coordinate 2,942,151 of NW_024870896.1, read as the reverse complement.
TGTCTGTCTTTGCTTGGTTGCTGATTCTGTATTGGTAGAGAGAGTCTGTGCCTGATCTGGATTCTGTTGGGAGCCTATTTCCAGCTGCTATTCACTTAGGATTCTCAGCTCTCTGCTGTAGCAATTCCCGCCTTTGGAAGGGTTGAGCAGCCTGGACTGCTTGTGTTTGCTCCTGCGGGTGCTCTTGGGAAGATCAGATGCTCTGGATGCACTCTCCCAAATACTGGAGTCTGCTATGGGCTCCTGATGTGTTTTTGTTTGTTTGTTTTGGGCTGGTTGTGGGCTTGAACTCTAGGTTTGGGTGCTGTCCCTCAGCTCTTCAGCTCAGGGCTGGCACCCTACCATTTGAGCCACAGCCCCACTTCTGACCCTTTTTGCTTTGTTCAGGCGCCGGTCCCCTGGCCTGGTTCCAGCCCCAGCCTGGAGCGCGCTCGTTAGGCCTGTGCTAATGTGTATACCACCTTGGTTATGCAGCCTGGAGGACACAGTTCAAATTTCTTCTACTGTTGGTAGTCTTGACCCAGGGGCACTGTTCCTGGCTTGAGCATTTAAGCTCCCTTCCAGGGGCGCTCTTGCTCTGGCCTGGCCAGCAGAGTGTGCTCTACCGGCTGGTGGAGCTCTCGAACAGTTCCCAGTTTTAGTGGGTCCTGTGGTCCGGGTGTTGGGGTAGGGAGTCTAGGTCAGGGTCTGGGGATTCCCTCCAGCTCTGGTCTCCCTTGATGGATTCCCTGTCCCCTGATGGGTACTCACCCTGTAGGTCGTCAGTTGTTGTTGCAGTCCGTCAGTTGTTGTTGCAGTCCGAGTTCAGTTGGGGTGGTTGCGGGCTGGGTTGGGCGGCCCCCCGCCGGGTCGTTGCGATCGCGATTGGGCGGGTGGTCTGCGGACAGGTCCCTTTGTGGCGCTGCTGGTGCCGGGCGGCTTTGGCGGGATGGAGCCTCTCCGCTCCGGTGGAGAGTGATGGGTGGGGTGGGATCCTCCTGGAGACTCCCGGCTGGTAGGTTTCTCTGTTCCTGGCGATCCGCTGTTCTGCAATCCGGTACCTGGTGATCTGCAAGCAGCCCCCTGTGTCTCTGTGGCTCCGGCAGCCCCCGCCGGGCCGGCTGGCCGGCGGCTTGGCGCACTGCCGCGCGGCCAGTAAAGGTTGGGGGAGGGGTCTTCGCTCTTCTCTGTTCTGAATTTCTTCTTTTCCTCTCTTTCTTTTTTTTGTTATTTTCCACCTCTGGTTTTTCTCTGAGTGTTCGTCTTTTTGTTGTTGTCGGTCTCTTGGGGAGATTAAACGTTGGAACTCGAACTCTCTTTTTGGTTGGAGAGAGCTGTGGCGTTTCCCTACTGCCCCGTCGCCATCTTGGTCCCCCCTCCTAATTATTTCTTTAAAACTTTTATCAGAATGAGAATTAAGTCAATTCAGGCCTGGGCTTCCTTAAGAGCCAGGTACTGGTGACTCATGCCTGTAATCCTAGCTACTCTGGAAGCTGAGATCTAAGGATCTTGGTTCAAAGCCAGCTTGGAAAGGAAACTCTTCTCTCAGGAGACTCTTCTCTCCAATTAACTACCAGAAAACCGGAAGTGGCGCTGTGGCTCAAGTGGTAGAGTGCTAGCCTTGAGCTGAAGAGCTGAGGGACAGTGCCCAGGCCCAGAGTTCAAACCCCACAACCCACCAAATAAAAAAAGAGTAAAATAAATAAATAAATAAAGCTAGGTGCTGGTGGCTCACACCTATAATTAAAAAGAAAAAAAAAAGAGCCAGGTGCTGGTGGTTCACGCCTGTAATCTGAGGATCACAGTTCAAAGCCAGCCCGGGCAGGAAAGTCTGTGAGACTCTGATCTCCAATAAAGCACCAGAAAACCAGAAGTGGCACTGTGGCTCAAGTGGTAGAGTGCTAGCCTTGAGCTGAAGAGCTGAGGGACAGCGCCCGAGCCAGAGCTCAAGCCCCATGACTGACAAAGATAGGAAGAAAGAAAGAAAGAAAAGAAAAGAAAAAGATAAAAAGAACTAAGGTGAGCAGGCTTAGGGTTAGTACTGGTTTTCTGTACTGTCACTATCCCTGACTCAGACAGTCTGGTGGCTGTGCCAGTCCTTGCCTCCACTGGAGGCCTGCGTTACAGACTGCGGGGGATAGGAAGGGAATACTTTATCACACAGATGGCTCA